>NC_070585.1:12761494-13082244 GCF_027409825.1 Scomber japonicus
CGGTTTTCTATCGCTTTTTGCGCGTAACAGATGATTATCTGTACTTGTATTTTTCTTGATTAACCAATTAATTGTCTGTAAATCAGAATCTGGTGTTTGCCAAGTTAGTTTACACATACAAGGAGTTTGCCTTGGTGGTGTTGTGCAGCGTAACAGTCAAAAATACTAATGTGGATGTAAACCTAAAAAACTCAAAGAAGAATTCATTTACAACAAAAAAATAGTAATATCTGAGATTACATATGTGCAAATATAGGACTATGAGGTTTTTATGTTAATACAGTATAATGGGGAACATCTATCACAGATTCCTTAAAGCTCAAAATAGTAACCGGTTACTTTTTTGTTGATCGATTAATTGAGTTGTCTTTTCATCATATTGATTCATTTGCACATATCTGGTAATTTCCATATTTTTGTCTCTCTTGTACTTTAATTCTCTTTGTCTGACTCTTCTTGTCTTTCACTGTGAAATGGTTCCCTCTTTTTTTTGTAAATGTCACTCCAGTAGCTACAAACAATGAGATATTTATCACCGGCCACTCAGGACCATTTCCCCGGTTTACTTCATGACCCAAAATAGTGTCTCAATTATAGTGTTGAACTGAAAGCGTCTCTCACTGGATGCTTCATGCGTCTAGGGTGCTTTATGTGTGAGTGTGCTCTCACAGACACCTGACTGATGTGATCTGGCGTGAATGTAAACATTGCTCTATACTTTTCTCTCTGTCGCATGTTAATCTGGCATCTTGTTAGCTTCTTTCTAGGTAGTCTCATTGTACACAGCACACACACACAAACACATAATCGCCATCCAGTTTCGGGTGTTTTGTTGGTTGTTCCAGATATATTTTGGTACCCATGTTATTTTCTTTGCTGTATTATTTTGCGTCCTGTTTTTCTTAACGTTTTGTTCTGTGTTATTTTGTGTCATCTGTGTCAATGCGGCCGGATTTAGTATCACTCTGAGCTGTGAGTGTGCATATGTAATTAGATCTCCGCCTACTCAGAAATCCGTTCCACTTTCACAATGGGCTGAATGAGAACCTGAACATGGTGCCTTGCACTGCTTCAGTATGTGCTGTCTCTCTCTCGCTCTCTTTCTCTCTCACTCTCTGATTCCCTGCATTTCCTTATATGCAAATCAATGGCAAGTCAGTAGCAGCACAGCACCAGTGCCGTTAGCAAAAGAAGCAAATCGCCCATTTAACCAGAGCAGGAAAACAATAGTGCAAACTAAACAAACACCAATATTAGGTAATTGGCTGCAGAGTTGAGGAGGGTGGTTATTATGATTATGCTGAGTTTTATGTGCAGAATTTAAGTGATGTGCTTGTGGCTGATTTATGAGGCTTTCTTTCCTCTAAATTATAGCTGGTTGTCTTAATCAAAATTAGTGCTGCTTGTAATACTTGAGAGAGCTATCTGTGCTCTGTTGGTAAGTGTCTGTTTAAGCTGCTACAGATGTAAAGATGGATGCAGTGAGACAGTGCCTCAAAAGGATGCTCTGCAATGAATCTTGTTTAACCTGCGTGAATTTTAGGTATTTAATATTTTGTTGTAGCCATTTTGCCATTATGACTATCCTCTGTAGCGTGTTGGAAGAAGCAGGCTCTGAATTTTGTTCTTTCCCCCCCTCCACGTTCTTTCAAATCAGTGGGGAGGAGATGAAGATACAGAGACATGAATAAGTGCTTTAGAGGCCAACTGAGACCCAGACTATGCCCAGAGCGGTCACTGAGAACAAATGCAGCCTTGAGGCAGTCTTCAGTAAAGTGTCTATCTGCCTGACATTGCACTCCATGCTTCCTTAACCTCTAACCTTAACCATATTTTGTTTCTCTCTCCCTCTTTTCTCAACTTACACTTTCTATCTTGTGTAAATCCTTTCACTGTCTCTGTGTCCTATGTTCCCCCCTTTCCTCCCTCTCCAATGTTTCTCATCTTGGCTGCAGTACTTCAACAATGAGAAGTACGAAGCTGAAAGGTATGATGGATACCTGAAGATCTATGAGTCATCATCTTTAAAAACCACATCCACACTCGCAATGCTCAACTTTGGCCAGAGTGCTATCTTCAGTGTCGGTCTCACTGGCATCATGTTGCTAGCCAGCAAGGGCATTGCAACAGGTGAGTAAGTTTGGAATTCTGTGTCTGTGCATGTGTGATTTTCCAGTTTTTGGAAAGTCATTCCCTCTAAATCTGATAAAAATTTAACAAGTGTAAAGGTGCAAAATATCTCAGCTGACCTGTAATTAATTCTTCTAGCCAATGATGGCGACAGCACAATGGAAAAATTGTGCTTTTGGGAAATAAATGAAAGCTTAAAAAAAAACCCCACCTCAAAACAAAATCAAATGGACAAGTAAAACCTTGACTGAACTGGATAATAGAAATGAGAACAAAGCACAGCAAGCATGAAACAGTGGCATGAATGGGAAAGAAAATAGCCCTGATGCAGAAAATGAAATTACAGGAGGTGGAGATAGATTCAGACTGTAACATGCTTTGTCTGCTTTCACAACTTGAAAGTAGAACAGGTTTGAGTGTTTTTTTTAGATCTTGTATCCAAAGACACCAAAATGATACAAGAGAGGTAGCTAACATGCATATCTGTAAATTGTTCTGCTGTTGTGTAGGTACAATGACAGTGGGAGACCTGGTGATGGTGAACGGCCTGCTTTTCCAGCTCTCCCTCCCTCTCAACTTTCTGGGTACAGTGTACAGAGAGACCAGGCAGGCCCTGATAGACATGAACACTCTGTTCACCCTTCTCAATGTCGACACCAAAATTAAGGTAACGTGTCAGCTTGACATGAACTTCTCCACATTATAGCAGTAAATCACAAAATGTTTTAACTTTTTTGTTTTCTTCCTCTCACAAAAGAAAACAGAACAGCTGCATTTATTTGCACACAACAGGAAGTAAATATAGAGTTCAGCATGAACACTGAGAACAAAAGTAAACCCCTATAACAAAAATCAAGACCCTTTCTCCAACAACAGCACATCATGAGCAACAGCAAGCACAAGAGTTAAAAGATTTCAACCCAGTAGTGAGCTTTTCTCGTGACTGCGCATGTGACATGGCTAACCTGGTGACATGTGCTGTAAAAAATGATGGGTTGTAGTCAAACACAGTAATTACACACTAGTCTGTGCTTGATGTGACTCAGGTGCTTCTCCCTCTGTTGCCACTTGTAGTGGATGACATCATTTACTGCAGTGATCTGTATCAGGATATTATGAGAAATTACAGCTTAACTGTGACTGGCTACTTTCTTAGTGATTTATTTGGACCATTTATTAGGCAATTATGATCACTGACCATTTTAATTGGTGCACCCCTAATTTTTACTGATTTTGCTCAGTGTGAGGTTGCTTCCGTTGTTTTCCAACATTAACTGTTTTTGTTTTGTTTTTTTAACTTAAATCATTATTTAATTTGCCATTAATCTGTAAATTATCTTCAGTAACACTTAGAAATACCAAGTCATGTTCAAACATTCAAAATTGTTCTTTAATTGTACCGTTAAAGATTCCCAATGCTGGTTTGATTTTAAGCATGTATGCCCTCTGTTTCTTCAATATAATAGCTATCAATTGTTTTTATTATACATTTCATTGCGTTCATCTCCTTTTTTTTTGCACTACATGACAGCACATCTCGCAACAGAAGAGCACACTTAAGTGCAAATGTGCGCCTGCTGCCTAACAGTATGAATGCCATCCCCATCTCCAGCCTGTAATTACAGTAGGAGAAATGAATCTGTCCAGTTATTTTTCACTCATCAGTAATACTCCTCTCCATTGTGATTCCCTGTGGAATGGCATTGCCCAGCAGGCCATTACTGTCTGAATGCTTTTTTTTTTTTTGAGAAACACATTGCCCTATTATGTAGATGTAAAATAATTTAACCCACCCTACCCCCCTCACTTGAAACTGCTCCACAAAATAAAAAATAAATTATTTTGGCTTTTTTCCATGTGGGGAGGTGTGAAATTATCATCTGTTTATCCTAATGGACTGTGAGTTATTTGTATTAATCGACTGAGGTGGATTGTTGGTGATTATGTGGTTGTATAGAAACATAGCAGGAACAGGCTTTTACACACAGGGAAAGCACAGTGCTTTATTCACTGCTGACCTTGGCTGCATCTCAACACTATAGCTAAGCTGAGTATGTACTGAAAGTTTTCACGCTTATTGATCTCTCAGTCACCATGAAGGGCAGCGTGTGAAGATACAGACGGTCTTTTGAAATGACCTCTCAAAATTGCTGTGAATGTCTGTGTTTTATGTAGGCTGTGCAGGCTCAGTACTCCAGCATTATCCCGCTTTGCAAGGTGTTGGAGTAACGTTGCATCATGCCAGTCCTTGTCTGCTAGTAGCTGTTCTGTATCCGACTCCTCTTTTTCCGTTTCGTTTGTCTCAACTCTCTGATGATTTGCTCTAGGAGAAGGATCTCGCCCCGGCTTTAACCATCACACCACAGGAGGCCACCATTCGTTTCGAGGATGTCTATTTTGAATACCTGGAGGGCCAGAAAGTCTTAAACGGAGTGTCCTTTGACGTGCCTGCTGGAAAGAAAGTTGCTATAGTTGGTGGCAGCGGGTCGGGGTAGGTCACCTTTTAGCACAAACATAGACTATAAAACCTTTAGCCAGGTGTGTGCCATCTCATTTGTATGTGCAGGCAGTATTATCAGCAGATATCATCAGTACACTGTGGGGGTGCAGCTCACAGACAGAATGATGCTGACAATTGGTTCCACGTCTGGTTGCAGGAAGAGCACCATTGTGAGGCTGTTGTTCCGCTTCTACGAGCCCCAGCGGGGGAACATCTACATAGCAGGGCAGAATATCCGAGATGTCAGCCTTGACAGCCTGAGAAAGGCTTTGGGGGTCGTACCTCAGGTCTGAAATGCACCAGCTCAACAAAAAGATAAACTAATACAAATTACGACAAAGTGCTTTTTTCCAACACCACATAGGTTTTAATGTACCAGCAGCTTTGCATGTATATAGATTTAAATGTATGTTATTTTTTTGTGAGTTGTTATTGTTAATAATTATGTACAACAAGGGGGCAGCATAGAACAGTCTAACATTAATGTTTAATTGCATTTAGAAATAAGCTGAATTTAGTTAAGCTTTCACTGCAATGAGCTCACAGGTTGATCTGAACAGATGGTGCATGAACAGTATTTTTGTCATTTGCGTTCCTTCTCTTTTTGCCCCCTACCCTCATCTGTGTATCTGCAGTCCCCTGTATCTGTCTCTGCGGCAACAAAAATATTTTTTTTCTCTAACTGTGTTGTTGTCAGGATGCTGTTCTGTTCCACAACACCATCTTCTACAACCTGCAGTATGGGAACATCAACGCTACACCGGAGGACGTGTACCAAGTAGCGCGTCTAGCAGGCATCCATGACGCTATCCTCAGGATGCCCCATGGCTATGACACCCAGGTTGGGGAGCGGGGCCTCAAGCTGTCAGGTTTGCTACACCATTATGACTACTGTTTAAATATGGTCTCTTCAGCACAAGCAAGTAAACAAGTTGTTTTTGTGTATTTCCCTGCATGATAAACTAGACTGAAAAAAAGGGAAGTTATTTCAGTAACTGATTTAATTCCAACCTATAAATCCACATAGAGCTGGGACATGTGTTTTTATGGCGTAGGGCTAAAACTGATGATTATTTTCATTATATCTGTCAATCAAGCATTTTCATTTAGCAATTAATGTTTAAGTCTATAAAATATAAATATAATGTAAAAAAAAACAACACACACACGATTTCCCAAAATCCAAGCAGACATCTTCAGGCTGGTTCTTTTATCTGACCAACAGTCCAAAACCAATTTGTTTTATGATATAAGAAAAGAAAGAAAAGTGGCAAAAAGGCGAGAACTTTTTAGGAAGGTCCTCTCACTCAGTCCTCTCAGCCGTTGTCTCCATTGCAGAGTAGGATCTTGATAGGACCCACTGGACTCTGGAGGTGACATAATCATTCGGCAACCGTTTCATTCGTCACATAATCGTTGTGCGACTGTTTTGACCGTGATTTCACTGAGGTGACGCGAGTATACCCAATCAGTACCGAGTCAACCTCAAGCCCCACCCAGGTCTTTTTCGGGGCCTCATGGAGTACATACCCCGAGGCAGGGACTCACCCCAAAAATCACCCCAAAGTTCCTGCAATGGAACCTGCCCTTAAATAACTATTGGTGACAGCAATTTATGAAATCATTCCAGCGAGGGAGCTGCAGTCACGCAACAGGCCACAAAGTAATGTGCCACGTCACAGTAAATACACTAAAAGTTCTTGTTTTTGCCACTGACAGGTTATGTTGTATATTATGTAATTAGCCACCCAATATTTTAAGAAAGCAGAAGGTGTCCTACCCAAAATGTGACATTATTGATCTTGAAGTATTGGATCTAAAATGTTTTGATATCTGATTAGGTCATTTTTACACAGCTCAACTGAAGGTGGGTTTTGCATGCCTAGTAAACAGAGGCAAGTAGAAATAAAGCAAAAGAGAAACGCCTAATAATTTACACATCTGTTACTAAGCATATTTATTTGGAATAATAACTTCCATGTTTGCATAGTTTGAAGAACTACTATGACTGAATCATCAGCATAATAAACTGTATGGAGAATGTAAGTTTACACAGCTATGAAAATTAAAATATTACAATTTCTAAGTAGGTTATAATTAAATGAGCATAATTAGTGACCTAAGACAGTGTGACTCATTTGGAGCATATTAAATGACATTAACGCATAATGGGACTAAATCTATAGCTGCACCGTTATTTTATCTGTTCTATGTCGTGTGTGTGAACCTGTTCAAGGCCTCGTTGCCTTACAATTAAAGTTATCCTCAGTTTATCTGAAATGATCGCACAAGACTGTAGTGTTTGTCTCTTAGCATCACCCTGCAACTCAATTAGCCCAAAAACACAGTGTGTGAGCACTTTCACTCAAACATTCAAGATGCAATTACTGGCAGCACAGATTTCTTTCTGTGGAGTGACTGAGTGAAGGAGAGAACGGACAAAATAAAGACATGACTAACTTCTCATTAATTTCACTGCGGCTGTACGTGACAGCTGCCAGTGTGTTTGTGAGAGGGAGGGGGGTTCAGGGGGGCAGCAGTCTGGGCTGTGAGGCTTCTAACTACATTCATCGCTGTTTTCTGCTGCTGGCAATATTTATATCTGCTGAACACCACTTGCTTTCAAGAGGCCACACACGGCTCATATGTAATAAAGGCCGAGTCAGACACAGTGGGAGAAATCTTTGTGTCCTGCTGGTTTTTCCTCACAATTAAAGTTCTTTTGTACCAGTCTGAACCCTGTCATATTGGTATTGTCAGAATGTTTGCCCTTCGTTTGAGGTAATTATCTGATGAGAAGAGACAGAGAGGGACCTGCTGTATCATCACATATTTCAAACCTTTCAGCTTTAGTCTGCTTTGCTTTTATTTATGACGCCTGCTTTGTTTCAGGAGGGGAGAAGCAACGTGTCGCCATCGCCCGTGCAATCCTGAAGAATCCACCCGTACTCTTGTATGACGAAGCAACATCATCCCTCGACTCTATCACAGAAGAGGTGTGTCTGACAGCACATGAACAAATATACACTAACAGACATAGGCATGCGTACATACCCATGCCTAGAAATGCCCATTCTCTGCTGCACACACAGGTTGACACCTCATCATGCCTGCATACACATTTAGTAGAACAAACACCCACTCAGTCACCTGCTGTAGGTACACAATAATTCAGCTCACTCCTGCGTCAGATACCTGCTGTGACATACACCCCCCCCCCCCCCCCCCTCACACACACACACACACACACACACACACACACCACCCCCATGTTCTCCCTTGCCACCTGCTGCTGTTTTCTCCTACTTAATCTCCAGCTCATCTTAAAGGGGCCCTAATATGCTTTTCCTTACTAGACATAACTTTACATTAAACATTAATGTTACAATGTCAGATGTTCATATTCATTGTGGTCAAAGTGTCAAATAATGAGGTGAATGTTTGTAGATATAACCCCTTTGAGCGAAAAGTACTGGCTTCACACTGCTCTGTACACTCGGTTTCCAACATTTTTTTCTACTTAACCCTGAGTTGAAGTCCGCTCATTACCGATTACTTTATATGGTCATCTTCTCCATGCACAGTGCACAAGTTCACTGCTTGCTCTTTTAACATTATGGTGTTTTTCCATTGTTTTTTGGGTAGTCATGCTAAGCCATGACTCAAATGCAAACTGGCACGGTGTGAGTGTTTTTCCATTACACAACAAAGTAAAATGAGTAGTTTACCTGTTGTAGATGTGCTGATTTATCAGCATCAAACATCATCATCACTGTGGCTGTTTCCACTTGTGCTATTCCTCCCTGCATAATTTCTAACTGCTCTGCTTAAAAAATGAGCTCCAAATATCTCTATATATATATTGTTGTGTCGACCGGTTTTAAGCGCTGCTAACAAATCCCTTTTAATTTGGTGACGGACATGTTTCGTTCCCTGTAAATTCTTCAGAGTAAAAGTCTACTTTAATGTAGTCATTTAAAAGCTTTTAATATGAAGCAGTTAAGCAGGAAATGTTGGGTTTGCACTAGAAGTAACTTCACATGACTCTGATACGGCTTCCCCTCGGCATGCTTCTGGTAAATGAGCTCATCAGGAGGGGGCTCCCTGTTAAGAGACAAAAGCTAAACTGAGGGGCTGCATAAAAAGGCAATATAGGTTAAATAAGGACTTTTTTGAACTGTGAATCATGCTAAGCAACTGTAGTGGAGTCCCAGAATAAAATATAGAGCTGGAAATTAGCATAATAGGTCCCCTTAAAACCCACAGTCTTTTTAAATGTTATATTTAATGAGAAAGTTCAGTATGTCCCCTGAACTTGAAGAAGAAGAGCGGGGGAGGTATGGTAGATGTGGTTGTTAATTGACATTTTCTGTTGCTTCTTAGCATGAAGGTGTTCTTAAATTATCATGTGTAAACAATGGAAAGAATAGGCATATGAAGGTGGATGTTGCTGAGCAACATTCTGTTGATTTAGCTTCTGCTTCAAATCAAAGTTTGGGAGTACTTTTCATATATATCCTGTCATTCATGTTTTTTTCCTTTTATTATTTTTGTAGACCAGCATTACTGCAAACCTGAAAAACGATTTTTCTTTGGATTAGGGGAGACTCTTGTAAAGCTTAACATACTGATCATGTTATTTGTCTTTGTGGACTTCCAGAACATCCTCAGTTCAATGAGGGAGATGGTGAAGGACAGGACATCAGTGTTCATCGCCCATAGGCTTTCCACAATCGTAGACGCAGACGAGATTATAGTGCTCAATGGGGTAAGAACTCATCCACTTATTTTTTACTTGATCTTGTTCCTTTCCTGATTAACATTTCCAGTTGTAATGTCAGTTTCATAAAAAGCAAATTATATGATGGTTCAGAGTTTCAGAGTATAAACATGCGCTGTGTTAATTGCCAGTCCAATTAGACGGTTTTGCATTGAAGGGAAGATGATGACCTGCACTTTATATGACCTTTATTGCACTGTGTCCGCCTGCAATGAGAATTTAGCCAGTAGCCTCTGTTTTTTCCACTCATTTATTTCCAGTTACCTTTCTTCAACTTACGTGATGAAAACATGCTTTGTTTAGCTTTTCTCATTAACTTCAACAACAGGATACTGTTGGTAGA
Organism: Scomber japonicus; assembly: GCF_027409825.1. Lineage (NCBI taxonomy): Eukaryota > Metazoa > Chordata > Actinopteri > Scombriformes > Scombridae > Scomber > Scomber japonicus. The sequence goes on from NC_070585.1 coordinate 12,771,248, forward strand.
AGTGAATGTATTATTTTCTCCATAAGGGCTCATTAAAGCAGTCAGACTCGACTGGCTGTTTTGGTCAGATGGCGTGTCTTGTTTGTCTCGGTGACTAATAATGTATGGGCCAGCTTCCCAGACACTGATGAGGCCTTATCCAGGACTAAACATGCTTATCCAATGGATATCACCATTCATATTGTTTTTTTTTTTTAATGTAGTTTTTACGCAGATGTGTTTTAAGTCAGATTTACGGTGCCATCGAGACAAAGACAAGGTGTAAAAAAAGGGGGGGGGGGGGGGGGGGTTGGTGCATTGTCACTGTATTGTGTATCAGAGAAACATCCAAGTGAAGAGAAAAATGCTGCTGTATGTTATGGGTTGGCCTTGGAGACACTGTAAAGCACAAAAAGAGAGTGAAGTCAGGTATCATCTGGCAAGTAAGAGTTAATATGAAATGTAACACAGGTGAAGTGACATTTCCACCAGTGCTCGAGTCAGATATGATAAAACGAGGAGAGGTTCCTTTGAACTGAGGCGAGTGAGCATGTGTCGTTCCATGTTCCCAGAGTCAGATGGCAGGGATCAGAGGGTCGTGGCGAGGAGGCATGTTTGCATATGATGTCGCCGTGGCGTTTGCTGGTGTCACCAGCAGAGGACTGCCTGCGGTGCTCATTAAAATAACGAGCGGAAGCAGTCACATGCTTATCTTGGGTGCACTAAAGATGATGCCAACACCTCTGCATGCTCATGGGAGGTGGGGGAAGGGGGTGCCTTCATTTGTGTTTGACTGTGTGGGAGGGATGTGTATTTGTGCCGTGTGGATGTGTGTTGTTGTGTGCGAGTCAGTGTTTTTGCAAAAGGAATGCAACAGTTGTTGGGGAGGCGGCAAGGATTGTAGGGGGGAGCTGACTCTCCGCAGAGAGTGTGGTCAGTGTTGTGTGGTCATGACGAGATGCTAACTATAGGACTCTTATGTTCATGGCCCCTTCAATTTAACTTCATGTACATTGCAGCCATTTTCATTTTTGCATTTCTAATGTTGTTTGTTTCTCTTTTCTTAATTCTCTGCCATCTTTTTTCCCCACCAGGGTAAAGTGGCTGAGCGAGGTGACCACCACGCACTCCTCAGCACCCCCGGCAGCTTGTACGCAGACCTGTGGAACACCCAGAACAGCAAAATCTTGAACAGCAGCAAGAATTTGGCCGATGCACCGGCTGAGCGTTTGTCCCAGAAGGAGGAGGAGAGGAAAAAATTGCAGGAGGAGATCCTCAACAGTGTGAAGGGCTGTGGGAACTGCTCATGTTGAGAGAAGCTGCCACCTCCATGTCTGTCCATCCCTCACAGATGGCCTTTGCTGGAATCCCTGGTCTGTGTTGTATTGGGAAAAGAGGAGGGAGGGGGGGGGGGGGGTACATCCCCACTATCTACTCTCCACTCTCACTCTAGCCAAGCCCTCACCCATGTGACTATCCCTCCTCCTCCTCATGCGAATAAAGGCCATTGCTCGCTAAAGTGAAGGAGGAGGAGCAGAACAGGGAGCAAGTGTGTTTAGCACTGGCTGGTGTCCAGAGATAGAGCTTCCATGCCAGTAGCCTCAGCTGAAGCCAAGCATAAGAGACCTTGTATATCACATACGTGTGTGCAAGACATCTGTTAGTCAACATGGTTACCCCCCCACCCCCCTTAATTTCTGACATCAGGTTTATTGACATCTTCCATTGCACTGGAAACAGATGAGAGTATGTGTAATGATTTACATATGCCTTGATGTTGACAAGAAATTTGTATTGATTTCATTTTTTAAATTATTTTAAAAGGAATTTAACCTATAGTTTGCTCTTCTTCTTTTTTACATTGAAGATGTGTACATATTACAAATTATTCAGCGATTAGGCTATCACAGTTCAAATCAGGAGTGATTTAATGATATGTTCAAATGGGGGTTAAAAAAAAGAAAATCATATAACAGACACTTCAGTGTGGCACTGTCATAACGCACATTTATGCTTTAGATGTCCATGACATTATTTTCAATACGTGTTCTAAAAATATCAAATTGGCCAGATAATGAGGTCTTTTAGATGCATCTCAACATAATATGGATATTTCGATTCATGAACATACTGAATGGCACCTAAGTGAAGTAGCAGTATGGCACAGGCACATTATATATACTCGGGGAATGACAAGAAGTAAGTAATAAATCATGAATGGGTTTCACCAGAATTGGAGCCACATTAAGAGGCAACAACTTGAAGGCCTCCTTTGGGAACATTTTACAGTCATATCATTTAGCCTTTGTTGTCAGGGCTTTTCTAATTTTAACAGTGTGATGACGGCTTCTTGGATTGTATGATTAGAACACATACCAGTTAACGTGTCATTGTTCATATTTAAAGACTGACAGTATGTGTATGTCCTCATTTTCTGAGGGCTGTTTTGGCTGTGATATGCACATTTTGGTAAGAATCTTGCCATGGTATTGTATCTATAAATAAAGAATGACTATTTGGGTGTCTTGTACTACACACAATGTAAAGCCTGTTTCATAGTCTTCTGGACTGAGTTGACTATATGAGTACATTACAGAGAGATTAAATAACAAGGTTTCCAGATGCTAGTTTTCTATTGGGGTTGGGCAACATGATATATACAGTAAATTAAGACGTCAAAATTTGTCATAGCATTTACACCAAGCTAACTATCTAGCTAAGTATCTGTTTTATGTATTAGTCCATTGATTCCCAACCTGGGGGCCGTGATCCCTCTAACGGTCATGTGAAATCTAAGCTGTCATAGGATGGTCAACAAGAAAGAAAGAAAGAAACATATCTGCTACATAAAATTGTAACATTTTTCACGCCTTCGCTTTTTAGGCCTCCATGAAGCAATCTGACAACACTTTCGTAACCCTCTACTGACATATATTATCAGCTTGGGAAAAAACAACTTCTTTGAGGCAGTACTGCTATATGGCAACATCATGCAACATGAAATTCTTAGGAGATCTGAAATGGATTTAAATATTTTTGTTCACTGGTAAATGTTAACATTGAATTTGACAAATACATGTACTTAAGAGTGGGTCCAATGGTTTGACTGGTGGGCAAGGTTCCTGGGGAATGGGGTTGAGACTGGAGCTGGGCCTGAACCCTTCTATAGGGTATATGGCATGGAGGGCAGCAATGGGGTAAGAGGTACATGGAGGCCTCCACAGGGATTCTGGGGCTATGGTTAGGGTTAGATATAGAAGGTAATCGCCATTTTCTGAGTCACATCCTCAAGAAGCAGCTAGACGCTTCTAAGATGGTGTGCAAAAGCCCCTTGGCGATGTGCTTCGGTCAGAGGCAGAACAGGGTTTTTTCCCCCTTTCCATCTAGGGGTCGCCATAGACCCCCACTGTAAGATTTGGAAGCCAAATTTCGCCAGGGGCCAAATCAGGGTTTAGCAGCATGTTTCAGGCTATTCTTAGTCATTTGACACATTTCACACATAGAATAATGATGCCAGAGGTGGTTGAGGTCACCTGGTCATCTATCAGCTACTCCGAGGGAATTGGACTCCATTGGAAGTGACATCATACATAGTATCCAGATGCCAGTAGGTGGCATTATAGTCACCAAAGTAACTGTTCATATCCAGAAGGTGTGGGTTAGCGTTAGGCAAGAGGTTAGTTAGGGTCAGGGTTAGGGTTACAGAGGAGAGGAGAGGGCCCCTTACTGGAGACCTTCACTGGGGTTCTGGAGGCGTTTGGGGAATACCAGAGCATCCAGCTGTAGTAATAGTGTTAAGGTTAGAGGGGTAAAGGACCCATCAGAGGCTACATGTTGCCCTCCACTGGGGCCCTGAGGGGTCTAGGAGTATGGTGAGGGTTGAAATTAAAGGGGAAAGGAACCATTTGAGAGTCATGGAGGCAAGTCTGGGGCAAGAGGGGCACTTAGGGGGATAGGGACCTGTCAGAGGCTGCATGGAGCCCTCCAATGGGATCCAGTAGGTAGTTCTTAGTCTAAGTGAGTGAGTGAGTATGTTTCTTTATTTAGATGTAAATAGTTTTTCATAGTCTTCCTCCGCCAGTTCGACATTAACTCAGAGTCCAGCTAGTGTACTGATGTGAAATGCTCCTTGCCCATCAGGACCAAGTAGCTTTGCCACCGAAGGATTTATCAGACAAGATAAGGACACACATGAAAAAACCAAACAAGTATAATATGATTCTTTCCTCTTCATATATTGGTTTGACTCTAGACTCTTACTCTTATCTGTACCTGACCTGTGTTTCATTCTCATTGCTGTTGCTGCTATAACATTGGGCAACTTTTATGGAAAGGCCAATCAGCGTTTATTTTTGAATGTCACAGAAAGGCTATTTTGTGGTTATAAGGAGATTTTAAGTATATTATTTGAAAGTATATGTCAACAAGTATATCTTCTCCCATGACAAGATATTTTACGTTACTAAAATTACATTTTGCTATATCATTATCATTTTATACAGCAACCTTAAGTTATTGGTTCCTACGTGGATTGTAGATGTTTATCTGCTTAAAACTAAATTACAGTATCATAAAACATTTATTACATTTTATATTACACACTGTTTATAAATACTAAATAGGGGGACTTTAAGTGGAGTGTTGCCCAATGCTCACTGTTTATAGAAATGTTGGTGGGGGGTTGTGAGTTTTGTTTTGAAGGGTCACAAATTAACAAGGTTTGGGAAAATGTATTAGACAGTTGTGGGAAATATTGGCAGTGGTTATAAATGTTCTTGCTTCTAAATCATGTCTTAATAATACTTTGTATTTATTTAATTCACTGGATTACCTAGTCCTCTCACCTCAATTTTCATAAAATTTTCTTCATTCATTTTTTTCATGATACTGCAAAGTTTATATAATACAGCAATATATAAATATCAAATATATAAAATGACATACAACGAGATATGTATTTTAAACAGTCACACTTTTATCAGTAGTATTCTTGAAGTTGCTTTTGTCTTTTCAAATATTGACATATTGTACACATTAGTGTTCCTTTATTCGTGATCAAATGAAAATTGAGAGTAAATTCAATCTGTGAAAACTATGAGAGATTTTGTAGTTGGCACTTTTAAATTTTGTTCTTAACAAATTATCAATCCATCTTAAAATAAGTGGATTTGATGTGTCAAAGAAGCTGAAGCGATCCTGACACTCACTCATTGTGTTCATTGTCTAGTGGACAGAATGACTTTGGATCCCCCTCAAAAACCCCTGCAGCTCCCTGGATCCTCCTTTGGGACCAAGTGCATAACACAACGCTTTCCATAAGGCCTTTTGACAAGATTTTAATTGAAACCGTCAATAACAAAAACATTCAGACAAACGTGACAGACCAAGCCCTGCTGTGCTGCATAGTGAAGCCTCCACCACCTCCTGAGGAAGTCACACATTATAGATGAAAGTAGACTTTGATAGAGGCCTGCTTAAAAGGAAACCAACTGGATGATTACTGGTTGGATGGGTCTCCTTTCATGCGTCAGATGTCCAGGCAGATGAGTTGATGTTAATGGCGTCCTTCTAATCTAACCTAGGAAGAGATTATGAGACTATTCATTAGCGACTCCCAACAACGCTCAGCTGCTGCCCTTAACAGGTTATTCGCTAATTATTCAGAGAACATAATTCACTGTGATCTGCCCGGGTTCTGTGAGAGAGCCTTAGATATTACAGAGCAGTTTTTTTTTGTTGTTGTTGCTTTTTCTCTTTACTGAGGCAAAGTTTTGTGTGTGTTTGATTTGGTCAAGGACACTTTAAAGTACTGAAGTTACTGAGCAATGTGACATGACGGGTATTTGCTTTCGGGCTATTTATGTTAAAAACGGAATCACAAAATCTGTTGTTCAATGACCCATAATTGTTCTGTATGGAGTGCATGCTATTAGTGTTATTTTGAGCTGTATACCTGTGTTTCTTCAGGAGGTAATGAGGAAGCCATCTCCCTGTTTATCGTGCAACATTCTGCAGGCGCAAAAGGAAGACAGGCACACAAAGGCCTCTAATGACATCCTTAATATGGACCACAGCAGGAGAGTCAGCTCCTAATGCAAACCACGACCTTCTGCTGAAGGAGAGATTTTCAAAGAACATACTATTGATGTGCAGATAGGATGATATCTTTCTGTTGCACCCTTCTTTCTGCTTATAATCATACTAATATCATCCTGCATGGTGATTCAGTGATGGATTTAATGTATAGATCCTCTAAACATGCCCAAAGAGCGGCACGTTGCTCCCATGAAACCTGTTCAGAGTGCACAGGTGATAAGAGAGGTTCAGCCACACTCGTCAAATCTCTATTGACCCTTCCTTGGCCTGTTGCTGAAGTCCGCTGCGCTCTTTTTCATCGTGATAACAGGCAGAGCAGGCTGAGACTCAGGGCGATCCCTCTGCACCAGACAGTCAGCTCACTCCCATCTCACTACAATAGAACTAGTATGTGGCCAAGGGCGTCTACGCCTTGATAAATATGCATCGCTGCCTCAGAGAAGATGTAGTTATTTCCACCGTTTTGTGTGGGTGTGTAAATTTATGTGTGTAATCCCTGTGTACTATATCAATGCTCCTGGTCAAAATGAGAATGAATATTCACACATGCATGCTCTTGCACACACACACATATGGCTTATTCTTTTAAAGTCAATAAATACAAATATAGTGGTATTACTATCTTTGCACAGACAATGTATAGCTGCAGATCATACAACCTCTGAGCAGAGCCTGAGTGATCCACACCACACATTTGTAATATATATACTTGATGCAAATACAAAACTTATGTGAATTATCTGAATGTGCTTTATACTCACAGGTAAAATATTCTCCCTCCTTTGTAGAGCATATAAAAAAACAAAATCTTTCAACATCTGGTCATGTAAGGTATCTTCTAGGTAGGCTTCTCTCTACTTCTTTTGGGGTAGGTGTAAAATTATTTTTTTTCAAGTTGTGTATTTCACAGGTTTCATACTGTGTTTCTAGGCTCCTTTATACTGTTTACCATAAATTTATCTTACATAAAAAACTAGTGTTTTATGTAAGATGCTCAAGACAGATGGAGAGTGAAACCTGTTGGACTCAAAGATAGAGTCTTTAATGGATAGGTTCATATTTTCTGTGTCTTAAAGTGTGTCTTAAAACAATTAGTCAGGTACCCAAATGAACATAAAATTAAGTTATTCTTGCCGTGGTTTTTCCTTGCAGATGTCCACTTTAGTCAAATTAAGTCTTAAGTATTTTTAGTACCAAATTCTCTCCTTCCACTGCAACTCAAAAGGAAAACAAAAAGAGAGAAATTTTACACTCGAAAGATTTTAACTGCGGAGGAGATCTGCTTGATTTGATTAATCTGGACAGCTAAATGTTAATATTATCTTCAAATAAAGTCTTACATACATTTTTGCACAAAACAAGGACAGCGGATTTTGAATCTTTAAATGGTCAGTATTAGCAAGAGGAATGATCACACCAAGAAAAACCTGTTTCAGTGGTCATTTGGGCACTTTACTATTGTTTTAAGACAGACTTTTCTTTAAAGGGAAAATCCACCCTAAAAGTTCACAATGAAGTCACACTATTCAAACTCAGCTGCGTGTGAACTGTCCTCATGTATCACAGGTAGACTGATTCTGTGGACATTTCTGAACGTAACTGTGAATAGAAAACCTCCCCTGTAAAATCACATTAATGTATCACAGGAGTTTCTCCATTATTCACTGTCTGTGGAGCAGCTCCGGTACATAGATGACATCATCATCATCACTACTGTCTGTCTCTGCTGTTCAGCTTAAGTGAATCGATCAAACTCCCACATTTAAACCAAGAAGTATTGCAGATATACTGTTGAGGGTTCACTTTTAAATCAGTCATGCTTGGTCTCAATTGTACTTCCCACACACATAATTGGACATTCATTATATAAACACTTCAAAATCTAATTATTATAAAACTTTCTTTAAGCTTGGGGTGCCAGGTGTGTGTGTTGCTAGATCCCAGAGCTGCACAACTGAATTTGGTGAGTAGAAAATTATGAAACTCTGATGAGGAGGATACATGTGCTTGTTTTCTGGTCATGCTCTGTCATTCAGTCGCCTTTAAGACTTTCAGATGGATTCACATAAATTGCTGTGAACCTGCGTGCACATTTCAGGATTTCTATTTGAATCGTGTTCACCCCATCTCACGCAGAGCTGACAAATCATACCAAATGGCCCCTTCTTAGACTGTTTGGTCAGGCCCTCGAATACAAAGATGGATGCATGCAGGTTACAACTGTTATAATCTTATTGGAGATTTCACACTGACTGTCAGACCTGGTGAGCATCAAAGCCTAAAATTTCAACATTTACATTCTGCTCTCAACTTCTGTCAGCCTTTAACTTTACATGGGCTTTAATGCTAGAATCTCCTCCTGTGGATGCATTGAAACCTGAAACTGTGCTGTTGGGAATATGAACAGGTGAACTTTTCTGATGCTCAGCCTAGAAAATCTAAAAAATCTTTATTATTATGACATGTAACATTTTATCACCACTGAAGGGATTTGTGTATATGTTTGTGTTATTCTGCACAGGCTGGACTTTAAAGTTTGTTGTCTTGACTTAATTTTGTCACAATTGGTTACAACCACCAATTAGGAAAACTAATTTCATCCAGATTACATAACCCTAACCCTGCACTACATCCACCAGTGACAGATACTGAATCAAATATTTGGTTAAGAATTGAACACAAACCTAGCAGTATTAGACTGAGCTTTTGTCTCATTCTTTGTAAGTAAGTAAATAAATAAATTGCCTGTAGTGTAAAAGAAATACTATATATGCAATATATTTGTTTTACAGTATTAAAAACACAGGCAGTATATTAATATGCCGTTGTCAGCAATATAACATGGAAGCTCTTGTTTTAAGATGTAACAATACCAGAATAACAGTATGTATATGACTGTAAGCCTCAACACTAAAACACAGAAACACAGAAAATAAATTCACTCAAATTCAACATCTGTACCAAAAGAACTTAGACCTGTAAGGCTTCCAGCTGTGTTGGACAGCTGTTTAGAAGTTGCATTAGGATAGCTTGTTAGTGATGTTGTTTTTAAGAAATACAGAAATGCAAACAATGTGTCATTCTTTAGCCTATTTATATTCCCTGAATATAATATAATATATATAATTTTTTTTTAAATATTAATTATATAAATATATTCCAAACTGCTTTTTTGGACACTAACTTTAATAGTTTTGGAAGAGAAATTCATGTTGTTGTATTTCATGCACATACTTAATGGTAAATAATTAATGTGAAGAACTATAAAAAAATTATTTAATAAAAAAATAGCTTATTAATAAATAAATAATTAAATAGTCATTTTGTCAACACAATTAGAACTTGGTGTGCTTAAAAAAGCCATTTACATTGCTATATTTTAGTTAGTTAGTAGTGTTGCACTACATTCAAACTTCTATCCTATGGCTTTGATATGGGGTGTTTTCTTTATAGCAACATTCATTCATAAAGATTCTAATCCTGTAAAGGGCACACATCATGCTTTTTGTGACTTTGTATTATTTTTATACTGTTATGATGTTGGATGTCTGTTAAGCATGGTCATCAAAGGTTCAAAACTTAAGATGAACGTATGTAGAAAAGCTTAAAAAAATGCTTCAGCCTGCCCTGAGAGCTTCACTTGAAAAGCTTCCTCTTCTTCTCCATTGAACTGACGTCAGCTCACGTATGTCCACAAACAGCCATTCATGCTGCAATCTATGTTGCTAAAGTCATTGATAAGGTTGTTCCACTGGTTATTCACATTGTTCACATCGTATATGTAGTATCAAATTCAGGCTCCAACATGTACGGATGTATTTGAAAAGTTGACATTTTGAGTAAAGGATGAGACAAAGAAGTGAGATGTTTACATAGCCTCCAGAGCTATTCTAAGTCTGCTGAGATGCAGCTTCCAAAGTGATCCAATCAGAACAGAGTGGGTCCATCAGAAAGAGGGTCTTTACGAGTCAGAAGCTAAAACGGCCCGTTTCAGAGGCTGAACTGAGGGACTACAGGAGGGGAAAGGTATAACATAAATAAGGAGGTTTTTGAACAGTAATTCATGTAAAAATATTCAAATAGAGCCCAAGAACATACATATAGACCTGGAACCATGTGCGTACCGTACTACTGCACTATGCTTGTATTTTATGGTATGGACCTTCATTCAAATTTTTCAGCCCTAAGCAACTATTCCTTATTTGCAACATTTAAGCAGAGTGTTAATTTGTGGAGCATATTATTTCACATTATATTCATGGCACTGCAGTAGTCATTAGCCCTAGCTCTATTTACTGTAAAGACATGAAGAAACTCTGTAATTATATCAGCATGAAAATATTCTGCTCCTGTCAGCTTTGAGTTTTGTTATCAAGTTGTGGTGCTTGAGAGAAACTGTAAGCCAATGCATCTCCTCCTTAAAAACATCTGTAATGATGACTGTAGTTGAAAAGATATTTTTAAGAACATGGATATAATTTCTGTTACTATGGAGTTACTATGGAGATCATTAGCATAAGTCATGTACTTAATGTGAAAAGAGAAAACATGGCTAAAATAGACGCTACTAATCTATTTCCAAGGTGATTTGCAATGTGTGTGGTGTGTGTGTGTGTGTGTGTGTGTGTGTGTGTGTGTGTGTGTGTGTGTGTGTGTGTGTGTACGTGTACATGCGTGTGTATCTCAGAGAGTTATAAAGATTTGTGCGTGTACAAACAGAAGAAGTTTAGTAATGAAGAAAATCAAAGTGTCTTTACATGTGATGCTAATAATATGAACTGCAGTAGAAAGATTACATTACAGCTCAATCAATCATCAATCATGTAGCCACAAAACAGGAAATCAGCTGATTACAGACAGACCTTCACACAGTATAGTGACAGAAACTGAAGAGCCTCAAGATGTCTGATAAAACATATTTTTTATTGAAGGATAGACTTTTAGGCCATCTTGCAATTGACTGACACTGTAGAGCATGTCAACATATAATTAAGTCAAAAACAATTTCAAATGTGCTAGATAGATAGATAGATAGATAGATAGATAGATAGATAGATAGATAGATAGATACATAGATAGATACATAGATAGATACATAGATAGATAGATATGAATATCTTTTGGTTATGGACTGTTGGTCAAACAGTCAAGCAGTAAATATGTCAGCTTGAGCTTTAGTCAAAACATTTTTTTTAGACCAAGCAAATACTGAACTGAAAAAATAATCATTGAATAAATCAATAACAAATCTAAGTGCAGCCCAAACTATTATGAATCAAATCATCATTTTGTCTCTAAAATGAGAAAAAATAGTGAACAATGTCCTAGATATCTTTAAATGGCTTTATTTCTCCAACTAACAAATCACAAAGACATTCAGTGTTTAGTGACATAAAACAGAGAAAAGCAGACAAACATCACATTTTAGATGCTGGAAGAAGAACAATCTTGGCATTTTTCATTAATATAGCATCTAAACATATATTTATTGATTCATTTCCTGTTGTTGTTTTTTTAACTAATTACTGATTGTATCAGCACTGTCTATTTGAATTTTTCTGATTTGAATCATGTCAGCATATAAAAAAGACACTTTTTTAAGTAAAATCAGAACCTTATAGCTGTCCAAAATCTATTTAGGAATAAAAGTAGTGTTTTTTTTAATTTATCATTTAAAGCCTACATCCTGAAATAAAACCACTGTCAGCTTTAATGTCATAAGTGTGCACTGAAGTTCATTTTACACATTTGCATTAAGTCACTGTATATTGATAGAAGTATAACTATTCCAATATAATATCGTATACCATTGTCTTTATTCATTTTTCTTTCACGGTTTGCAGATCCAATTCATATTGAGAGAGAGAGGAGAGAGAGGGGAGAGAGAGACTAAGTCTATCCAAATATTGCTTTCAGTCCGGTTAGTGTTATGGTGTTATGAGTGGGCCTATCATCCAGCATAGGCATACATGAGTAGCCGTTTCATTATTCATGTCATTGCAGTTGCCCTGTTATGATACAGTCCTATTTGGAGTGGGCTACCTGATTTGCTCAGCTCGTCCGTCAAGCAGTGCGTGGCCCTGCGTCGGCTGGCTGTGCGCGCTCATAGGTCGGACCGAGAAGAATCGGAGGGGGAGCAAAGGAGGTGCGCGCCTACGAGACTGCGCGCCGCAAGGAGGGGGAGAGGTCCAGCTGCAAAAAAAAAAAAAAAAAAAAAGAAAAAAAAAGAAGGAAGAAAAAATACCCCGTGACAATGGCAACATCAAGCATCTCGTAAAAGGTAGATAACAGGCGGGAGGGCGCCGAGGATCGAGAGTTTGAGAGGCGACGGCCCCTGTTTGTCCCAAGAAAAGCGGCGATATTAGGACACGCTGGCTGCCCTATAGCGCCTTTCCTGGAATACCAATTCTTCCGTAATTGAAAATGGATCGGCGGGGGATCGGAGAGGAGTCGCGCTGTCTCCATCATTGAGAGGCGCGTCCACCTGCTATTACTGGAGGCCCGGGCTGCTGCTGCTGCTGCTACTGCTGCTGCTGCTGGTGGTGGTGGTGGTGGCAGGGAGGGTGGTGGGGGGGGGACCATGCAGGGGAAGTGTTTGCATTTCGGGGGAAAGACGCATCTCTGATACTATCCACAGCAGCTGAGAAGGATCCCATTGCGACGGGGGAAAAAAAACGCAGTTTGGGCGCATACGCTCTGGAGGTAGGCTGTGAAACGTTATTATGCTGCTATTCAACGTGCCGTGTGTATTTGAATAGGGAGCGAACTCTATTAGGTATGCACATGACAGCTTGATTTATACACACACTGATTTATAGGCTATCCCTGCTTCCCTTGATTTGATCTGATCGGACATTTTATTCAAAGGGAGAGCACACCAAGCATGCGGTGTACGTAGTAGCAGCCCTACCTCCTTGGGACAGCTGTCGTACCCTACATTCATTCGTCTCTGCTCCATCGATTACCCATTCCCTGCGAAAAATACCCCCACTTATTTAAAGCACAGGCTCTGACCTATTCGCTTTAGGCTCAGAAATACAACACAAATACAGATACCACGTGCTGTTGCTCATATTGAAGCCAGTAACCCTGCACTGTTTGTATGTTTTGGAGACAAACAGTGGCCTGTGGACGTCATTTTGAATCAACGTTATGCATCCAGAGCAGAGCTGCCCCAAAAATGAATAAGAAATGAATAAAGGGGCATAATCTTATATTCCAAACTAATGAATGATTCATGAATGGGCTATTGAAACCCAATGGGATAACACATCATCTTACAGCTAGGCCTTCTGTGATATGGCGAATAAATGATTCATAAACGCACAAATTCTTAAAATTGGCCTGAACATCATGATAGCAGAGCACACACAGGTGCACCGAGGCATGTGTGAATGCCTGCACTGTCGGGTCACTAGATCAGTAGCTTACTGTGTCTCTGCTCCCCCTTTAAGGGTTTGCCTCATGACAGATGTTTACTGGATGTCCCAGTCAGCCACACTGCAAGCCAGACAGGGCATACTGGGAAATAATGAGCTGCAGCTCATAATAACAGCCTGTGCTCTGCTTGGGTTTGTGGAGGTGTTAGAATTTGTTGTTAACTTTTGTTTCAAATAGGATTTTAATTGGATTTAATTTTAACGAGGCAGAAATTTGCTGGCTGATGTTTATTGGAGTGCTTTGTTAGACAGGATTTTCATATAAAGAAGTGGTGAATTTATCGTTGCAATTAATGATCTGCTCAGCACACAGCTAATGACCTGACATGACTTGGTTTGATTTATGTTTTGGAGTTTTTGTCAGCCTATTTGACAGGGTGTTACTGACTTTTCAGCATGCACTGGAGTACTTGTTGGAAGATTTGCTGAAGATATAACATTAGAGTGCAGGGGACTAGAGTGCAGCGATTGTGATGTGTGTGTAAAAAGCCTGTCGATGCCCTCTCTCGTTGTCCTAATGTGAAGACAGCAGTGGAAACCAGATAGAAGGCCATGCATTGACTGAGTCAAAGAGAGCCTGAAACAGGACCAAATTGAGTTGACAAGTTGATGTGGGTGTCATTATCATGTTTGACGGCACAGTGTACCATTGGGCCTGAGGCTACGTGACATGTGGAGGGGAAAGGGCCTCCTTGGTCTGTTTGAAAATCATAGATGCGGAAACTTAATAGGAAGTATCATATCCAAGTGTGTCTTCATTCTGCAGTATGTTTGTCTTTACGACGTTTGCCATTCACGTCTCCTCCTGGTCAGTGTCATCGTTTTCACTAAAGTGCCATTCTAAATTGGGTGAGAAACTGAGCCCAATGACACGTTTCAGCACCGTGGCTCTGTTTCACAGTAGCGAGGACAGCACTGGCAGGTTTTCTGAAAATGTGTTTAAAATGCTATCCGAGTGTTATGTTGCAGCAATAAAACCAGCAGCTTGTGTACATAGTCTCTTATCTTCCCCTGCCCATGTGTGCTCTGTGGCTTCTCCTCTGCTTCAGCCTTAGGCACATGTGTTGGGCCCCTACTACCACGTCTGTCATACAGGAGAGTCTCACTTATAGAGAATGAACTGATCCTCATCAATCATCTTTTTTGTCACCATGTTATACATACATGAGAATCGTGCTTTTCATTAATATCTTACACCTTATATGTTCTACAACAGCAGCCATCTGGATACGACACTCCTGTATCACAGATGTTTATTTTGTATTACTGATTATTTTTGTTGCTATCAGGTGTTGCCTACTGGCTTCTATAACATGCTCTGACTTTTACAATAGGCTGAGTGAACATCTTACAGCATACAGCAAGGGCTTTCCTTTTTTGTCTGGAGTCCCCGCTGTGTTTTATGTCTCGAGCGCTGCAGTTTTCTCTACACATTGTATTGCTCCAGTATAGAAGAACCACGGCTCTGTCCTAGTCCGTGCAGGAACATGCTGAGCCCATCACAGCCGACTGTATGTTTAAGCACACTGTGTATGTCAGGCCACAGTATGCACAGCCCCACTGTGTCCACCTCAGTCCTGCGTTTGGGCTGTGACATGCTGGCTGTGGCCCAGCGGAGGCAGTCTTTCTATGTGCTGTGCTGCCGCTGCTGAGTTCTGTAATTAAAGGCAGAGGTAAGTCCAGGGGAGAAGGCTCGGCTCTGATTGCTTTTCATGGCTGCGAGGAGAGAGCTGCAGCGTGTCCTGAGGGACTGAGGAGCTGCTGAGCTCTTTGCTGCCTGCTCTGCCCCCCAGACAGGAGCTGTTCCAGGAAGACACACACATTTGTACTCACACGCTACTGCTGGCATACTCATGCGCACACACGTAAACATACTCAAACACATCCTTACACACACACACACACACACATGCGTTGTCTTAGGTCACTTTAGGGGACATTACATAGACTTGCATTCATATCCTGGAGACTTACCCTAACCCTAACCATCACCACTGACCCAAAAATCAGCTTTTTACTAATTGGGGACACAGCTTTTGTCCCCAATTGGCCAAGCCGACCCTAATTAACTGGTCTTAAGGCTGAATTGTGTCCCCAGAAGTAGCCTATGACACACACCCACACACACATACACACTTACATAGTGGCTGAGAGAGGCAAAAATTACATCTGTAGCTGACAGGCAAACTGTGCTAATCTACTTTAAAGAATGCCCCATTTTAGAAAATATGTGTCAGTATGAGGCGTGAGGCACAGAGGCAAAACTGTTACAGTGCAGTAGTGTAATGAATTAAAAACAGTGAAATCAGACAGACAGTAAGGATCCCTCCCTCGACTAGCTGCTGGCCGGCATTGACAGAGCAGTTAAGGTGTGATTGGGCTGAGTACAGATGTGAGCAGAGGCTGCCCGTGGTTGTCTTGGACCAGCGCTGTGCAGGGGGAGCTGCTCACCCCTCCCTTCCTTTGCTGCAGCCAAACTGATGAGGACTGCTGCTCTGCACTCTGAGGGTCTTGCAATCATGGACATGCTCACATATGAGATCTGGGTGGGCCCCAGTGCTTTTAGGGGAAAAATTGCCTCAAAGCTCTCTTCTTCTCCCTGTCAGGGAAAGCAGAAGATGCAAGATCACTTTCAGGATAGGAGCTATATAAAACAACAAGTGAATGTAGAGCAGTTGCTATTTGCCAACTGTGGCCAGGTCTTTGCACGGTGTTCATGAATTAGTTCTTCCAGGATAATTAAAGTAATGCATCAGGATTTCTGCCATTAACAAATAAAAGTTCAATTAAACTGGGGTCTATTAAACCACTTTCCGCATTGCCTACTTGATCTTAGTATGTAGGCTGGTGGCCACTGGGACCATGAGCACGCGGGTTTGACGTTGATAGCTCATTTCCTGCTTCCACATCAGACCCTTATATTGCAGATGGATAGATAATGTGAAATTTTCCTTTCTCTGCTCCCACCCTCCTGAGCCCCCTTGTATTTCAATTCGTGGGATTCTTGAAACAGATAGAGAGATCTGATGCTGGGAAATCTTAGAAGGAGACGAAAGAGGTGGGGATTTAATGCAGTGGACACAGGTGCACTGATATGAATGGTGTGAAAGCAGCATATTCACAACATGACTCGGGAGGGAGGAAGCTATATGACGGGGCTGGATTTTAATTGGTTTCGCACAGTGTGCTCCCATGTATTGTTCCCTTTGTAATGGCACACACAGTGGCAATAACAGCTCAGGTTTTTGTTATATAATAACACTAATAGATTCATCGCCTCTTGTCTAATTCGAACATGTATTTTTTTAAAAATCCCTCACGTTGGAGCCGGAGGAGTCGCATATCTGTGTTACGCTGGACGTGTATACCATCAGGGTCTTGAATACTGGAATAATAAGCCACCTTCATTAGCCCTATCTTTGATTTGGTGGATGGAAAGGGAGGAGGAGGGGGGTGGGATGAAAAAAGGGGTTGATGATGAGAAAGGGAGCAAAACATAGGGTAGGATGTGCTGTGTGAGAGGAACCGCAGAGGGGAGGGGGAAGGACGTGGTGGGAAGATTAGAGGAAGGGATGGACAGACAGAGGGAGAGTACAGAGACAAGGGGACAAATAAAAGGAGAGACATAGTTACTGTTGGTGGTGGGGGATCGGGGTGCGTCCTCCCAGCACAGCCAGTTGGAACAAACAAACAGTCGTGAGATAGACAGTGTTGTTTCTAATGGGAGAGAAGCTCGCTGTGCCCTGGATGTTTCTCTGCACCTTTCATTTTCTAAATGCTGTTTTGTCTGTTCACCACTTAACAAGCCACCAGTGCCTCAGAAAGGAACCACGCTTTATTTGCTGCTGTACATAATTACCAGCCATTCAAGACAGGCTTGTTTGCTACTCTAAACGATGTTGTGAATTTATGTGCAAATAAGAGACAGGCTATATTTTGTTGTAAATCTTTTCACAGCGTACAAGTTGAGTGTTTAAAATGTATGGCATTACAGCGTTCGGTCTAAGATTCGTTGTAATTCATTTCACTTTAATTGTGCTGCTGTTTGTAGCGACTGCACCATTTGTGCCCTAATCAAACATTAGTGATAATTGAATCGAATAGCTATTTTATCTTACGTTGCAGCTGATGCAGAGAGGGGACTGACAAAAGCCTGTTGAGCAAATGCAATAGTCTTCTTGTCAGATACAGTCAGCTGACGAATAACGCTTTACTTTCCATTTAACATAGCATGCCAGAGGCAAAACATAATCCATGCGCGACATATCTAAGCAGAAGTCAAATGAGAAACGTTTTTGAATATCTTAACTGAGAGAATGTGAATTGAATTGCATACATGAATTTCAAGTTGGATTTGACCCTGATCTGTTGGATGATGTTGCTGATGACACAACAGCATGACTGCTATTCTACTACGGGTAATAATTATAATCATTCACAGCTAGTGGTCCTTGTCACAGGAGTGGGGCACAATGGAAATAATAATTAGGACTTCTCATTTCAGATGCATCTCAGAAGAGTGTATGAAGTGTCTACTGTGGCTCTTTGACTTCTAGGATGTACAGCTGTGTGTATACTTGCTTGTTTCCCTGTGTGTATGAGCTCCAGCATGCCCCAGTAAGAATTTGTGCTGCCTCTGGATTTTCTCCAGCTCTGTGACTTCTTCTTCTCCTGCAAGGAGCACATGCACATATGTGTTACCATGTTATCATGACAGTGACCCGGCCTTTTCCGTCGTAAATGAGTAACTAATTCCAGCATAAAGAGACACAAAAGGCCAGGATGCCTGCTTCGTATTTATTTTTGGGCTTGCCCCTGACAGCAATATTCAATGATGTACTAAAGCCCTGTCATGCGCAAATAGACATTTTTCAACTCACTATCTCTCAGTGCTCTTCTAACCCATTTCTCCTAGTCATCATTCAGCGACACCGTCAGAATACAGCCCACATATATCACACTTGAGCCAGTAAAATGCTCTCCAGAAGGAGTCAAATATGCACCTCAGCATAGCCGCTGCTGATAAAAAGGCTAATTCATCACTAAGTCACACAAAGGCTCGGAGATTCATTGTAATATCTTGTGTACTGTTGGAATTCAGGAGATCTGGATTTGCTGAATATCGTCCAGGCTTCTGCATAATGATAGTGTTGGTCACTTTGAGTATATAGTACCACATTCATTGTAGTATTTAATTTTCTTTGGTGTTTTTATTTCAAATAGTTTTGTACATATTTTGCTGATCCAGCCTCAAGAAGAAAACCACAATATTCTGTCATCCAAGCTGCTAAACCTTGGAGGATGTTTTATATGTTTTATTCCATAGTAAACTACTTCAGGTTTTGGACTGTTAGTTGCACAAACAAGCAATTTGAGTCACCTCGGGGTCTAGGAAATTCTTTTTTTTTTTTGCCAGATTTTTTCTGGCATAGACACCTTTATTTAGCAGTAGACAGACAGGAAACATGGGAGAGAGAGGGGTGTGTGACATGCAGCAAAGGACCACCGACCGGGATTTGAACTGGAGTCGGCTGCGTATATGGGGTCTAGCCCCTCGACCACCCGCGCGCCCCAGGGGTCTAGGAAATTCTGATAGCCTTTTTCTTTTTTTTCTCGGCCGTCTTATATTTTATAAGCCATATTATTTTATATTCCTTAAAGTTGATCTTAAAAAGTCAGTTCAAAAATCTTCAAATGATTCCAAGCCATTCCTAACAAACCTATGGAGGCGTGTTATGAACATGCTTTACTTTCTTAATTGCATAGCACACCTGCTGACAACAAACAGTCATTTAGAAAAACACATGCACTCACTACTACTGGTGAGCAATTGCTTTTAATAAAGAGTAATGATCGACAACTATAGTGATAAGTAACATAACTGTAAGCTCTTGAGAGAAAATTCCAATTCCATACCTTAAACCTATCTTTGTATATGCAGCACATAGTACAGTATGTACTTGTTCCTCATCCATAGCGTTGAGTAATCTCTCTACCAGTGTACTTCCACTCTTTCACTCTATCTTTTTGCCGTTTTTGTCACTGTTATGATACAGTGATGTTTCTGTCACTATGGGCTAAATACTTTGGGAGCATCACAATGCCAGGTATTTTCCTTTTATATTGAAATTACGTTGTGTATAACCTGCTCCTTTGAGATCTATCTCTGAGGTGTGTGTTTGGCTGTGTATTATTGCGCCTTTTTTGCCTTTTGTGCGCACTATTTGGGATTTGCTTATGGTTTATTTATGCAGGTAATTCCATTGAGAGGATGTTTTTTTTCAGAGGAGAGCTAGTGTACAGTCTGCGTGCATGCTTTATAACCATATGATCTAATAGGTTTAAAACTCACTATCAAAGATGTATGCTACTGCAGTGGTTTGGCTCCGGTGATGAGGCCTCTGGAGAGGTGGGGTAAAGTATCAATGTACATATAGTGAATGTGTTATAGTGTGTGTGTGTGTGTGTGTGTGTGTGTGTGTGTGCATATGAATTACCATTTTTAGGGGCAGCCTGTGCTTAGAAAAGCCCTCTGTGCTCATTGTTAATCCCAAGGTGCACTGAGTCTACCAGGACCTAGTGACCTGATGCAAAATTAGCAGTAACAAACACCAGTCTGTCTCTCTCAGATACACTTACAAATCTGCCTACAGACTCCAGTGAATGCAGTGACAGCCTGCCAAGTGTTTGGAAATATGAATGTGTATGTACGCATGTGCTCATGATTATTTGGACTCTTGAGCTTCTATGTGGGCATGGAAGTTTGTTTTGTGTATGCATGAGCCAGTCTGCATGCATATAATAATATTCCTTAAGTTTTGTCATCTTACCCTGTACAAAAATGATAGTGAGTGAACACTTCTATTTGGATAACACAGAGTGCCTACAAGGAACACATATTCAGAGGACAAAGGCTCCATTGTCAAGAGAAAAGTTAAAAAAAAAAATTGTAACAATTTACACTTTGACTCCCTCTCTGGGGGCTTTAGGAAATGTTAATTTAAGTTCCCATTATAAAATGTATTTAAATCAGACTAAGAATTAATTCCATTATTCTTGGAGGCAGCTGGTGCTTCTGGATCCGTCGAGACGGTTTGCTGCTCCCTCCTGAGACCTGTGGGTTTTCCCATCACTTTTAAAATCAATTACCTTTCTACCTCCCTCGCCTCTCCAACTCTCTCTAAGTACTCTCGTCATATTCTTCATTAGAAAACCCACCACTTCACCTATAGCTCACTATGAACACCTCAACCGGAACTCTGTGTATTTTTAAGTGTTCGTGGCACATTTGAGTACCTCTCTCTGATATATTAATATGTCTTACACAGTGGCGTATAGCTTCAGGCCTGTGCAGATTGTTCTTAGACAGGTTTTTTGCAGCATCTAGACAATGTTGCTGCCTCAGTTATAAATAGGAAGACAATCTGTAGCTGGGTAAGACCTGTTAGCCCGATGTGACACTAAAGCCACAACAAAGATCTTGCTGTACTGCTGCTGAGGAGCGGCAGTAGCCCTTGGGAGAGATCATGTTATTCTCCCTTGTGCGCCATCTCACAAACATCTCACTGCCCTAACTGAGGGGAATAAGCATGGATGGGCTTGACGGCTGTTTCCTATTTTAGTCTTCGGCAGGGAGGCGGATGAGTTGAACTGCGGAGGATCTCTGTGCAGCTAAGTCTTCGTCTAATTAGTTTGTCTAATTATGTCTTTGTGCTGGAAATTTCTCAAATTAGTGGTATCGTGCAGAATGTGAGCATGCTCATTATGGTTGTCATGAGAATTGTTGCGGTGGATGGTGAAGAGAAGAGAAAGGGAGAGGGAGAAAAGGAGTGTCATTGGGACCAAAAGCTCTCCACGGTCCAGATCCCTTTATCAAATACAAATATCTTGTAATGGGAGATGTAGCACCCAGCCTCGTCCCAGGAATTCACAGGGAAAATGTTACTTTTCCCTGTGAAACACTTGACACCTCTCCCCCATCCCTCCCTGTGCAGTGCTCCACCTATTTGTGGCAGACCACAAAAAGACAAAAAAGACTCTTTGATTTACCCTCCTTGTGCATCAGCTGCAAGAGTGTCACAGGATCAGGGATATAAGCGTCTCACATGGAAACACTTTTTGATTTTCCCTTTTTGTGAGGTGCCTCAGCATCAGGGAAGACCCCCCCCCCTCCCTCTTCTCCTCTTCCTCCTCCTCGATATCATCCACAGCTCTGAGCTGCTTCTCGTGGCCACCAAGTGAGGACAAGCCCCCTGGAACGTCTGCCAATGAACCAACCATTTCCCTCCCCCTCTGCACAGCTCCACCTCTTTCTTTCCTTCCTTAATTTTTTCCTCCTTCGTTCTCTACCATCGCTCATTCTCTCTTTCAGTCTCCTCTTCCCTCTATCTCTCTCCCTCTCCTTCCCCCACTCCTGGGCCTTCAGTAATTGGTATTCCGAATGGCAGCTGGGATCCATACAAACACAGCAGACAGAGGGAGAGTGAGTGAGGCTGAATGTGTGTGTGAGAGAGAGAGACATGGAGGCAGAGAGAAAGAGAAAGCCAGCAAGTCAATACGCTGGTTCATTAGAGCACTGAGTCACAGTGGCCGCTGCCTCGTTTGTTTGTGTTTGTCCAATACTCTGTCTTAAGCAGAGCCCACCGCCTCTGTCCGCTCACACTGGCAAACCTGACAGCAACACACCACAGGCTGCCTGGCTGCCTGTGATATGGGCTTTCCTGTGCCTGTATTTGGACATACCGGCTTATGAAATAATTACTAAACCAATAGCTTTAAATTAAGCAAAGCATTTTCTGATGATTCTCACCAGCCCAAATCCAAGTTCATGCCTAGAACGGGGCCAGTGTGGAAATTGTCGTCCAAATTATATGTCAAAATATGTTGATGGTCCATGCACTCCAGAGTGACAAATAGAGGCACCAGGATATCAAACGGGTACAAATCATTGTTTAAAATGACATTGTATACATTTTATGATCTAATAATACGTTTTGGTTAGTTTTAGGCACAAAAAAACATCTCCTTGCAGAACGCTGCATTGTGGGATTGTGATTACATACTCAGAATTTGGGTACTCTGTTTAAACAGTGGACAGTAAATACAGTGCACAAGGTAGTGATTTCGGACACAGCCATAGTTTAAAACTAGCCTACATGTAGGTTGACTCGCTTTTGAAAATGTGCTTACGTCTGATGTTTTGTCAACCTATCCATCGACCCCAGCCTCTTTCACTTTGTCGACTTTGTGTCTATATCATTAATACTTATCATAATTACTATG
Source organism: Scomber japonicus (assembly GCF_027409825.1). Taxonomy (NCBI): domain Eukaryota; kingdom Metazoa; phylum Chordata; class Actinopteri; order Scombriformes; family Scombridae; genus Scomber; species Scomber japonicus. The sequence continues at coordinate 12,794,044 of NC_070585.1, forward strand.
GCCACTAGAGGGGTTTGTCACTAAACCATAACCATATGTTGATCAGAGGCATTGTTTTGTTTTCTTGGGAGGACGTTTGATATATATGTTTCGTTGCCTGTATGTTATTCCATAATCATGTTGATACTGAGTTACATTTTCCATGACTGATGTGTCAGCAATATGCTATATTTTTAACTGGATTAGGTGTTGATGAGACACAGTGCGACAAAAACATCAGGTCTGACTGTGGCTGTGGATGTAAAGACAACAGGTCAATTCTGAAATGGAATTTAGAGACAAGAAAAAAAAGAGAGCTCCATTAGGAAACAAAAATAGGATTCTGCAGTTATTGAAAATATGAAAGTGGATGTTACAAAAAAAACAAGAGGGCGGAGTAGTCTCTGGTCACGTCCAGCTGAGAGCAGACCACTTGTCAGGATATTGAAAGAGAGAGACAGAGGCAGAAAGAGAGAAGCCGGTTAAGAGACAGGGCTGAAATGACCTGCTCCTCTCTTCAAGGCCTGTTTATTTTTGAGGAAATAGTAATATGACGGTGGCTGAGGTTGTCTGGCCGGGGCTGCTGGCTCTCAGGGCCCTCATGGTGTATAGTGACCTCTCATTACCACTGCTTGAGGGAGCGTGAAACGGAGGAGATCACTCCAAAGGGCAGCTGTGTAGATGCATCTAACCTTTTAAACAATTGGAATACGTCAACCATACAAATAACTCATTAACCTTATCCATTTAAATGAAAAGCTCCTACTTTTATCCCACACCCCCGTTCCTTGATCCAGTATTAGATTTGTTTAATTGGCTACTGCACATCATGAAAATGGCAAGTCCCTTTGCAATGTGGTGTGGTCAAGGAGAGCAATACAACAGAGCAATGGGGATTTGGCCCCCTTTGGCCCCAACACTTAACGAAGCTCGCTTTAGTTTAAGATTTTGGGGGAAGGGAAATGGTAGGATGGGGAAGTGATAGTGTGTGAGTCTGTTGTTTAGGAAGTGGCCTCCGGCTCTGTCCAGGAGCACAGGAGGGCATTGATTGGATTTTAATCACCTCGCTCAGAGGCTGCATTGTCCCACAGGCCTGGAGAATAAGCGTTGCTAATACCCCTGTGCATATGCACACAGCCACTCGCTCCCAGGCCTCTACGGCCCCTCACAGACTCACACAGCCACTAATCAATAGGCCTGATTACCAACAGGGAGGCAGACTGGGCTTTGTTCTCATTTGTCCATTGAAAAAAGCTTGTCCCCCTTCAAACATCTTGCGAACTTACCAGAAGCTTCTTCTACGTCTAGGCACAATATGGTGTTGCTGAAAGACCATGAGTGTGATGTTTTTGTTGCTCCTATGACGAATTTGACCCGCTGCACCAAGAGCTGGATCTAACAGTGTCACACGACTAAATGCTTGTTTTCTGAGTCTGGAATAATGTGCTGTTCTGACCCAGTTGTAAGGAAAACATTTAGACGTACACATCAGGGTTCTAAAAATGGCATTCTCTCACTCTCATTCTGTTATGCACTCTGTCTCCATCTTTTCTCTCTCTCTCTCTCTCTCTCTCTCTCTCTCTCTCTCTCTCTCTCCCCCTCTCCCTCCCTCCCTCCCTCCCTCAATCTGTCTCTGTGCCTTCTTGGCTGTCATATCTCTTTATACTGTTTAGAAATGCTGTACATTGTGTTACAGGGTTGTGACTGATAGTCTGCCAATTTCAGCTGTGGCACATCAGAGAGGCTAACCCCCCTCCAGAACACAGAGACACACATTAAAGCCGTGACAGTGTGCTCCTTTTACTGCTCTCACTCATTCCATACCGCCTGATTAAGTATTTCACAGGAATGCAGGGTTTTTATTTAATACTGGGAAAGGCCACTGAAAACACTGTGGTCCAAACTGCAACGTGCAAGAGTGTCTTGATGCAGCAGGAAAACACAGAAACTCCCTCTTGGCAGTTTGTGTGTTGTAGATGTGCTGCAACTTCACACGAGAAATAGACAAGAATTATTGTTCTCTCTCATAAGAGATTCCGAGGCCATTTATATTTCCATCTGCGCAGCCTATCAATAAGCCTCTAAGCCGGGTTTCAAAAACTAATAACATCAATGACTTTAAAGGGAAAAACAAATTTCAAAGGAAGGCGGCGTATTAGCAACAAGAGCTGGTGGGTGAATATTGAGATTTGAGTTTGTAGACGGTCTGAAGGGCAGAAAGAGGCTGTTGTTTTGTCCCATGTCCTCACCGTTCAACATACACACACACACACACACCGTTCACACATACTCATGCTCTGACTGACACCCTTCATATTTTCCTGTCTTGTCTCTCTCACTCTCAGGCTTTTTCTGTCTACCCTCCCTTTTCCCATCCTCTCTTTTCCTCTGTGTATCTCCTTTCTTCTCCTGCTGTCCTCTACACCCCCCCCCCCTCCTCACCCACCCCTGCGCCCCTGCCTCCTCCTCCCATCCCCGCCTGCCCCTGTCCTTTGGTTTTGAAGCCAAGTAAAGGAGTCGCCTTCTGAGGCAACGGGGAAATAATTTGTGGCTCGGAGAACAAAGGGAAATCTTTACTGTGAGAGTAATGGAATGAATTTTGTGATGTGGATGAAAACTGGATGAAAATGAGTCTCATTTTGAAAAACAAAATACTGATAAAAGCTCTTGATGTAAAGAGAAAAAGAGTAAGGCTGTAATATCTGATGGATAAAATATATCCCTTTCTCCAGATCATTATTATGAGATTTTAAGAAAAAAACTGAAAGAGAAAGCATCATCACTAACATGCATCAACTATTTATCAGCTGCTTATTATTTATAACTCTGTTGTGTCTTCATCACTGTTATTGTATCTCTATTGGTTAGCAGTGTAGAAGTTGACTCCAATTTCAGGACCAAAATACAGTTTTAAAAAGCGCCATGTGCATCCATTATGGTCATGTATTGACTGGAAATAACTCAAAGCCCTCGATAGACCTCCATACTCACTTATTGAGCGGTTATCAATGATCTGATTTTGTCTTGACTCAAGACACTGTGGATGTATTAGTGGGTACTTTTTTGTGCCCGAAAAGGACGATTTGGCCACTGAACACTTACTTGTTGGTCATATTTTCTTTTCCTTGATGTCTCCAACAGTGCAAGGTTCATGTTTTAATTTTTTCACCATGGAAATATGGATGATGCAGCACACTGAACAATACTTATTAGAAAGGAGGAAAGAAACTCAAGAAACCAATCCTCTCAATCAATACAAAATAATTAAAGAAATGTTCAAAATGTGCCTCCGTTACTTGAATTAGTATAACCTGAAAGTGCGTCACTAAATCATCAAAAATATTTAGAAGAAAAAAACTAAGATGTTGGTTATTATTTCCAAAGAAAGTAAGGTAGCTGTCAAGTACTGTTTGGCGAGTTAATTTTCATTGACCGACCAAAAATAGTGTTTCTCGACACTTAGGAACCACTGTACGGACACTGTGACTGTTGAGATTGATTGATAAAAGACTACGGATTATACCAGAAGTCCATCTGCTCTTTACTTTACTGATTACTGATGTTGTGACTTGGTGATGGTTTTGTCTGCTTGCTACGTTGTTTTATCATGCCTTTTTTTTTGCAAGAGTGTAGTATACATAATTCATGTGGGCTGAACTGTTGCAACACCTGGTAACTTTAGAGCATTCAGTCTAAAGAACCTGAAAGCTGAATTATTTGATTTTAGCTACTAGGGGGCAGAAAATTACTGTTAGCATCATGTAGCATCATTTTCACATCCAGCAGACACACAGCAATATTAGCATTTATTTGGAGTCCTGTGTCTGCCTGTCTGACCTATAGATTCAATGTCCATCCTCCTCAGATTGCTTTTTGACTTTGTTCACTAGCTAGTTTGCAACAGTGGCATTATCTTGAAAAATATTTCTGGGAAAGTCGATGAGAGCTGCTCAGACTGACCTGTACAGTAAATTTGTGGGATGAAAAACCAAAACACAGAGTATTAAAGAGGGCACTGGAAAGGTTAGCAGAGTTGCAGAATTGGTTGATAATTCTTGTGATTATGGCACCAAAATGACTGATTACTGCAGATTTTAAGGTGTTCTGCTTGTGAAAAAAACCTTAATGCTAATCCAGCTCACAATTATGCGTTGGACGGTCATAAGCGTTGGACATGATAAAGGTCACACTTGATTCAAATATGGTGTTGGTAGGAGTCATTTTAAACCTTGGAGAGTGAAAGGCTAGCTGTTTCTCCCTACTTCTAGTCTTTGTGCTAAGCTAAGCAAATGTGCCTCCTCCACACCTTGCACATAGATATGTGAGGAGTATATCGTTTCATCTTTTTCTCAGGAAGAAAAAATTAAAATGTTAAAAACTCTTCCTTTAAACCTCAGTGCAGAACTTTTACATTTAAATGTCTCTTACATTCAAACCCTTGCCAAATGAGTTCAAACTATGCTGATTGAGTTTATCACTGCCATGTAAATCTCTGTAGATTATAAAGTATATCAGAGTTTTTAATGTGGCTTCAGGTTTCACATCCCCTTGTTAGCCAGATGAATGCCATCCTCTGGTTAGCTTTCTGCTAACTAGATGGAATAAAGTATTTTAAATATGCGGCTCTTCTAGACTTTCCAAATGTTATTGGATGAAATGGATCAAATTCTGATCGTGAAACAAATAATTTCGGGGTGGTTCTTTATCCACCATTTTACAGACGCAACAGTAGAGACAGAGTGGTCTACGGTGGAGCCTGTGTTGATGATATTTCTGTAATCACTCCTGCAGTCCTTCACTCCCGCTTTAAAGCATGTTTTAATTTTGTATGAAGATTCTGATATTTCAGAAGTCATTTTGTGAACTTTAAATATATGTCTAGCTTTAGCATTCATAGTACATACACATATTGCAGCTGAAAACCAAATAGTTATAAGACAAACTTGGGATGAAGTGCAACTACAATAACTTAGAGTCCTGCAGCCTCCTTCCTGCGTGATGCTGTCTTTCCACAAAACACGATAGAGGCAGTTGCATGAATGACCTCACTTTCCTCTTTGGTAGCTGCTACAGTCACAGTGTTAGTCATCCGTAATTCTCATCCATCAACACAGTTGTCAAGGGAAGCAGACCTTACAGCGTAACAACTTCACTGTCCTTTTGTCGCAGATAATCACACAAGATTCGGTGGTGAAATGTTCACAGTTTGTTTATAACCTAACAAAAGTTTTCCAGCTTTAAAAAACAAATTGTTTACCGCCAATACCAGTCAGTATTTAAAATGCTTAGACATGAAGCCTGTAAAATATCTGCTGTACAACAAATACATGATATTAAATCCATTAGTGAGAGAGCAGTTTCTAAACAAGGATTGGCGCTCTGCAATTACGCAACGTGTATGGAGGCATTTAATTGGTTTTAAATACAAATTCTAGTGTTAAATGTACGACTTGTTTTTTTTTTTTGTGCAATCATGACTAAACTATAAACTATAATCACATCATTGTCTCACACTCAATGCTCTTCATGAATTGGCCAAAATAGTACAGTGTGGTCAGACACAACAGAGAAGGTATAAATAACATCACATTTTGGAGCTTTCTTCATTTGTTTATTTTCATAGTGTCTCAAATGGATGTTTGAATGGCTTTGCAGTCCTGTGAAGAATTATATATCTTCAAATTTGATGAGTTTGCATTTTTCAGATAAATTAAACATTTTTGGGCTGAGAAAATTCTTCTTTCCTTTTTAATAAACCACTTACAAAAGTCATTGAAAACATCAAGTTTTATTATTTAGAATTTTTTATTAACACCTACAGCTTGAGGTAACCAATGGTGATATTGAGAAGGGCTGCAACAATGATTATTTTCTCGAGAAATTGATTACTTGTTATTGGTTATTGGTAAATCGGTTTACAGTATAATGGCACTGAATTCAAAACCAACTTGGAAGTAATTTAAAACATCATTCTCTGACCACTATAAAATCATAGGGATAGTGTTTTCACAGGACTCCCAATGCATCTCTTTTTGTTGTATTTTATTATTGGACACTAATTAGTCATACAAGTGGTCATGAGAGCAAATCAGTGATGCCCTAAAAGATCCTTCAGGAGGCTGTAGGAAGCTGTGGACTTGTCTGTCTGAGCTGTCATTTTCTCTCCACATCTCTGTTACCATCTCTGTGTCGAGCACGAGGAGAGGTTGTGAAATACAGTAAGAGGTTGCCCGTGCATACAGCCATTAATCACAGGCCCAGAGGTAGTAAACACTCTTTGATGGTCATTAGAAAACAGTTCTATTACAGAGGTTACTGTATCTAGCGGTTAACCTTCTCCTCTTTGATGTATAGCAGCATGGGTTTTTAGAGCGGGAGGAGAAGGAGGTGGGGGATGCATCCTCACCTAGGCTGGAATGTCCCCCTTCAGCAGCTTTTGAATCGTTGTGTAATCATCGTGCAACCTTTTGTTTCCCTCCCCCAAGTGCTCCTCCTTTTACCCCCCCCCCCTCCCTCCATCATTCCCTTCCTCCCCTTTTTTCTCCCTCCCTCCTGTCATCTCAAATATGCCCTGCATAAGTGGAGGCAGCTGCTTAAGGGCTGAGAGAGGGAGGAGAAGGGGAGAGTGGAAGTGGAAGGAGGGAGGTAAGGGCCGAAAAGAGAGAGTCTGACTCACAGTTAGCTTTGCTTTCCCTCCCTGAATGCTGCAGCATCAACTCCTCCCATTGCACTCAAGGTCTCCCTCTCTTTCTCTCTCTTGCACAAACACACACGCACACACGCACACACACATGCACAGACACAGACACACACACTTTTGCAAGCATAAATATGCTGGGTTCAGTATTTTACTTAAGGTTTCTTGCTTGTTGAAAATAATTTTCTACTGTGCTGCCTTGGTGCATTATTGACTTGAGAAGCTTTGTTTTTTGTTTTGAAATTTTAATGCGGACCCTCATAATTAGGGTGGCTGTTCTTGATGCACCAGTTACCAGCCTTATCTCTCGCTGTTGTGCTTCAGTGTCAGTGGTGGTATATGCAAGGCTACTGATGCAATACAATAAATAACACAGTGAGAATAGTGACAATTGTCTCTGTCAATAAAATGTCAGATGAAATGTCTCTGGAGCTTAAGGGCAATTTGGCGAGGGTTTTTGTCTGTGTCTTTAGTGCTCTTGTGGCAGTGGGCTTCATAGCTAAAAGCACTCCCCTGCAGTGGAATTACATAGTGGCAGTGACGCCAGCAAAAGCCCAGGGCTTTTATCAGCTGTCATTCACACAGGAGAAGCTGGATACAGGCAGCAAGGCCACCACGACATGGCACAGGACAAAAGCCTAATACTGGGCTGTAATTGTTAGGGAAAAACGTGGTTTCAACAAGGTCAGAGCGGCGCTGTGCTGAAGTTGATGCACTGTTCCAATGACAAAACCATAATGTGGCCTTGATTTGAATCTGCAAATGCACTTTGAAAGAAAATGCTGATAATATTCTCACATCTCTCACATCAGTTGGTTGATAATGTGGACTCATCTGTTTATATTTTTTAACAGTAAAAGTGAAAGCTATGTGTAAAATACAAAAAAATAATACAATGGATACTGTATACAGTAGACATTTATAATAGTAGCTGTTGCTCTGTATTGAGTGGTACTTCGAAAACCTTAGATTTTTCTTTGGATGCACTTCTTTTTACTCAGTACTCAATTAGTAGTATAGTTAGTGTTAATAGTGATAATTAATCATAATCAGTCACTTCAATCACACTTAAACTAAATATATTTTAGTTTTTTTCCCTTTTTTCTCTCATGATCTACAAAACAAAAGAATATTGAATAATGTTGAAAGTAATCATTTTATTAATTGATAATTAAAAAAATACTACTTTCAGTTTTATTTTTACAAGTATTTTTTTCATTTCTAGCCACAATACATCATCTTTGTTTTGGGCTATAGCATCTACATCAGTATAATGTGTGTCATTTGTTTGTAGACGAGTATCATTTAAATTTATTAGGTTGTTACATCTTTCATTGGTCTTGGTCAAATGTTATTTATGACTTTTATTTAAACAGAGATGGTCATTTTACAAGGACACCCAGATTAAAGTACATATAAAAACAATAAAAGCACACAAAAGTTACATTATTCATCAACAGATAATACAACAAACAGACCAAAGACATAACAATAACAGTCTAGTCAAAGAAAACTCATGCATTCACAATGATGTATGTCAGTCAAAAGAGATGAATTGATTAAAGGGGATTAACAAGCTTCTGTAGATTGTTCCACTGGTGTGGAGCATTGTATTTAAAAGCCAGTTTCCCAGTCTCAGTGCTAACATGATGATTTACAGGATCAAATAGTCTAGAGGGACCTATTGCAGAGTGACACTGATCTATAATTAAAAAGATGTGAGATACCCAGCAAGTTTTCCAAGAAGTGCTTTGTAAATAAATATAAAATGCAGTGCAGTTTTCTTTTCACTGCCAATGACTGCCACCCAACTTTTTCATTTAGTACACCACAATGCTATCTAAAACCATCTCTGGCTATGAACCTAATAGCAAAAAGATATACTGCATTGAGAAGTTTAAGAGGAGAGTGCATATAAATCACCATAGTCCATAAAGTGATAAAAAGGTTGCTTTCTGCAGTACTGGGTAATACATGTTGTATTTCTCTAAAAGAATGCCAGTTTTGCTTTTAAGGACTTAGTCATTTCATTAATATGCTTTTTGAAGCACAGCATGTCATCAAGCCAAAACCAAGGTATTTATAAGAGGATATTCTTTCAATTAGTTTCCTATTAAGGGTGGTAATAGTCACTTCAGTGGACCTGTTAGTCGGTTTCCTAGCAAATAATATGCATTTCGTTTTATCAAAGTGTAAAGTCGTTTAAGAACAATTCAAATGTATTGTACAGCACATAAATCAAAGTATATGTTTTAAACTGCCTTTGAAACAAAGGGTACTTTGCCCTAAGTCAATTATAAAAATAGTCCTAGAATAGAAACCTGTGGCACACCTTTGTTAATAATCATAAAGCTTGACATGTAGCCATTAGCTACAACAGTTTGCTCTAATTCTCTAATTTGCAAACCAATTACATTACTTTTCATCATATCCAATTGATTAGAGGCGTTTTAAAACAATTTGATGATCAATACTATCGAAAGCTTTAGATAAATCAATAAAAAGGGTAACACAGTCCTGCTTGTTCTCTAATTCACTTGCATAATCATTCACCACTTTTGTTCTCTGCCCAGGTCTATATCCTGTTTGACACCATTTTAAAATAGAGTGTTGAGATCAAAATGTTCTTACCTGATTGTTTTTCTTTAGCTAGTCATGATAGTTTAGAAATTGGTTGATAATTATTTAGCTCATTCGACTGACCCTATTTATGCAAATGTAGGACGTAGGCAGTCTTCCAAAGGTCAGGGATGCTCTCTGTTACCACAATTAGTTTAAAAATATATATTAAGTAGCTAGGAATGGAGCTCGATCAATAGAACAAAGAGCATTAAACTGTTCAACTGATTCATAAAAGGCTTTACTGAAAAGGTCTGCCTAATTTCTTTGCCCAGTAATGTGAGAGACAGTGGGATGAAATCCAGTATTTTCAAATAAATAACCTGATGAAAGAAAGTGTTCATTTGAATACATCACATATTTTCTTTCTAACAAAGGTAGTGGTGGAACCTTGAACAGTTTCATTGGGTAAGGATGAAGTAGGATTATGTAATAATGATTTAACGTTTTCCAAAAAATTAACTGGGTTGCCTTTACGTTTTTATAGTGCAGAGGCATAAAATGATGATTTAGCATTTCAAATAACAGTGGGACACATATTACGTTTGCAGTTGTTTGCACTTTGTGGAAGGAAACATCTCTTTCATGTAATATTTTCAAAATTTGTTCCTGTTTTTGACTCCTAATTCCCTAAAAGGCACATCTTTGTATGCAACAGAATTAAATGTTCTCATAAAATAATCAAATGCCGACAAAGGGAAATTTTGAAGCTCAGCTAAATCTGACGTAGATTTTACAGTTGGTTTTCAGTTATGTAATCCACACCTATTAACTTGTTTTGAATTAAGGTTTTTTTTTCAGAAATTGAGTCTTTTTTGCAAACTCAAATTCAAAATGTAACACTTGCATGTGTATCTGGGGGCAGCAGTAAACTAGAACTGTGACCAGTTGTGAACATGGTTGTGAGAGTGAATGTGAGTAAATCCCATGTTAGTCACAGTATAATGAATACACACTCAACCTGTGTTTGACCTCTTTAGCTATAGCTGATTGTCACTCTTCACAGGTCTGCAGCTGTAGTCCCATAAATATCATAACAGTAAACCTGATAATGAATGCATTCTGGTTAAGGTAAGCTAATTGGAAATATAATCTTATCCTTCATTAAAAGTTTTCACTGCAAAGTTCACAATACAAATTCAACACAAGCGTGAGGGCGAAGTGGTATGTTATGTCATCATCCCACAAAAAGTTAATGTAACAAACAAAAACATACAACAAGCTAATTAAAAAGATTGATGTGAGCATAAATGGTCAATTCAAGCCACCATAAATGCTGTAATGATTCTGTAATAATCATCCTGTGTGCACCATTTAACACAAAAGCCAAACATTATATATACATATAGATACTGTACTAGGGAATGGGGACTACTGCATTTAAATTGTGGATGTAACCTTTATTATCCAGCTTAACAGTGTGAATATATGCTGTTGATTTTCTCTTGATAAATGACAATATATAGTAATGAGTCATTTTACTGCTGTTTTATCAAGCTCATGATTTTTTTTAGCCAAAGGTGAATTTAAATTGACATGGTGACATTAACATTAATGATTTGACCTGAGATGATTAGGGTCAAGGTTTCTGACTTTGCGGTACTAAATTTAGAGATATTCAAGGTCTGTGTCATATGATTATGGATGTCTGGATCTTCTCTTTTCTTTCATTATTCTTATAAATATTTATGATCAGGAGGCATGCCTATAGGTTATTGTGGGTTGTGAGGTTCTTCTATCAAAAAAAACCTGTAAATATTCCTTAATTCTAAACATTTTATATGCCCTGACATGCAGTTATACACCTCTAACAGATTTTAAGTATTTCATTTCATTCTTAGGTTAATTGTAGGCTCAGAATTTCTGTTTTTAAAACTCTACACAAAAGACTGAAGGAGTGACTCAGCTGAAACTTATGAAAGAAATGACAGTGATTTGTAAATTACACTGCTACCCTGAAATGCTGAAACAGTGTGGTAAACATAAACATTTAAGTGCAAAACTCAAGTACATTACACAATTTTGGTGACCAGCTCACGTAGGGGGGGGGGGGGGGGGCTGCAACAGGATGAATACATTGTTAGTTAGGAATAAATGATCAGCTTGCGGAGTCTGGGCAGCTTCAATAATGGCCAATCAAATCAGCTCCTCTCATCCCATTCAAAAGCAGACTATAGTTTAGTGATGAGCCACAAGGACTGTCATTTTCTCTTGTCAGGAAACTGCAGCACCCAAATATGCTTGAAAACATAGATGACATTCCTTCCCGTGCATAATGAAGTGCACTAAACGCTTTCACAAGAGAAGGGTGTCCACACAGTTGTCTCTCTGTAGTTGTTGTTTACGATGAATAATTAGTAACCAGTCTGCATTCAGTTAGTATTATTAGGATATATTTACATGTGCATAGCAATTTGCACATTTTGTTTGTTTGTGTATCTCTTTGACATTGACAATATAAACCAACACCACTTACATACAATTACATAATGTCAATGATAATGCAACACACCATAGTTACACTGATATCCTATGTAAAAGCAATAGCCTATTTTAGCAGTTTATGTTTTTATAGTAGTATTACTATTACTAAAGATGTGATATATTTTGTGAAGCTCAAGACACCTACTGCTAGTGATTTGCACAGTGATCAGGTATGCGGTATGGAAAATAAATACAAAATCAATACAGTACCTAGAGCCTTTGTAACATTTATAGAATGAGACGTGTATAATCTCGCAATGTTTTGGAATTGAGCGGTCAATTCCTTCAATTAGTGACTTGAGATGTAATACACACAATAGTCCACTAGGCAGATGGCCACTTACCTAGAGCCCGGTTCTGCTCAAGGTCTCTAAAGACTTAACGTTTTTCCTCACTGCTTTTGCAAAGTGCTTGTTCATGGAGGAATGTTGGGTGTCTGTATATTAAAGACACACTAGTACACTCTTTTCCTGCTCTATGTGAAAAGTGCCCTGAGATAACTATATAGCTTTGATTTTGCACTATATAAATAAAATTGACTTCACTTGACTTCACTTGACTAATCCTGGTGCCGCCTGATTGCTCCAATCAAGTAAAAGGAAAGGCCCTCATACTTTACCAGCAATTGTGAATAACCTGATCCCACCAAACTCTGCCATACATGCATTAAAAACTGTATATTTATCTGCACGTGTATTAAATCAGATTTTTGGCTTAAAATCAAGCAAAACTTTTTGTATAGGAAATGTCAAACAAAAAAAAAAGGATTTAATGTACTACATTTCATTTACTGTAAAGCCTTAACATAGATAGAAGTGTCAATGCATCCTCGCCATTAAATACCATACAAATGGCCCTTAAGCCTTGTGTTAATAATTATGGAATAATATAGCTGGCAAAGACTGAAAAGTGGAATTTCATGGCAGACGTGTATCTCTCTGTGTTTCTCAGTACAATAATATATTGTCTGAAAAGGCATTACAGCTAAACCAAACTATTCAGAGCTCTCTACCTTCAAACTCAACTGACTTACTGTTTTCTAGCTGGCATTGACCTGCAATGTTTTCAGTCAGTAAGTAGTTAGGCTGATTGGAACAGCTGGCAAGCTCAAGCTGCATAGATGCTTCTGGATATATACTCTTTTTTTTCCTGAGCAACAAGTGATCATGCTTGTACTTGGCTCACGTTTTTTGTGTGTCAGATTTGCTGAGGCTCTTACTCATAGACACACAAACACGAGCCCACTCACTGACACGCCCACCTCTAAAGCGCAACTTCATCCACACTGGTACAGACTCGTGCCCAGTTCTTAAAATGTAATCTACTTTTAATTGTGATGGCCGTCTGCAGAATTAAGATGCTTGGATAAAACTGAAAAGCCTCACACTGACAAAATAGGGAAGGATCCACACAATATAAATCAGTATCTACATATTTAATCAGTGTAAGTTCAACATTTAGGATCAAATAAATACACTAAATGTATTTATTTTGTGTATTCTTACCCTAATTTTAATGTAAAATGATTTCTATTTTACATTTTATGCTGTATTTTTCTAGTTTGTGCTTGCTGATTTTTTATTTTCTATTTCAGGCCCTCCTCAAATTAGCCTTTCAAGTTGATCGCACTGATTTGAAACACCTGCCCTAGTCAGTATAAATGGCATGCAGGTGCTTGTTGTATTTTAGCAAGAGGAAAGTTTACAGAAATGTTAAGATCCACATGTTGAGATAAATAATTGTATAGTGGTTATGATTTTGTGGCTTTCCTGTTGCTGAAATAGGTGTTAATTTTCCTGCAGTGTTTTCTTAGATAAATTGCACAGCAGTGTTTCTACATTACAATCTTTATTAGTGTACCTTGTTTTGAGACACTGTATCACCACCAGTACTTACTGTACCGAATGTTCAAAAGGCAAAAACATTGTCGGACACACTGTATTAATATGCACAATGTAACCCAGTTAATAAGGAAAACAAGCTTAAGGTGAATCTTCAATTATAGTACTCACATGTTCCCTTGTAACCTGAGTTTGCATAATTTTTTTAATGATATGTTGGTGCGGTGTCGGGGTGTCGCAGAAAATATCTTATTAGTGCCACAAATTAAGAGAAGGATCATGACCGGTGGTTGTTTTTGTTGTTTCTTGTTTGTGCGTTGATGAATTCATGCAGTCTGTCCTACATGCCAGTGTTCATATGTACAAAGATTCGGTTTAAGATCAGTCTGTATTTAATCAGAGCATTGAAAGAAGTTAGACTAAGCTCTACGCATGCCACAGTGATTCACAAGACTGACAAGTAATCCAGGTTAATCAGGTTATTTCTGCCTTAATTTGACGAACACGAGCCTGGATGTTTACATGATAGTTGTGATAATTGTAGTATTGCCTTAATCTTGTTATAATCATAATGGGGGGAGGCTAAGGCGGAGCAATTCCCTACTGCCCTACATTTGAACATTATAAATAATAGTAACGAAAACAAAAAGAAAATGTGTTAAACTAGAGGAGCCGACTGGAAATGCACTTAGATGAGCCTGCTGCTAATGATAAATAAAGATGTGGTGAGTAAAGATGTGAGCCTTCTTCTTGAATTTCTCTACCTAGGGTGTTTTTTTAAGGGCTCATCAACAGTGGTACTGTTCTGTTGGAGGAACTCTGTTATTTGGGATATGAGAGACTATCTGTGCTGCTTGGGGAGCATCTCTGAATGGCTGCCCTGGGCATTGAGCAAAACAAGGCACAGAATGAGCTGCAGCAAGCTGCTCTGGAGAAACAGCAACACTCTGTTATTCAGCCCTTGGCCTGTGCTCCAGAACATTGTGTGTACATCTGTAATCTTACCTACCCCCTGGGCTCACAGAGAACCCCCCCCCCCCGCCTGCCCCTCCTCAACCATCACCACCACGTTCGTTCTCTTTCGCTCTTCTCCTTTCAGCCCTCCTGTCCGTACTCTTTCTCTCTTTCTCTCTCAGTCTCTCTCAGTCGCTCTCATCATCGCGTCATTCTTTTTCTCTTACACAAAGATATAGTCAAGCAAATACACCCACACGCTTTCTCACATTGACACCCATACACAAACACACCGAGGGCCTTGAAGATACACCCATGTGTGAAGATCACACAGTCTTAATGTGTCAGAGCCACTACAGCCTACTCAGTTTTTTTATATTAATTAAAAAGAAACAATGACGTAAAGAAAAATCTTTCCATTTTGGGGTCACCCGTGGCTTCTTCTTTTCAGCTCACTGCCATGTGAGGTGCACCCTGATATTTCATATATATATGTGTGTGTGTGTGTGTGTGTGTGTGTGTGTGTCTGTGTGTTGGAAAGGCAAACGTTTTTAGCTGAAATTGAACTGGAGCTGCAAGTGTTTAAATATACATGAAGGAGAGGGCTACATGAATGCGATCCTGTCCTGGATGGTGAGCAGTTATGAGCTGTGTCATGTGTCGGCACTTTCGACTGCTCTGTGCGGGGCTTTCATCAGCCTCTGCCTCTGTCACTGAGACATTCCCCTCTCCCTCCCTACTTCCAGCTCCACTTCACACGCTGTAATAAGGCATTCATACTCTCTCCTTGTTGCCTTGGCTGTTTTGCCGCACCACTACATTGCAGTCCAAGTGTAAAAGCCTGCTGTTGTCAGTGAATATGTACAGCTCTTTGATGTGCACTGATGTTATGTTCCCCTTTTGATATATACATTTATATTAAACAGTTGAATGCTAAGGAATAAAGATTCTTTTTAAAGCATATTTATTTCTTTTTTCTTATCTCTTATTCCTTTCTCTTTCCTCTGATTCTCAAGCTACACTAGGTGGCCAAATTATTGTAGCAACAAGGATACCTTGGGCATTGACATATTGTGATAATCTATATGATATATAGTCACCATCTGCTGGTTAATATGTACAGCTGTTTCCTTGGGGATTAGATGTGGTTGTCATGCTCCGGGTTGAAGATATTATGAGATCACGTGGCTGCCTGCACTTTAATAAATCTTTATTGTTTTCATTGCATTACCAATCAATCACAATTTGATGCAATTAGTGTTGCATTTCTTATGTTTTTATTGCAGCGTATACTAAGTGTATAGTTAACACTTCTTCTGTTTTTAGAGTTTGTGTGTTTTCTAATGGGAGGCATTATAAAACACATCTTTTAGGCTCCCGCAGAGTTCAAAACAACAGGAATGTATTTTTTTCTCTTGTGTCTTTTTCTTTTCTCAGACAGCAGCAGCTTTCACAATTGAATTTGAATGCCATGCTTTTAGCACCAGGGTTGTTTGATTATCCACAGACAGGGAGCTGTGCTGGATTCCATTCCTTTCATCATGCTTTAACCAGTGTGAGCTGGCTCCCCTGTCGTTTTTTATGAGAGGTGATTTTAGTGCCTTTCCTTTATGCAGATGATTTTGGCTGCCTCTCCCTAGTCTAGTCTTCAAGAGGTGGATATTGGATTTGACAAGAGAGCTAACCCTGCTACCTTCGCTCTCACCAGGCTGTCTTCCTGACTGCCTCACCAGGCTGGATATTCTGGGCCATATTCTAATGCGAATTAGATATAGTGAAAGAGAGAATGCCGGATGTATCTACAGGTGTTTTCAGAATGAAGCTCAGTGACAGGAATATTACACCCGAGCTGGAAACCTCATTGACCCTTCGCACTCCCACAGGGATGAGCGTAGATTTATATTTTGCCACAGAGCCATATATGCTCTTTATATGCGGTAATACTCCCTGTTAGTACCCACATCAGATGACAGGAGTCCACATGCGCAATGTATTCATCCATATATTTGGATTACAGGTTGGTGTAGAGCCTCTACAGTATATGGGATCATGTGTTGTCATGAACAGGATTTTTTCTTCCACAAGTGTTCATGCGTCCTTTGCCTAAAGCCACAGAATTGGAGCATATACACTATGCAGGGCTTTCTCTTATTAGATATACCTCCTGTCTTTACACAGTTAATGAGGTATTCCAGTCAAAGCATCATCAGCATGCATCAAGCTATATACAAACAATAACAAGAGTGCAGAGAAATGCACTATACAGCTCTTTGTTACAGTGATGGAATTTAAGGTTGCTTGTGCATTTTTTGCTCCCTGCCATGCAGACAGCATTGTTGAGGAGGATGATCATGTTTCTGTGTTGATGCTGAAACTTGAACTATGAAGTCAGGCATACAGCGTGCGGTAATCATGTCTCTCTCATTCACTCTCCCTCTGTTTTCCTGTTTCCCTGACTAAGTAGAGGGCTTTGCATGATTGCCTGGATGAGTGTTTCCCCTCAACGCTGCATCGCTATTGTCCACTTGTCCCTCCTTCATCTGTGTAATTGTATGCATGAAGTTTCAACTGTAAATCCCAGCTGTTGGCAGGTTGTCTGCTCCTGCAGTACTGGGTATTCTGGTAAGCCATTGGCTGAGGGCTATTGGTTTTTCTTAAGCTGGCAAACAAGATAACACAAAGAAGAGCTAGGTGGGTCGTTTTTTCCCCCTGCTTCACCAGTCAAATAGATTGGAAAAAAGGCAGCATTTGTCTCTCCTCTCTCCTCACTGAAACAGATAGAGTATCTGTGAGGAATAAAGGAGATGCTTCTCTCTCTATCACACTCCATCAGCATTATTTACCAGACCTGCCAGTTGCTTTGTACAGCACCTCTCCCTGCCAAGTAGGCGACTGGCATACGACCAGGGGCTAGTGACAACAGGCTACAGTGGAAAGCAAGGAGAGCTGAGTGGATGAGCCAACTCTATTCATTCCCCTAGGCCGCTGAGTGAAGCACAGAGCTCTATCTGCTCTCACTGAGGAGCATAGATTTTTTTTTAATCCTACACCATGCTAGAAATGATCATAAACCCAGCCCATCTTTTAGAATCAGAGGGAAAATGCCACAGATTTCTGTGCTGTAACATTAATAGGTTTCTAATATTAGTGAATAACTATGTTTGTTTCAGCTGAAGTTAAAAGGCTTAGAATAGCAACGAGGCTTTACGTGTGTTATTGGTACTGTATGCACTGTACTGGAGGTGAATCACACATGTCAGAAAGGCTGTAATAAATGCATGTTTTGTTTGACATCCCCAGCCACACTATCATCAGTCCTGCTCACAGAACCTATGGAAACATCAGGGGCTTGGAAACAGAAAAGTGATTTTTTTCCACTGTGTGTCACAGATGGTGGGAAAGCCTTTGTAATGCTAATATAATATCACACTGTGTCAGCCTAGCTCTGCAGTTCGCTATGTGTACCAAGCAGGCTGGCTGTGGAGTGATTTACCAGTATGGAGAGAAAAAGACCTCCCTTGGTTCACACTGAAAAGGCTGTGTGGTCGGCGGGTCCTGCGGCTCGGCCTGCTGCGACTGGCCCGCCTTGACTTTATTGATTCTGTGGTCCGTCCAGTGCTGCGAACTGTTAATTAACTCTGTCTCAGAGTGTTTGTCACATTGTGTGTGCTTATGAAAAAGAATATTACTAAGAGGACATTAAAAGCAGCAGGAACGATATCGTAGGTGCTTTTCAGAAACCAAGGCAAAGGAGCGACATATTTAGGCCAGTTATTTTAGACCAAACAAAAGGAACCTGTAAAGTGCCACAACTGTTCCTCCAAAAAACAGAAAATAATATTTTACTTTTGATGTAAAAAGCAGGTGGTTACAGTGAAAGACTTAAAACTATGTCGCTCTACAGCACCTGACTTTATCTAATATTGTGCTGTTACAACCAATGTTAGGCCACCTCCCAACAAACAAGCCAATAGCAGGCCACTTCCTTCGATGTCAACCAATTACTTTGTGCCTCTCTGTGGCAGCAAGTAAGCTGCCAGAGAGGAGGAGACAGGGACATTGATGTCTTTCTCTAGCTGTGCCACGTCACATTGTTGTCTATTTGATTTCCAGCCCTCATCCCTGGTATTTGAATCACAAGGGGAAGCGTTTCATATCCTTGCTGGGAGAAGAAGGGGGATCTTGTCTATCTGAAAGAGCATGCTGGATTAAGGGGGTTATTTCCCCAGAGGGGGGGATATGAGAGTGAGTGTCACTCAGACAGCACTCACTCTCACACTGCCTCTGCATGTTGCCAGGGAGCCCCGGCTTTGACTTCTTCCCCTCTCCTGCCCTTTCTCTCCTTTCTCACGTAATCCTTGGCTTTTTGCTTTCTCTCCGTCTCCTCTTCCTCTGTCTCGTACACATCCTCTTCCTCGTCGCAGCTACCATCTTGTCATGCTCTCTTCATTCTTCCCCTGCTGGTTCACTGCTGCCCTACAGGGAATGGAGAATTGTGTGGATGGTTGTTATTCCAATCACACCTCCGATGCAGCAAGGGTCCAGTAAAGTACAGAATAATTGGCAGGTTCCAGCAGCTACAGACAGCCGTTCTATTCTTGTATGTGTGTGCACACATGCGTGTGTGTGGCTGTGATGAGAGGGGGCTGCTGTAGGTGCAGCATTTAGAGGTCATTTCATTAATTACTAGCTCTTGTGTTACGTGTACGTTCTCACATTCGGTTTGTCAGTCTGTGTATTGATGACATGTGCATGGTGACAAAAGGAAACATCAGCATAAGAACAAAGGACCACCAATGTTAAAAATCTAATCTATATTTTCACAGTTTATGAAGACCAGCCAATAATATATTGGGACACTGAAATCTGAAGGCAGTTTTTTGTCTGTTAGTTATCTAGCTCAATAATTGAACCCACCTCTGTGTCATAACTCCCCATAGCATTTGTGTCTATGTTATATGTGATTCTAATTTTCAGACAGTAGAGTAGTGATGTTAGTGGAGCAGATGTTTGGTAAACACACACACCTAATTAACTGAAGGTCATCAGGGGTCAGAGGGCAGAGGTCATAGGTTGTATGTGTTCACCCTGTGCCTTCTGAGAGTCACTGACTGATAGGACTCTGGGGGTGACCACTGATACACGCAGGGCAGCTAATCAAGCATGTGGGGTATAGGGCCAGGGACAAGTGTCAGGGAAAATAAAACAGTACTATTTGCTGGTAAACACATTGACCAGCACACTTAATGGAACATGTCTCCCATAGGTGCACTGCTCTATTGATTAGCCATTGATGGCAGTTGTAGTCAACACTGATATTGGGTGTGATTTTGCTTTTTTTTCCATCATCTATGCTGTAGGCAGGTCTGTTTTTGCTGCGGCACACTGAATTAAAATGGTTACAGTATAGCTCTGTGTTGCTACGTGAGCTGTTTTTTTGTTCTTAGCTATGATTGGCTACCACAGAGGAGAGCACCATAGTAGCTACAATCACTTCTTGTTATGATGCCCTTTCCCTGTGATCCAGCCTCACCTCTGAGGGCTTCTCATTATGAGGGACTCTTACATGTTCTTACATGCACAGACGTGTGCAACACACACACACACACGTATAATATCGAACACAAACACACAAAACACACACAGATCAGTACACAAACACTCTTGCACAGTCAGAATGTAACTGTCTAATACAGTCAGATGCTGCCACATTCACTTATAGTAAGGGACATACATACTGTACATATACACATATACTCACTTGTAAAGAAAAGAAAGGCAGTGGCCGTGAAAATTGCATAAATGTCAATTATTGTGGAGCTTATGTGAGAGAGCTAGAACAAAGTGGTGGTAATAAAAAATATTGATCACTTCAACCCATAATGTGTCTGACAGGCATTGTTGTGGCAGAAACAGGCATTGACAGAGTGCCTTTGCAGGCATGTAAACCTGCAGGACATTATGTCAGTGTATTAGCACTGATTACTGTGGTGTAATGGCCCTCAATACCCCCAGCCTGATTTAGATTCAGCAAAGCAAACGAAGCGTAGCTCTAATAAATGCACCTGTTGGAAATATGATAATTGCATCTGAGATGGCTGACCTTTTTTCGCCATTGCAGTAAAGATTATTTGATGCATGCAATGCACGTGTGTCTCTTGCTTTGAGTTTAAAGGGCTGGGTATGGTTGGTAGTTGTGGGTCTATGTTTCTGAAGAGTGGATGCATCGTCTGTATTTATAAGCAGTTACTCATACATCAGCATCTTTTTAACTGTACTGAGTAGGAGCACTGTACATAATGAGTATGTACAGGAATGTGTGTGTGTGAGTGTGTGTGTGTGTGTGTGTGTGTGTGTGTGTGTTCATATGCAGAGCTCCTTGTATGCTGAACCTCATTAAATACGCAATCGTTTCATAAGACTGACCCTTCTAGAGCAGTGGGTGGACCAAACGTAGATTTGCTCAAATTAGCAAATGAATCTGTAATGTGAAAGTTTACGGTGTGTTAGTTCGTGTCTGAGTGTGTATCTATGTATGAACGTGTGTATAAGCATGTTTCAAACCACAGTGCATTTCCAGTTTCTGTGATCAAATAGTGTAGCTTTATATGCCTGACCATTATGCCCCTAAGCCTTCCTCTCCACTGTGTGTTCCTTTGCAGGGCTTGTTACAGCAACCTCCGGCTAGTCAAGATGTTTTTTTGTTAATGTCATCACATTAACTGGGTACTGGCGCACGCTCTCCTGTACCATAAGAAGATTGCTGTACACGGGAGCAGGATATATCCATATGTTAGTGAGGGTGCCATTGCTTTTGTCTCATTAGCAGCAGTGCTGAGGCTCTGAGCTGCTTCTTGTGCTCCATTGGGACAGCTGATGAGGCCTGACTATGTGACCTTTAACAACCTAATCAACTTTTAACACCTCGCCTACTGCCTGCCTTATTGCTGTTCTTCTCTCTGCCATTCATCAGCAGAGCCCCATCCCCATTTAGACACCATCACTTTTTTAGTTTATAGCAGGAGCATTGTTTTGACTGATTATCTATACATGTATCAATGAGGCAGCGATGTAAACACATGGAGCAGCGGTTTCTGAAGGCATGAAGTGATGTATTGAAATCTGCTGTCTCTCTCTCTTCACTCTTGACCTTCCCTATGCTTACTTCTCTCTCCTTATCTCTCTTTGTCCTCCTCTCTTCTGAAGAGCTCAGGCTGTGCAAAAGATAAACATAGAAATTCACATAGTTACCAGGAAATATAGCAAATTAAAACTTATATACTGTTTTGACATATAGAGGTGATTATTTATCAGATCAGAAGCTATATATTCCTATAACCCAGGATATGTTTACAACTTTTAAGTATTTTATGGTAATCAAATTTTGAGCATAACTCATTGTACAAAGAAATAATTCTGTCACCAGCTAGAAAGTGTATTTTCAATGCTAATTCATCATTTTATAACAACCATAACTATAAAGTGACTGAATGACTGCAGCAACTGACAATGCATTAATGTAATAGAAACATGTAATATACACATGTTGACATATATACAAGTTTAAAAGTCACATTAAGCAATGGCTATGTGATAAATGTAGCTCGGGAGCAATTTGGGGTTAAGAATCTTGTTCAAGGAAACATCAGCATGTGGAGGAGCTGGGAATCAAATCGGTCATCGGCTCTACCTCTTGAGCCACAGCTGCCCCCTAAAGATAAGATATTAAATATTATATGTCTTGCAGAGAGTAATATTGAAATACTTTCTTTCTGTTGTCTTTTTTTGTATTTTATCTTTCAAGAGGGAACAGAGATTCACAAATAAACAAGTGAAGTCATGCTTAGAATATTATGACAGACAGACAAACTAAATTATAGTCAGTGGCAGAACCCTTTACGAACTACACATACTGTACACACATAGTATGAATCATACACAGTTTGTGTCCTTGCACAAACCTTGAAGTAACCACAGCTTGGCTATTGTTTGTGCACAATCTGAAAGAGCCTCATACACAATGTATACTAGCATTTGGAGCTTTTAGTGCCATCTGAACTGGAGAATTCTTTACGCTGAAGGTTTAGTGTTGACCGTGGAAAGCAGCAGGATAAGAAAAGAACGTCTCATCACAAGGTCCAACGTTTTGTTTTCACATGTTGAAGCTGCCTGCAGTGGATGGAGTTGCTCAGTTGTCTTGAAAATAGCTTAACTAATATCATGTTACCTGTATTGAATTTCAAATAATGATGTCTTTAAAGCCATTGACACATCTGATTGTCTTGGGAAATGTCATCACATGAGTGAAATTCTATACTAATTGCATTAATTGTAATGGTGTTTGTGTCTCCTGGTCCAGGCACTGCAAATTAGATAGTAACTAATCTGGTACAATACATTTCTCTTTATTAGATGAATGTTTTTTTAAACATGGTTTATCATAAATAAGCATAGTAAATTAAGCTAAATTTACAGTTTGACAGTAACCAGAAAATAGTGGTGAAATGTTCATTTAATTACATTAACTGAATTGAGAAAATTTCAGCAAATGTCAGCTAAAAGATAAATGAACACAGATGACAGAAGTAAAATCCACTCGTCTCTAGATAAACAAACTGAGCTCTGATTAAATCCTAAAGTCATTCATATTCTAAATCTCAGCAGAACTACAGTCTTATTAAAGAGGTACTGTGCATGTAATAATAAACATGTTATTATTGACATTGACACCAAATTCGTAAAAAACAGCATTTCATGGGTTGAAAATGGCTCAACATCTTTTGTTTTATTTCAGCACTGAACATTGAAAGGCCATTGAATACTGACATAGAGTTGACCTTTTGGGACTGATCTTTGTCATGAAATACCTCCCACACACTATGTAGCCACGAGGCCACGCCCCCTATAGTCATTGCTCTGCAGTTGTCTGCTGGATTTTTAAAATATGCTGTGAGGGAAAGCAGATTTGGGCACATAGTTATTCTTTACAAACAAAACACTAAAGGACTGATTAGTCTCCTGATTCCTCCCCTCTATTCTGAGACAGACCAAGGTATTGGAGGTAACAGTAGTTACAATTGTCCAGATGTGGTTCTGTAGGTTGTGCTGTAATGATAAAGATCCAGCTCCATATAATCCTAAATCATAGTGAATCTCTGTCTAGCAGATGTTGGGCAGGCAGTGATTGACGATGTTTATCTCAAGCCGATAACATATCTCTGTCATCATCGTGACAATGTCAGGCATTTTAGGTAAGGATTTTCAAATAGAGCAGCAACCAGCTGATAGAGATGGCATATAGTAGAAGAAGCACATGTAGAAGGCACTATTGAATTAAGATATACAGATAAGAGAGTGGTCTCTCCATGTGTCAGACACAAAATCATTGATATTTGTCTTCAGCTGCAGCACAGATATTAATGACAAACAATCATCATGACAGTCCGACAATCTAAGCTCTGTGTAGAGAGGTGACTGAAACAAAAACACAGGCGTGATTCTGAAAACACATACATACTGTAAAACTGCCCTGTCACACTAAGACATCAATTTGGGTAAGTGGTGCTGAGCAGACAAGTTATTTAAAGCTGCTATCGTACAATGGTAGCAGACATAGGAACAGAAATGTCAATGAATAACGTAATTGGCACAAAAACAACAGCTGCTGGACACAAGCTCAGAATTTGTAGCTCTGGCTGGTACAAGGTAACATCTTGCCGAGGCCCAAGAATATACCAAGGCCAGATTAAATGTCTGAAGCAGGTGTGACTGGGACCTTGCGTCAATCAGTACCTACGGTGGCCCTGAAGGGCAAACGACAATGACAAAAGGGAAAACACAACAGCATTAACACAAATACAATGACATTAACAAAAACACAACAATATTAACAAAAACACGACATTAATAATAACATAATGACATTAACAAAAACACAACGACATTAACTCCTAATGGAAAGGTTAGGTACCTGCTATGACAAGGATCACTACTGATTGGACGAAAGCAAAACCCACAGTCCACGGAGCATCAGTATTCCAGTTGTAGTGGAAGGTAATTCATCTGTAACATCTGAGAACCTGGAACCAATGTAATTGAGAATATGATCCAAAGATACTGTGAAGGTTTTTTTTAATATATGTCATATATGAAAATACTCCTATTTTCATATATGTGACATATATGTCACTGTATGAAGTGCTGAAGAGGCAATGAGGGACAGACGGCTGTGTTCTTCCTGGTTGATCCAATCTGACTTGGATTGGAGCCATAGAGACAGCACTAAAGTAAACAATCTTATAATGATGTTGTAACTAGGTACAAAGAGTGGTTCAACTCTTTTCCTTTAATTTTGCTGAGGTTTTTCACTGAGTCTGCATCTGTCACTTTGAATTGTAACTGCTATCTCCTTGGTCAATCAAGTCTGTGTTTGTAATACATCATTTTGTGTAAGACATCCATATCTCCAGGAGTTTCTGAATTGACAAACTCAAAATTTGTATAAGAGAAACATGTAAAGTGGCCAAGACCTGCAGCAAAAAAAGAATGGGAAATGGTCAATGCCGATCTCAGCAAGATCCTGGAAGGACTTCAAGGAAGAAGCTGGAGAGGATGAACAATCTGATTTATGAATACAGCGTAGGAAGTTTTAGACCTCAGAAAGAATAAAACAACAACAACCTTATTCAAGTTCAGAAGTCAACAAGAAATGTTTCGCCTTGTCAAGGAGAGAAAGGAATTAAGGAAGCAATGGAGGAAATGTTCAAAACAGACCTAAAAGAACACCTGGTAAGACCACAGTGAACCAGAAAACCCCAGAATTCAATATAACAATAGAGTAAGCAAGAGCATTGTCTACAATGATCCTTTCAAATTTGTTAAAGGGATGTTCACAAAGGAAAACAGTGGAGAACTTGTGTTAGTGTCAGCTCCAAGACCAAATGGAGTTCCTTACTGACTGTATAAGAATGCTCCAGATGTGCTGATGTTTCTGTGGAGGCTAATGAAGGTGGTATTGAAGAAGAAAAAAAACCCAAAGGCATGGTGAGGAGCAAGGGGAGTAATAATTATTTTTAATAATAAAAGTTTCCCATCACCAAAATCGAGAAAGTGGAAAGAACAGTACTTAGAAATTCTGCAGTAATATCGGCCTGTATGGGAACAGACCCTTTCCACTTGACTTGACTTGACTCATCTTTTTCAATTTTCCACTGGGTAGAAGTTATGGACTGTAGTTGGTATCTGGTGTGTACTTTTTTGGTATTACCTCTGTCGAGATTCCAAGCAAGCTGAGCTGATCCGACCCCAGCTTCCTCACTTTGTTGGACCACCAGCTCTCTCTCTTTCTCTTGTTTGCTCACTCAGCTAAAACATTACAGACATTTTGATACTAGGAAAAAGCTGTACAGATTTGTCCTGTGGTTCTTTGTATTTACTGCTACATTAGTTGGATGTAGTAAATGAATGAATAGGGGATGTGCAGAAGAGGAAAATGAAACAGAAACTAAGCGCATCTGTCTCAACAGTGTTTAATGGTTGTTTGCGCTTTAGAACACGACCACTGTGAAACAATCAGAAAATAATGTTTATTTCTGTCAATCACAGGCTTTTCTTTCAACTGCCACTCACTGTCCTCGCTTGACCACTGCCACTCTGTCTTTCTCTCTCTTCTCATTCACTAGCGCTCTCTTTTTTTCTCTCATCCATTTTAAAATGAGACTGGAAGCTGACAACAAAGCCTTTCAATGTTATCAAAGAAGACAAATGTCCTCCCCTTGTCCTGAACTGGTCCTAAATCAATACTAGAGGACTTTCTTGTTGCATGAATGAAGCTGTATACAAGTTGAAGCAGCTGTGTGTTTGACCAATCAACAACGGTCATCACTGCAAACCCTGCTCTACACTGAGAGGGTTCTAACTGTAATGGAAAGTGAAATCTAGAGAAGCACCTAGTACCAAAAGTGAGAAGAGTAAAGTAGTATGGAGTTGAATCAACTGGTAACATTTAATACAAATTGGCACATCACTAGCCTTACTGAAGTAAGGTAAGGCTGGAAATGACCCTGACAGAAACTCTGGATGCCATAATACAGGTAGCAGCTCCCAGAATGGCAGAAGACAGAAAGTGGAACCTGTCTGAGATGGTGCAGCAGACAAAATCTGCTCTCAGGCATGGAGATATTCTGGACCAAGTGTGGCATGGAAGAGGTGGCTTAGGGCTAGGCACAAGTTAATCCACATGGTACAGAGGAATACCTGTGAGATTAGTTCCAAGGCAGTTTCAGGCAAAGCAGGGCCAGGGGACATGATGGGGAAAACCTTGAACAGCATAGGTTTGCACAGAAGCATCTTTGGGGAATGAATGGTGACAGCCGCAGCTTTATCACCAGAGTGATCATTGATGTTCTTTCCAGTCCCAAGATGCTATACCTGGAGGTACAACCAGGTCCTTTGACAGCTGGCACTAATGGTGGAAGAAGGGAGGACAAATAACAATTCCCTCTCTCCACCAACCCCTGGTTCTCAAACAACATGGCCTTTGTACCAGCAGAAAAGGTACCAAAGAGGGCATCTGCAAGAAAAGAGTCAAGCCTATTCGATACAGCCTGGATTGGAAGATTAGGGTCGTTCTAAAGGGTCACTGGTAGTGATGAATCTAAATAGAATTGTCATATTACAGCAGATCCCAACTTGAGCTTTATTACATATTCTAGCTCATTGTTTTGTCTTACCACTCAACCTCTGATCAGCTTTGTTTCCAGATGTTGCAATCTGACAAAGCTGAAAAGAAACAAAAAACAAAAAAAACACTGGGTACTTCCTGCCCAGAAGCAGATGGACAAAGTTATTGACTAGCTGTGACTAGTGCCTCAGGAATTTTAAGACCACAACAAAGCTAAATGGGGAGTAAATAGCAGGCTCACATTTATCAGGTGGACACAAATATGACTCCAAATGAATGCTTATGTCTGTCTGTCTGAAGTGCAATTAACTATTTGCTAAGACACTGACCATATCAACTTTATAAGGTGATAATGTGTCAGTGTTGGATTAATAGCTTGTTGCGCCATCCCCAAATGGGCAAAAGAAATTGATTAGAACCATATCAACCAGCCCTGATTACAAATGCTGACTACTAACTGTAGTGGCTAAAAGCTCTGTAGTCTTTACATTGTGTTCAAGTGAAACATTTAAAGCAAACTTAAAGTCACTTGAGGTGATGCAACCAAGAACTGGTTGTCAGCCATTGACCTTCTTTGTGGTTGGATTGGTGTGTTGTATCTGTGCCCCCAGAAGAAGAGATCTCTGACATATCAGATGTGAGGACTGTTGAACTTCGACAGAACAATGCTCATGTTTGTGAGAGAGAAGCTGAAGGAGAGAGAGCGAGCTAGAGAGTTGCTTCTTCTGAAACACATCAGGAACACACAGCACAGAAAATAGCAGGACTATGATGAGAACTGTACAGTCCACCTATCAGCTAACAAGAGAATGTCAACAATTGAGTCAATGGTAGTGAGGGAATGATGGCACTGTGATTAGCACAGTTGATTAATATGAAGACAATATGAGCCTTTCTGTATGAAGTCTGCATGTTCTCTTCTATGGTTTCTAACAGGCATTTTACTATTCACAGCGTACTGTATTTATATCTGCAGTTCTTAGTGCTAGAGAATGTCTGTTAGGATGGGTGAAATTCAGCTGTGATATATGTAAAATGTATCCCACATATACTAAATGGAGTCCAATTCCTCTCTACCATTAACAGTGTAGTATTGAACAAAGGTTCCCTTCCCAGATTTGGAGTTCTGGCCTTGAAAATCAAAAACAAGTGTCTATCTGCCAGTATGTTTATGTGAAAGTTCGTCACTGATCCTTTTTCTTTATGTGTACCTGTGTCTGCATTGGATATGCCTTCCTCTGTACTCCCACCAGGCAGTGCTGCAAGCCTTTGAGCTCAGGAGTATTACCATGAGTTGCGTGTGAAGCAGGTTACTCAGCCTGTCTGCAGCCAGGCAGTGAACCTGCTCTGAAACTGTATACCTGTGCTGAAAAGAGGAGTCGCCATTTCAGCGCTGTCTGTTTGGATCAGTGTTCCCTGTGGCTCTATGCCCTCTTTGAGAGCTCCTCTGTTGGGGATCTATTCCTTGGCCCCTGACTCTCTCCCTCTATCGACACAATGGGCCCTTTGTACATACATATACTACTGATGTGGGACCTTGCTTCGTATTTTCCGCAATTATACATGATCCCACCCCAGCCACCCCTCTTGTTGCTGCTTCATTGGAGAAAAATGCAATCGAAATGAGGAGAAATGCAGTGAAACAGGGACCCGGGAAGAGGCTTGCAGGAATTAGATTGTGGTGCTGATAAGTTCCATATAGAGCGAGTAAACATGTTCTTATCTTGTTATCCAGCTTGCACATTAACACATGGTGTGTGGAGGAGGTGGATGAGGGTTTAAAAGGATAAATCAAATCCTAATCATTCTGTTTGGCTATTCCCACTCTCTGCTCTTTGTCTCTATTTCTGTTTCTCATTGTGCAAAGAACTCTGGTGCACACGCAAGAACAATCGAGAGGTCAGAAGTACTAGCCATTTTCCTACACCTGCTGAATGCTCCAGAAATGAGTGCACAGTGATTACGTGCCCTAATGTGTGGTGTTTAAAGAGCGGTTTCCTGCAGCAGAGTTAAATGGTGGTGCCCTCTGTGAAGTATTAATGATGTGGATGGATGAATCAGGTCGGCACAAACCTGTTGACGATAGCTCCGGCACTCTCTTAAAGCTGCACCCAGACATCAGGCTTAACCGCTTGGTAAATTGGACATGCTTGTTGGCTGTAGCTCCAATTTATGTGCGCTCTCTATTGCAGTTAGTCCATCTTCATTATTGAAATGGCCTCTCGTCAGGTCTTGACAGAGTGGTGGAGATGGTAAAGGGAGGGAGAGTCTGTGGGAGAGGGGGTAGCAAAACGGGAGAATCATGAATAATGTGGAAAATAAACATTTGAGGCATTGGAGCTAGTTGGCAGGAGGGGAGTAGAGGGGAGTGTTGTGAAATGCCTGGCTTTCATTTTCTCCTTCTCTCTCTCTGATGCTGATGCTGTGGATCCTCAGCCTTGGGGCTTTGTCTAACACACATGCAATCGGGCATAAACACACACACACACACACACACACACACACACACACACACTCATACACAAGAATGCATCCACAAGCAGCGCTACGATCTGAGCTCTGGCAGGACCTCTGTAGCCTGACCAGCAACCCAGCTGTGTGTAGTGTCACTGCTACTCTGGAGACACACACAGCATGGTGGCTGCAGTCTATTTTTAATAGGGTGCTGCAGCGACTTTACTTTTTCCTTGGGATTGTTGCATTGATAGGGACATACTTCATCTGGGTCAGTTAGTTAAGGGGGGGCATACCCAGTTCAAATTCAAGCTTTGTGGACAGAGATGTAGTTATTGCCAGATGTAGAATTTCATTTTCTCAGTGTGCCGAAATTGATACAAGATGACCTCAAAACCATCTCTGAGCTTTGTAAATGCAATGTGCACTTAAGCCTCAGCTTGAAGAGTAATAGTACTTCTCTATGAAGACAGACTGGGTTCTGGCAGGGTCTACCTACAGGGTCCTTGTACCTGCTACACACATGAGCAGATGTGATGGCTCATAAGGTAATTACCCACTGAGCCCGTGTGTATGCAACTGTAAGCTGAAGCAGGGGTTCCCTTCAGGAAGCTGTCCTCTTCCCTTCAGGTAGCTCTCCTGCTCAGGTCAGTGAACAGCTAATGACATTTAGAAGCAATAGGATAAAAGAGATGGCAGTTGTTTGTAGTCAGCCGCACACTACCTTTGTCTTATTGTCTGCCGTCTGTCTTAATCTCCCAGCCACCCTTTTCACACCACAAGGAGATCATGTTATTAGATCCCCTCCCCTGGCTCATTTGTCATCCTGCAGCTCCACTCCACCAGAGAAGGACTGCAGGAGCTGGGGAAAAAAAGAAAAGCAGGAGAGAGAAAACAATATAAACAGGCAGGAGGCCACAACATCAAATGTTCATCATTTACTGGCCCAGAGTCTCTTCTATCGTCAGTATTGTTTCAGGAACCACACTGGATAATTATGTTTTTTTTCTCTCTGTGCCACCCCACCCAATTCCTTGGCTGACAAACTTCAACCTCTCTTCTCTCTCTCTCTACCTTAACATATTGTTTTGTATTACATTGTACCCAGTGCACTGCATCCTGTTACACATAGGCACCCACTCAATCATCCCCACCCCCACTTTCACCATCACTTGCAATAGTAGAAAGTATTGTCAGTGTTCACAGTTTGCTGTCACCGCCTTAGTCACATCTCTTTAATCTCTTTTCTTTGAGCTGGGTTGGTTTTCTTACTTTGGAGGCACACAGGAGGGAGGGAGTCAGCTAATTACAATAAACAAATATGCTCAGTGCTGTCTATGTAAGGTTCGTATAGGTTAACAACTCTGCTATAAATGTTAAATGAAGCTTAAAATAGGATAGTATGGCATACAGTTGCCATAGTGATCTCAGCTGCAATTCTTTGTGTACTTTCTTGGTTGGAAAAGTTTAAATTAATCTTAGATACGAATCTGTGATACAGAGAAGAAATGAGTGATTGTTTGGTGCCCCAAGGGCCTCTTTGATGTCTCTCTCTTGTTGAGCTTGAGCTTTTCTTCAATTACTGCAACTTTGTGTTTGTCTGTGTCTTGTGTCAGTCTTTGTTGTAATGAAATCCAGTGTGCTGCCATTAATGTTATTCTGCATTAGAGACAGCCAATCTTTAATGATTGCCTTCATACCCACGTTTCTTTGTATCTCTCTCTCTTCTCTGTTTTTCTCTGGCTCTCCCTTTCAACAGGTGGGACAGTCAAAATGATGCGTAGGAGGTGCAGCGTTGAGCCGTATTGATGGATGTGTTAACAGACAGCAGTCTCACATTGATCGTGAAGACTTCAGAACCAGAGAATGCAAATGCAGCGGAGGACACAGGTGAAAATACTTCCCTCCCCCCTAACATCCAGTGACTTCTTTTCAAATGAAAAATGCACAACAATATAAATATTACACTTTATAATTTGCCTGGAACATTAAGAGTAATAGAAGAATTTTTAATTTCCATCAGAACAATCAAGCATTTGTCAGGATAAATAAAAACACTCTCTCCCGACACCTATAAAACTTCGAAAAGACAATTAGTATTATCACATGCCATAGAATTAGCTTTCATGAATTAGCTTTTTACCCTCTGTTTTAATCTTTTTGAAGAGATATGGGGAATGTGAAACACATCCTGTCTTTTTTTTTTAATGAAAAGTGGAAAAGAAACATTAAATGAAGCTTTTTAAGCTACTGTTAATCCTCTTTCCTAATGCTTCCACAACTCAAACTCAAACCACAAAAATTACATCTACCTTTTCTAATAAAAAGGTGCAAATGTGAAAGAGGGGTGCAACCATTAATTCTCTCACACTCATTCACAGTCATTACCATAAATGGCAAAAGAGAGTCTGTGCATATCATACCGTTTATTCAGATTCTTTTTTTTCTTTTGTCTTTTTTCTTCCTTTTTCTTCTTCTAGGTTGTACCTGCTGCCTCTGATACACCTGCATCATAATGATATTCACATGTTGTAAAAACACTTCACATTAAAACTTAACACAATTGAATCTAGAGACATTTACAGTGCAGTCCCTTCCTTTTTCTGGACTGTAAAACCCATTGATGTGCATTTTCCAAGACTCATTCAGCCGCTACCTACCGCCCCCTATAGTTTACCACTACCAAGCACGACTGATCCTTAGATGAGGTTTATCTTAGTATTTCAGCTCTGTCAGGCTCAGTGGGGAACTGACCGGTCCCCACTGTGGGAATCACAAAGAGGGAGGGAGGGAGGGAGAGAGAGGGAGGGAGAGGGAGAGAGAGAGAGAGAGAGAGAGAGAGAGAGAGAGAGAGAGAGAGAGAGAGAGAGAGAGAAAGGTGAAAGCAGCTCCATTGAGCAGGAATAGGGCAGCTCTCTGAGGAGGCATGACCGTGAATCATCCTGCAGTTACTCACCACTTATTATGAACATCCTGTACTGGCTGGATTGATTTCCCCCCACCATTCACCAAATGTCATATAGCGAAGATGGAGCAATAGGTAGCAAGCAGCTTCTGTGGCTGGCCTACCAGCTGGATGAGTGAATGCCCCAGGTGGCTGAGCTGCAGAATGGCTAGCTCGGCATTTTACAACTGTAAAAGCTTCCATATACTGTACCAGGGATAAGGAGCAGAGAAGTTGGGAGGGAAAGAGATAGCGAGCAGAAAAGGGAGAATAAGGGATTGAGAAGGGGGATGGGAATGTGGAATGATCTCAAAAAGCCATTAAAAGAAGGAAAAGGCCATGTCAGCTGTTTTCATTTGCATTGTGTTTCATTCTGTGATATTTGAGATACTTTATTCCTTCGGCTACATGGAATGGAAGTATAAATTTGATTCATGTTAATATGGAGAACGGATGGTCTTCATATAGACATGTTCTTATATCTTGTCCTATTTATAAAGTGACTGAAAGTGGATTGTAAATTAAGTGTTTTATGTGCATGTGTGGCATCTGACACACTAATAGATGAGGCTATGGACGCCAACTTGTCTACCTCCTCATGTCCATGACCATGTCCCTCAGCATGTGCTCATCTCCTCACAGAGCTACCTGGCACAGGGCAGCTCAGGCTTACCTCAGGTGGATGAAGTCCTGGATGTCATGGCTAGATAGATGAGACTTAGAGAGACTTCTGAGTGCTAACTGGTCTAGTCTGGTCTGGTCTAACTTGGCAGTGGTCAGGCTGTCTAGCATGGCTGGGCTTGGCAGGGCTGGGGATCAGAAGATCACCACCACCTGCCAGCAGCCAGGGTACTTCCATATGCTCAGTGGTGAATGTCCATGCCAGCTTGCATGAGCTGTGTTTGATTCAGCCTCAGTTTCTATTCAAAGAGCGTTCTCCTGATAACACAATTATAAAACTACAACTGTGTTAGAATCATGTCAGACTATCTTAGGATATGAGCTACACATTTATATCTGGCAGCAGGGAGTGTTTTGGATGTTTATCTTGTTTACATTTGCCAGCTCAGATGCAATAGTAACATTATGTTGTACCCTATCAGTGACTATGAGACTTCCGATCCTCCTGTGACCTCTAATGTCAAACTCAATTTGACATCAAACTTGGGGTCTTACAGTAATCGCTGTAACACCCCATGTGTGAGTGTATGTGTGTGTGTGAGTGTGAGTGTGTGTGAGTGTGTGTGTGTGTGTGTGTACGTGTGTGTGTGTGTGTGTTTGTGTACCTGTCTGACTGACTGATCTGTGGCACATTCTGAACAGCTGAAGAGCTAATGGTCCAGCTGGAGACAGATGGCCTCTCGATAACACTATACCCCCCAAGCCAATACTCACACTCTATCACTCTCCATCTCTCTCTCTCACACACACACACACACACACACACACACACACACACACACACGCACACACACACGCACACACACACACACACACACACACACACACAAGAAAATCACATGCGCACACACACACTAGATAGGATAGATTGTTAATCCACTATAAACCCTGAGGAAACAAATTTTTCAATATGGGTTTAATGTTTCACAGCAATTTTGCCCAATCTTTTGGCAATGTTAGGTGGCAGCTTAGGTTTCATGCAAGTACAGGAGGATAAAGGAAGCTAATTTTTCCCCCCTTTTGTAATTTCCCTCTTTCTGTGACTTTGCCTCTTTGTAGGGCAAATGAAAGAGATAAGTAATCATTTCTTTATATTTATCTTGTTAATGACTTTTGGAAAATAACTAGGATTATTTGAAGTTCAGGCACTGTTTACATAAACCAGTGTCCATGCCTTGAAAAAAAATCATCACAGTCCTCCAGTTATTGTATAGGGTGGAGTCTATATAATAAGTGCCATACAATGGAATTTGGCTCAAAATGTTTACACTGCACAGAGAGAAGATGTGTCAGTAACATGCTTTTGCTCTGCGGTCATTTTGGCTCACATATTGAAAAGAACTGATGGCAAATGCTTCGCTGTGATGCTTCTGCAGCCTCTGACAAGTTGCTGCTATAGTAATTTTCTGAATCCGAGAGGAAGAGAGAGGATGCATATTTTCTCTTGAGGTTTTCATTAAGGATGACAGTAGCACAGTTGTATGCTTTTAGTAGGCATTCTAGTTGCTCCCATGCAACTGCAAGCTGAAGACCCAGAGAGACCTGCTCCCAGAAACTTCATTACCTCGTTAAATCACTCTGAAATCATATCCATATTCAAAGATCACCACCAGTACAGTCATGTGGAATATTGTTTGTTAGGTAGTCCTCCCTCAAGCATTTATCACTACCTCAATAATGATTAGGAACATCCATTCTGAAATGAGGGATGCTGCTAGTTAACCTCTGTGAGCACATTCATTGTTGTGGTATGATTTTCAATTTTCAATTTTTTCTGGCATGGTTTTAAAGAATGTGTGTGAAGCAGCAGCTTGGGACTGTAGAGGGAGGCAGGTGTACATGATATTGGTTATACAGTCTCCAACATATGGGCCTGTCGTGTCCCATGTGTACGTACCTGCCTCTGCTGCTGTCATCTAATTATGCAGAGCAAACAAAGCTATCTGCCTGCTGCTACAAGCCTGCTTCTGTGGGTTTTGATTGTTACTCATCAGATGGATGTTTTCAACTGATTAAGACATTGTCACAATCGACCTGTAGAAAATCACCACAATCTACTTCCAGTTTAGTCATTACTGCTATTTTTGATGCCAATCTGTGTGATTTTGTGGTATCTTGTTATTCAAGAGCTAAGCTGGATCTGTGTCTTACAGATGAAATAATGAAAGGACGCAAAGCAAGATGACAGCATTAATCTGATCTCATATATTTCTCTTGGTTAGAAGGGAAGACACACAATATGATAGCAGTAGTAAAGTAGGTGATTTCTAAACTAAAATAATTTTTAGTAACTCAATTACTTAAACATTTGTGACTTCTCCAAGAGAAGTTTTAGATTGCTTTCTGTAAACATTTGATAAGGTTGCTGTAATATGCCCAGAACTCCTTTCAAATATTGTTCTATTAAATATAATAACTACTTTTGTACAAGCTGTCTATTGCAGACATTTACCATCATGTGAACTTAGCATGAAGCAGGTGACTCCATTTATGAGTCACCTTAATTGTAGTTTATGTTCTCATAGAATTTGATGTGAATTTTGTGTGACTGTGTTATTTCTTGTCTAATCTAGACTTTTGAACATCAAGCAGTAATGGGTAAGAAATTGTCATTACCCAACTTGACATTACTAATACTTCTTACTGGATCCAGTCGTGAAACTGAATTATTAATGTTTAAGGCTAGCATCACAAAATGACATTTTGAACTCTGGGGGGTTAATTGACACTAACTGCATTTCATGAGCCCAGAGGAAATGTCAGTGTAACTACTGAACAAAAGCAATGTAATTTTACTTTAGAGTTAGAATGCAAAGAGTTGAAAGAGCTTTTCTTTTTTTGCCCCTGCAGGCATATGTGAGCAGAGTGGCGACCTGAGTCTGTGCAGACTCGTTGATGCTGCTCTCCCTCCATCCTCACCTCATCCTGCCACAGAGACTTCACAGCAGGCCTGCCCACCGCACCAGAGGACCACGCCTACATCAGCAACCCTTGCCCTCCCCCTTGGCACTGATCCCTCTCTGGGCCTGACAGAAGCCCCATCCCCTCCCGCCCATGAAGCTCCAACTGTAGTCTCCCACCTTCACCACACTCCCAGTCCCACATCACTTCCCACCCCTGCTGTAAGCTCCTGGAGCCCAACAGGAGATACCGAGAAGACTTCCCTTCCGCTGACCGTTGCCATTCCTCTGTCAGCTACAATGATGGAGCCTGGCACTGTTTCTGCCCTGACAGAGGAGTGTCTCCTTCAGCCGACCCGCACATGTCTCGGCTGCTTCATTGAGACTCGTGATGCCACTGACCGTAATTCCATCCAAAACCCATCCCATGATCCTAATACCAACTCTGATTCAGACACTGGGCTAAGTGTACGGATAGGGGATGTGAGCCGAGAGGACTTCTCTGACATCAACAACATCAGCATCCAGTGCCTGAGCCATGCGGGGGAGGCAGTGAGTCACTACGGAGAACAGCTCCTCTCTGACCAGCTACTTAGCTTTCCTCTGCCGAAAGCCCCAGGTGAGGGCAAGAGAGTGGATGGAAACAAAACAACAGAGGACTGTGATGACCCAGAGGATGATACAACAGCTAAGAACTTGTATGAGGGACTGTTACTGGACAAAGTGAGCGGAGAGGAGGTTCTGCTGGCTAATGCTGGCCAGGACTGGGGTTACTTTGAATCTTTTATCAGTGAGAGTAAGATGGAACTGCTGGACCTTTGTTCTAAGAATGAGCTGTCAGTCAACCTCTTTTCTGAGGAAGATGTTGACAATCTATTTGATGATGAAGATGATGACTCTACTTTAAGCAGTGACGTTTGTTCATTGAAGATTCGTTATGAGTCTTTTCAGGATAACATGAGGGAAAAAACAAATGTGCTCCAGGAGGAGACCCAGTTTAACTTTTTCCCCAGTGTCCTGGCCAACTGTGCCAAGAAAGAAGAAGGAGGGGGGGTCTTGAGGAGGACTGCTGAGGAGCTTCAGCCCAAAACTGACGAGCTCATCCTGGAGACGGGACTGGAGGAAAAGGCTGGGGACTGCAGTGGTAGGAGCCCACTTGATGGCTCCCAAGGTTCACCCATGTCAACTCCCAAAGTCAACTACCTAATGGACTTCAATTCAACGGAGGAGTCAGGCGAATTCAGTGATGACAGCTCCTGCACTGGCTCCTCCTCAGACACCCTGCAGGAGGGCAAATTTAAGAAAGGCCATTCCAAAAGATTCCTCAGCCCCTCCAATCCTCTCAACTATGGCTTACGCTCCAAGAGAAAGGTTCGATACAGTGATGATTACTTGTATGATGTTGACTCGCTTGAGAGTGAGAAGAATGCAGAGAAAAAAGAGAAAGCTCCATCTGGTCAGAAAGAGGAGGAGGATGTAGACTGGTGCCCCAAAAAACGGCGGAAATCATGCCGTAAAGAGCCACCTGTGGTTATCAAGTACATCATCATCAACAGGTTTAAAGGAGAGAGACTCATGTCAGTGAAACTGGGCAAGTTGGACTCTGTGGATGCTACTGTGAGCTTAAATGCCGACACAGTAAGCAAATATGAGACACTGGCTCCTCTGAAGGATTTCTGGCAGGAGAGGCAAAGAGAGAGACAGGAACAGCTTAAGCTGGCTGCCAGAGATAAACAACAACGCGGTTTTCATCTAAACGGACGCCATCATCGCCCTTTTAATTCTAGTCATCCCAAAAGGAAATACAAGATTGCAAACAGGCTTAAGGTTCAGAGGATTCAAACTGTGGAGCAATCAGCAACAGCACAGGGCTCCCCTCTCTCTGATCAGAGCCATGGAGGTGTCACTAAAGAGGCGGCCACCCCCACGGTAGGGGGAATAATAGCAGCCCCAGGCCTCCCAGTCACATTAGACACAAACTCCATCACGCACACAGTCACAGCCAAGAGCCGCTCCCAGGAGAGGGAGGAGAGGGAGGGGAGGAGATTGGGAGGAAATAAAACAGTCAGGATAAGGAAATTCAAAAGCGAAGCCAGGCTGAGGAGCAAGAAAATGAAAGAAGCAGAAGGAGAGGAGGGGAGGAGCGTGACAAATGAAACGGATGCCTGTGTCACTGCGGCACAGACTGAGGACCCTACTACTGGGTTAGAAGAGGCAGGAATGAGCTCCACTACAGTCAAACCCCATTTCTCTGACAATGCCACCACAGCTCACACATCTGAGGAGAAATTCCCCTTTGTTTCGTCCACTGGCTCTCCTGACAAAGCTCCCTCCTCTGAGGAGGTGGAGGCGGGTGTCCCTGTCATCCCAGGGGGCTACCTGCAGACCCTGTTAGATGCCACAGACTCCTCCAGTGGAGCAACTATCTCTTATTTTCCCCAGCAGCCCTCTCGGCAGCAGTATCCTCTGGGACTGTCCCTAGAGGAAAAACAGTTTTCTTCACTGCAGCTCGCTCAGAGCTGCGTCCTATCTCCTCCCTCTGAGTCTGAGCTCCAGCAGTCTCCCCAGAACTGCCCCAGCTTTCCCCAGATGTGGCACCCACAGCTTTGCGCAAGTCACAGCCAGAACTTTGGGCCTGAGACCCCTGAGACTCCCATCTTACCCAACAACTTCCCAGCTACTGTGCCCCTGAATGACAACCTACCAGTGTCTAACTACAGCCAGCTGAGCCCTGAGGCTGACAGGCTGCTTTATGAGAAGAGCTACCTGACTGACGCTGGGCTGCAGACTGGAGCAGATCTGCAAGTGTGTCAGTCTGCCTGTGTGGAGGGCCAGGTGCAATACCAGAGAGGGTCCCTATGCACAGACAATGGCAGGCTCATCAGCTATGACTCAGTGGGCTCTCTGTCGGCCTCCTCCAGCAATTACAGCTCCCTCAGCCTCAAATCTTGTGAGCGAGAGGGTGAGGAGGAGGGCAGAGATAGCTTCTTAGCACATTGCAGTCCTAAAGTGGTGATTCAGCAAAGTGTGGATGCCCTTACCCCACTCAGGGAGTCCTCAGACCTGCTGGATATCTCCAACTTCACCCCTGACAAATTTAGACACTCATCATTGTCAGAGCTTTCTCCTCCTGAGACCCCCAACCTGTCCCCCCAGGTGGTGGGGCGGGAGATGAAGATGGCAGGGAACGTTGGAGAATACCAGGATGTGAATGATATGACTATGGAATGCAACAGGGAGGTAAAGTGGAACTGTGATGTTATGCAGCAACAGGAGCCCACAGCAAATGCATACACAGTGGAAGACAACCAGTTTCCGCTGCACAACTTTAACAGTCAGGATGTCTTATGTTTAGATAAAAAGGAGCTGGGTGTTACAGAATTTGAAGAACAGACTGGTGAGATAGCTGGTGCAAAAAGCATTAAGTCAAAGAGGAAAGGTAATTACAAACAGTCAGCTGCAGGACAGAGCCCAAAGAAAGTCCGGGCCCCCAGAGCTGCCAAGTCAGAAAAGGTGAAGACCCCCAAACAGAACTCACGTTCTACCAAAAAGATAAAGGCCATGTTAGAGGGTAAGGCAGCAAAGAACCAGGCAGGTGGCTGTGGCACAGGCCTGACTGATAGTAGCAGCACTGGAGACTGGTCTGGCCCCGGCTGGTCAGAGAGCAACAGTCTGGTAGGGGACGACCAGAGAGAATTTGAAGAGCCCTCTAATATTCTGTCCAACATTGTCTCTGGCATGGCTGAGGTCCAGAGATTTATGATGGCCTCTATTGAGCCACTGTGGAATCCCATGTCTGAGGCCTGCATGCCCTCTGAGGCCAATAGCCTCAACCTAAAGACCCTCAAAATATTGGCAGGCACAGAAGCTGATCTGAAGAAAAAAGGAGCTGCGCTAACAGGGGCTGGGAGAGGCAGAAAGGCAGGAGGAAAGGGAGGAAAGAACCAGGCCAAATTCAACCCCTCACATCCCTTATTCCCTCAACTAGCTCTGGGCTGTAACATGTTTGATAAACCCAACTTTATTAACCCTGGGCCTGCACACAAAAAGCTGTACCGCCACAAGACCAGTGCAAAGTTCCCTCGGATTGAGACACTGAAGGGGAAGCGAGCTGAGAGAGACCCAAATAAGGACATTGCACTGATGACCTCTTTTGAGAAACTGAGGTAATATTTTGTTATCAGCTGCTGTTGCACCCCCCTCTCACTTTCCCCCAGTACCTGCTCAGCCCTCCCTCCCAAGCATACCTACACTGACGCTATGCCAGAGCTGCATGAGTACGTTCCCCCTGACTACTCCCAATTCCTTTTAACCCCCCGAAGAGGAAATTAATATCTGCATGAAAAACTTCTTGTACTTTGCAAACTACCTATTGAGTGATTGTGTCAAGCTTGACTGAGATTTGAAATGACCATGGCTGCATTTTTCTTGCTTTTGTTGTTTCTGCTTTGTTTGTTCTTAATTATAGTCGTTTTTGTTTTATTTTTGTCTGAAAAAAAAAAGAATAAGCCTTGAAAACAGTTCTGTCGCCTTTTTGAGAAACTTTGTTTTTGTATCTCCTCAGCAGAACGAGCTCCCCCGAATTATGTATTTATTCCCCTTTCCCCTAAAGATGTAGCTATATACACAAATGCATTGAGTGACATCTACACACCCCTCCTCCTCATCTGTTTTTGTACGCAGAATATGGATGTCCTGTTGTTGCTGTCCTTTATACACTGCCTGGCTCATTTCAAGAGGGAAACCTACAATTAATGAGCCCTATTTAAGCCCAAGACATCTTGAAAACACAAGATGGGACCATTTTCTATTGATGACATATCAGACGTTGTCTTTTTTTTCCCTCAAGGTTGGAATGATTTTCCATTTTCTTTTATCAAGCTTTTTTTTTCTTCTGGAGTTTAGAGGAACTGGTTATCTAAATTTACATTTTTACGCCTTGCAAATTCATAAAAGCTCTACCCTCAGAGTATTTTTGTCAATGTTGTTGTACAGGGACATGCAATATTTGCAAAAAAAAAAAGAAGATCATTATAATCTTAAAATCAATGTGCCAAAAGTAACAATGCTGTGTAAATGACCTCTTATATATGTGTGAATATTGGCTGTTCCTCTTTTCTATCCATTGGAATATTGGCTGCTCGGGTCGGAGACTCCTTACAGAGACTTGCCACTACAGGAATTCTTTATTTTGGACTTTTCTCTCTTCTCTGATGAAAGGCACCAACAGCTGGCAGTGGTACACCACCACTCACTAAACCAAATCAGAAAGACTCTGAATTCTCCTCGTTTCCCCCACTTTGTTTGCCAAATTCAATTTACCTCAACATCGCCTGGCACTGAGAAGCAACAAAAGAGAGACAAAGGGGAGATCTGCTCTGAAGGCTACTGTAGAAGAAGAAGATGAAAAAAAGAGATGTTCAAACGAGCTGTCTCTGGACTAAGGAGAGTGTAGCACAGATGTTTGAGGGTAAGAAAGGAGATTATTTGTCAGTTGGGGCTGTGCCTCACTGAATAGCTGTTTTGTACTCGAAATTCAAGGCAGTTTATTACTCACAGAGATTCTGATGCACGCATCAGACACAAATGGACTTAGGACATTACATTTTTGCAGTTAGATTTAATGTGAATGTGAACGCAGTTTTCAGTGCAAATGGAATCAATAATCTTGTAAATGAAGGAAAGCATGTCTTTGCATTAGCTCCACATGGAAATCTTACTACTTTCGTACCTGAAATGGTGATTTAAACATATATTTTTCTTGACATTCTCATGGAATTGATTTCTTATCACTGCCATAACATTTAAGTTGTACCACAAGTGTATTCAGTCTCAAATTACTTTTGTTAATTATTCACATAATGTCTTACTTTAAGTTCATTCCTTTGGATGTGTTTTCTTTTGTTGTCTTTGTCATCTAGGTTTTAGATGGATATTTTGGCAGAAAATCAAGGCCAAATAAATGCACAAATTGAAAAAATGTATATGTATATTCTTTTTCTGGGCCATTTAAAGTAATTATTTAGGCTCATTCACGAATGACCATCCAGAAATCCATCTTAAAATGGACCATACAATCATGTCTAATCTGTATGAAATTGCTGGTTTTATATACAAAAGAACTGAAATGTGCAGCCCCTTCAGCTGGTCACAGGAG
Organism: Scomber japonicus; assembly: GCF_027409825.1. Lineage (NCBI taxonomy): Eukaryota > Metazoa > Chordata > Actinopteri > Scombriformes > Scombridae > Scomber > Scomber japonicus. The sequence goes on from NC_070585.1 coordinate 12,836,436, forward strand.
TATCTTTAACAAACATATATACACACAATAGGCCTATGCTTTTTTCTCTTTTTTGAATATTAAATATATGTAGTTTTTTTAAACAGGAGAGGAGCATGGATAAATTGAAGTTTGATTTAAAAACAGGCCTTGTCACACTGAATATGGTAATTCTGATTCACAGGTGATAGTAATTGATTACTTGTATATGGCAAGAATCATAATCAATCTTTCTCTTTCTTTATCTTTCCCTTTTTTCTCCCCTCTCTGCCATGATCCTTTGTTTCTTTTCTCCAGTGTATCAGGGTTAGGACCAAGACAAGCTGCTGATGGGAAGCTCCACATGGGCTGCAAGCCCATTTAGCCTGCCTTCTCTCATTTCTGCCTATTGTCAAATTGAATGTACTTCTCTGAGTTCATAGTTTTTTCTTTCTTTTTTCTTCTTTTTGTTTCTAAAATGTGCCACTGTTGAGCTGCCTCATGTTAATGGTGCTAAGAAAGCTGACAATTGTTTTTTGTTTTGTTTTTTGTTTTCCAAGAGTTAACGAAAAAAAAGAAATGCAAAATAGATTAGGTACCTAACCCTCTTTATGAATGTATATTATAATGTTATGTTCGATGTATTCACTTCATGATTCTTTGACATTGATTGGAATTACTTTTGCTCTTTTCATTAAAAGATTACCGAGCTTTATATATACTGTCTAGAGTTGTTACCAGAAGGAATCTTAATGAACTCTTGACACTACAAAATCTTGTATATTTTTTGTGTGCCAATTTGTAACATATTTTGTAAGTGTATATTTTTCTTAGAAAGTGCTGTGAAGTATTTGTGTGTGTGAGTAACCTTTTATGCGCCTCTGTGGGCAGTGGAAAGGATATACAATGACAAGTTTCTGGTTTTAAAAACCAAAATATGAAAGTATCAACAGAAAACTAGAAATATTTACATTTTGTTGGGAGTTTTGTAATAAGACCATGATCTTGTTGTGAGAGTGTTGTGTTACTGTGCAAAACACAAATAAGCGAAGAAAAAAAAAAGAAAACTTGGAAAAAAATATAATTTGTGAACAATTTGCTGTTTTATAGATTTTCATGTAAATTATTTGAGTATTATTTTGTTTTTTTGTTTTGTTGTAACTGTTGCAAAGGTTTTAAATATTTGTGATCAAGCCTGTATGGTGATAATGTAATATTGGTAACTTGCTGAGTTTTGTAATAATGTTTATGGAGTAAATATACAAATTAAAATAAGATTTTGAATGCTGCTTTCTGAAGAGAGTTGGGTTGTGTTTTTTACCGCCCACCAGTTGTTGTAGATAGTAACTGAAATATAAATTGTAAACAAAATCTACACTGTTAACAACAAATTCAATCAATTTACAATAATAATAATTATTATTATTGAGATGTCAGGACTGAAGTATAGGAGCAAATCTGTTAATAATAACTGTATTAGTATAGCACCTTTCATACAAAAATGCAGCTCAAATCAGTGGTTAGAGCACCCGCCCCATGTGTTAAGGCTACAGTCCTCACCGGTTCGAACCCCGCACCGAGCAGTCCTAGCCTGCGTGTCATTGCCCCCCTCTCTGCCTCCCATTTCCTGTCTCTCTACTAACCTGTACAATAAAGGCAAAAAGCCCCAAAAATAAACTTAAAAAAAGCAGCTCAAAGTTCTTTACAACAAAAGAAATGACATGCACCAAGTACATGAAAAAATACATACAATGAAAATAAAGATGTACCCACACTCCCAAAAAAACCCAAACAAACTATTATGTTTATTTTAAAATTATGATAGACAAAATAAAGTGAAAATAGAATACATAGAGTGCGTACTCCAATGGTGGTAGTTTCTTAATAAGTGAAAACTAAAAGTATTTCACCAGGTATACACAATCCATAAATCGGAGCCATAAGCATAACAGAACCTCCCTTTTCTCAACTGACACAGACCCACCACCAGTCTCCATTAACCAAAATAAGTCTCTTTCAGCTTACCCCAGAATGTCTTCCCACAGGTTTAACCTCACTGTGGGTCTTATCTGTGTCAGGCGCAACCTGAAGCTGCCCTGGGGAAGAAAAAAAAAAACCTTAGTGTCACACACGTCTTTTTTCCCTCAAACCTATCAACCACTGATCCTAAACCCATGCAACCTTAGATGAAAAGTGAAACCAACTTGATGATAATTAAAATTAAATGAAATAAAGTGAAAGTAGAATATATAGAATGTGTACTTAAGTGGTGGTAATTTTAGACTTAAGCAAAAACTCAAAGTATTTCGCCATGTTAATGCTCAAAGCATTTCTCCCCATTTCTGTGATATCACTTCAGGAATAGTAAGAGGGAAGAATGCAGTCTGGTATATCCCATGTTTGTTCTTGACACAAAATGTGTACGTGTAAATACAACCTCAGTAATTCCAATTAGTCTGTCCATATTTGTTATATTGGAAGATTCGTAGATGAAAGGCATTTTAATCTCTGCACAAGTTGGGCTTTGGCTCATGTTATTTTAATGTCATATCTAATTAGCACTCAGGGTCAGGCATTGCTAGAGTGACTGCTCATCCGTAACTCTTAGCTGGGCTGCTGTGGTCCACACTGCAACTCATTCTGGCATGCTTAATTGGAGCTGGAGATACTGTCTCAGACCATAAACAGATCCTGTGATGTATGCCTCCAAAATTGTCAGGTGGTATTAACATTGTTTTTGTTCTTTAGTCACCCATAGCAGATAAGGGAGCGAGCAAATTAAGATGGAATGTCTAATGCAATGGATCAGGTACACCTGTGGTTATTAAATGAGATCTTAGTTATTGTCAGTGCGTCCTCACATTGCAGAGAAAGCCATAGGCTCTCTCATTAGGACACTTGTTTGTTTACTTTTTAAATCACCACTGACAAGGATATAGAGTAACAATTTGAAAGAATCAGTCAGTGTTTAAATTAGCATGTTTTCATAATGTTGGCATGTACTGTACTTATTGAGTTAAATCACAAAGAATCAAAGAACTTACAAATAATGCAATTACTCAAACATCTTTTCTTTTGTTTGGCTGGCAGATAAGCAGTTCTACAAGAGAGAAACTTCTTTAAATCCAACCTTGCACACTAATCTGATGTGTTCCGTAAGATGGCGTTACGCTGCAACTAGTTAATTCCTTTTTTGTGTGTTAGAACAAAAGCTTTAAGCCATTACAGAAGCTTTCAACAATTGCCAAATAGCCTCTTATAGTTTTACTGATAAGTGTTTATTTCCAGGTATTTGGTAAAATAGGGAAAAACATAATTTTCTCAGACACGTGTGTTTGAGTCTGTGGTGTCAGTGAGTGCTGCAGGTGTGGCTAGTAGCTTTTGCACATTGGTTTACAAATGCCCTGTAAGTAGACACCACTACTCTGGCATACTGCTGTATTAATACTGTACCTCCTGCACCCAAAAATCTAAGGCCCGTTATAAGCATGGTGCTGATGTTTCTTTATTCTACATTTTCTATAATATTTATAATCATTGCAGGAAATTAATATCATTCTGATTGACTTTGGTTTGATACAATGCTGTCTCTGAATTCTCCAGACATCAGATATGTTGGATGTTTTGATACACTTTCATTTATTGGACCTGTTTTAATGTTTTTACTTGGATGCATTGTAAGTCCATTTAGAGCATCACTACAATGGCTTTAAATCATTCATAACACAGAACATTTTTGCCTTGCATTATATGATAGGAAATTGTAGATTGAAATCAACATCCTAATTTAGTTCATTTTGATTCCATATGTAATCACACATATAATATGCCTTATATATATTATAAATATCATTATCTTTCAGATACAGTAGCAGTAACAATAACATATACTGTATGATTTCTCAGTTATTGACAATTATTGCTGACACACAATACTAAGACATAAAGGCAAGGTGACAACAAGTTAATAACAGGTGCTTTGCTTGACAAAAAGAAACAAATCTAAAAGATTAATTTACAGCCTATTTGCAATGAACTAGACGATAATGTAAAGTGAATCAGTGTAATGTGTTCATGATTTTTAAAACAGCTAGACTTTGGGACATACTGTCAGCAGGTCTTATATTGAGATATATGACATTTTCTTTTATAGATTTTTAAGATGATCTCCCAGACTTCTGTCAGACAGATTAAGGTTACTGTAATTTACACATGCTACATTTCTACTCTTTTTTCTCCTTTTTGATGTGTCTCAACAGGTGTAGTAAGTAGTCTGGGGAGTATAGGCTACCATGAATACCTACATCTATATTAATGACAAAGCAGGAATAGCCTGTTCATTAATGGTACTTGAGATATTCACTTCTGGCTGGAAAAGTATCATAATTGATTGAAAATAAACAGTTCAAAAATGCTACTATGAACTTCTGCATACCCTGTACAACACTACTGATTATACAACACCAGAGACCATAAGCATAATTAGGTGTTAATGATGACAGGAGTCACTGCCATTTTAAAGTGATTGTATGACAGTATAGTGGCCTTATGTATGTATTGCCTTAGAAACCACTTTAAAAATGTACATGACTATAAAATATATATAATACCAAACAGGATAAAATAATATGATATTGATAGCATAGTAACAATGAATTAGATATGTTTTATGCTGTGACATCCAGTATATTATTGGGTAAATTACATGCCTGTAAACACAAGATTATTCCATTAAAAATCTCCAAATAGGCAAACAACTAACAACTGATGTGTCTAGACTTTATACATCTTCCAATCTCTGAACTCTACAAAATGTGGGGTTTTCTTTAAAGTATTGAAACAAAATGTTCAATAAAGTACAGAAATTCAATGTTCTATGAACTTGTTTTTGTTTTTAGGGACAAATGTCAATGTTTTTTTTTAATTTAAACTTCATTATAACACATTTCACTTAATAACATTGCTAATGTTTACCATTGTGAATTGAAACAGGGATGAAAAAAGTACCCATTAAAAATCATTACATGAACAATAAAGTCAAATGAACGGTCTTTACATTCAAAATATATTACATATAGAACATCTTTAGTTGAAAATATATTTATGATAGAAATGACAACTGACTCACAAGTCTCAGGCGCTGCCGTGTTGGAGTTCTTCCTGTGGAATGTGAGGGTTGCCTCCTTGCGAATTTGTGTTGCTGGGAGGAAGACTCTGACTGTTGTTTGTACCTATGCACTGAATAGCAGCTCAGAGTACCGGGCCTTTATGAACTCGCTAGGTGGCGCCCTGGACATAGCCCGATGAGTCCATAGTTCTGCTGGGAGACTTCAACACCCACGTAGGCAATGATGGAGAAACCTGGAAGGGAGTGACCGGGAGGAAAGCCTGCCTGATCTGAACCCAAGCGGCGTATTGTTATTGGACTTATGTGCTAGTCACAGCTTGGCCATAACAAACACCATGTTCAAGCATAAGGGTGTTCATAAATGTACGTGGTACCACGACTAATGATCGACTTTGTAGTTGTGTGATCTGACCTGTGGCCATATGTTTTGGACACTTGGGTGAAAAAGGGAGCAGAGCTGTCAACTGATCACCGCCCGGTGGTGAGCTGGATAAAATGGCGGGGAAGGCTGTCGGACAGACCTGGGAAACCTAAACAAGTAGTGAGGGTGAACTGGGAATGTCTGGTGGAGGCCCCCGACCGTGAGATCTTCAACTCCCACCTCCGGAGGAACTTCTGCATTCCTGGGGAGGTTGAGGACATGGAGTCTGAACGGACCGTGTTCAAGACCTGAGAACTTGCTGGTGGACACTGGCGATAAAGGAGGCCATTAAGCTGAAGAAAGAGGCCTTTAGGGCCTAGCTGGCCCAGGGTGCTTGCTGAAGCAAAAACCCGGGTGTGGGAGGAGTTTGGTGAGATTATGGACAAGGACTATTGGACGGCCTCGAAGAAGTTCTGGCAAACTCGCCAGGCGACTCAGGAGGAGGAAGCAAGGCCGTTCTTGGCAAGAGTGGAGAACTGCTGACCTGGAACTGGGAACATTGTTGGGCGGTGGAAGGAACACATTGAGGTCAACATGTTCTCTGTGGAGGAGGCAGAGCTGGATGATCCTGGGGAATTTTTACCCATATCTCTGGCAGAGGTCTCTGAGGTAGTAAAACAGGTCCTCAGTGGCAAGATGCCGGGGGTTGATGAGTTTCGCTCTGAGATGCTGAAGGCTCTGGACATTGTGGGGTTGTCATAGTTGACACACCTCTTCAATGTCACATGGAAGTCAGGGACATTGCCCATGGACTGGCAGGCCAGGATGGTGGTCCCCATTCTTAAAAAGGGATATTATGGTCACTGCTGCGACCCATTCTTGGCAGTAAATCAGACCTGTTGTCAGTGGTTTGCAACCGCATGTGAAGCTGCTGGGATTAGAGTCAGCACCTCCAAATCGGAGTGCTCTGCCGGAAAAAGGTGGAGTGCCCTATCATGGTTGGGAGGGAGTTGCTGCCCCAAGTGGAGGAGTTTAAGTATCTCGGGGGCTTACTCACGAGTGAGGGTAAGACGGAGTTTGAGATCAACAGGCAGATTGGTGCAGCATCAGCAGTGATGCGGGTGTTGCACCGGATGGTCTAGGTGAAGAAGGAGCTGAGCCTGAAGGTGAAGCTCTCAATTTACTGGTAGATCTACGTCCCAACCCACAAGCTTTGGGTAATGACCGAAAGAATGAGATTGCGGATATAAGCGGCTGAAATGAGGTCTGTCTGGGCTCAGCCTTAGAAATAGGGTCAGGAATTCAGAGATCCGGGGGAGGTGAGGAGTCGAGCCGCTGCTCCTCTGCATCGAAAAGAGCCAGCTGAGGTGGTTTGGCCATCTGGTCAGGATGCCTCCTGGACACCTCCCTTTAGAGGTGTTCCAGGAACATCTGACTGGGAGGAGACCCCAGGATAAATCCAGAATATGCTGGGGGGATTATATATCTCTCCTGGCCTGGGAACACCTCAGGATCCCCCAGGAGGAGCTGATGACCGTCGCTGGGGAGAAGGATGTTTGGGTTACATTGCTTAGCCTAATGCCACTGCAACCTGGCCCCGAATATACAATAATACAATAAATGGAGCTCAAAGTGCTTTATAATAAAAATAAATTACATAAACCAGGTGCTTCACAAAAAAGGAACATAAAATGATAAAGAGAAAAGAAATGAAAACATGAATGTAATAGAAGATGGAATATAAGAAGAGAAATAACAATAAAAATAATACATCGTAAAAGTAGTCAAAAACATTTGATAAAATCAAGTAAAAATACAACTATTACAAGAAGTGCAGTAGTGACTGATATAAAAGCTGTTTATATGTTTTTAGCTTTCTCTTAAAAATATTTAATGAGTAGTGAGTGTCAAAATAATATCCTCAATATACAGTAGAATCCTCAGTTTTGTTGTTTCCAGAATCCTAATGTGAACTGACATACATTCGTAATATAGATGTTTAGATGTGTCTTCTTCATCATCATTATATTAATAATAATAATAATTATTATTATTATATTATTGTCATTATTACCATTAGTATAATAATTATTATAATAATAACAATGATTGTTATTATTATTATTATTATTATTATTATTACAAATCAAATTTGTTATCGTCGTAAACAAATCTTGAGACGGATTTGTTTGTGGGATAAGCACATTTTTATCAAGTATTTCTTTTAAATGGTTGGGGACACAGAGGAGACAGTATTTTTCATGTGTAGCCGCATCGTGACGCTACAGCTGAACAGCAGCTGATTTCAGTGGCTTATTTGCCCTGAGCTCAGTCTGTCAGGCAGCGCCACACGCACCGCCTCCTTCACTGCGATTGGCAGACGTAATAAAGCAAACCATTTATCCTGTGTTTTTGTGCTGTCCATGTCTACCTGGGAGGCTAAACTCAGGAAGTAAAACGTGTGTAGCTCTCAGTTTCCGGAAGATCATTGTAGCCTTCCTAAAAGAAAGAAAATGGAAACCTGAAATCGGACTTTAAGTTAAACAGTCGAGCGTCTTCCAGAGAATAATAGAAGTTGTACGATAATATTGCTACTAATATCATTGGACAGGTAAGGTACATGTTGTTTTGTGATAAACTGTAGTGTTATATTGCTCTCACTTACCTTTAGCGACCTAATTTTAGCTTGTTTGCTCTGGTTAAGATGCTGGTTGAGAACGTCATTGGTTGACGTCGTTAGGCTAGTTAGCTTGCAGTGATGCTAACGCCAGCGTTAATGTATTGTAAATGAAACCCCCGTCTTTCTGTTATGTTTACGGGTGTCAGGTAAACATTTTATGGGGTCAAATATACAGTTTTCACTTTGCTTACAAAAATGGCAGATATTTGAGCTAATTTAGCGTCAAGTAAAGGGCACGTAACACGAAGTTGTCGGCTAACGTTAACGCAACGTTAGCTAATGGTAAACTTAGCGTAGTTAGCCGTTTGTTTGATCGTTTACCAATCATGTTGTGAGCAGACAATACAAACTTCATCACACTCACTGCATTGTCTATCGTCAATTGTTCACTTCTTGGGTCACTGTAAATATAGTTTACATAATTTCTGTGCGTTGTGGTTGATGTTGTTAATATAAGCAACATTGTACTAGTAGCTAGCTGGTGTAAGCTAAGCTCGATGATGCCATTTTGTTTTATGTCGACTTTGACACAACATATTCGCTTTCCCATCAGATTTAAAACACTCAAAAATATCAAATAACTCAACAGCAAGACACGCCATGGCTATTTAAATAGTAGCATAATACAGAATGGTTTTGGGTTAACGTGTTGTAGAAATCTACGATGGTTTAGCCGGGTAGTGTTGGGATTAGCATGTCAGGTTGCTTTAAAGGTAAAACCAGTGGACATAGGAACCGAGATGCGTTTGTTAGCTAGTGGGTCAAAGCTCTCCTCTCTAATTGTGGTCTCATTGTGATGCTGTATTTTGACCCTAAAATTTCTCTAGACGACTTTCTCTGGCTGACGGGAATACATTGATAAAGCACTATCAGTTTGGTAATAGATAAAAGTGTTAAACATCAATTCAGACATCTTTATGTGCCTTTGGAAGTGAATTATTGTTAAATAATCCTAGTCCATGAACAAGCAGGGGCCTATTCATCTGTTCTTAATACTCATCTAATCATATCTTTTTTTTCTTTCTGCAGCAACTGGATCTTGCTGGAGATTGGAGAATATCCCTCAACCTCCCTTCTGAATCAATGGAAGGGTCTGATAGTGTAGAGCAGGGCGGCAGTGACCAGCCAGAGTCACAGCGCAGAAGGCAGCTGGACCGCCTGGACAGAGAGGAGGCCTTCTATCAGTTTGTCAACAATCTCAGTGATGAGGATTATCGTCTCATGAGAGACAACAATCTTTTGGGCACCCCAGGTAATAAACTATTGATGTAATTACTCTAGTTTTTGATTTTTGTGGGGGTAATTTGTGACTGAAGGAACTGTAAGTTTAAGCTAATTTTGCTGATACATACCACTACTGATTTATTATAAAATGCATAGGGCTGGGTATCAGTATCAGTACATTCCAGATATCCAGAGGGAATTATAATTATACTGTCACATCACACTGTCAGTCAGAACGTTTCAGCAATTGATACCACTAATTGCCAGTGTAACATACGTAGGACTCACTATCGTTCTGAGTTTGGTTTCACTTTTTTTTTTTTTGTTGTTGATGTTGATGTTGTTGTTGTTGTTGTTGCTTTTTATCTAACACAAAGGCTTCATGGTCACTTTATCTGCTCTACTTTACTTAGGCTGACCTGTGCTCTACTTAATTTATCAAATTGTTTATCAGACAAAAAAGTGTTAATATAGACGGAGAGAAAATATGCTTAAGCCGTGTGTTAGCCTGTAGCTTGTAGCTTAATCAACACTTGGCCTGGCTTTACAAAGAAGTGCCCCAGGATAGTTTTCGTAGTTTTTGCAGTTATAAATTAGTTGATTTCAACCATTTAGATTATTCTGTGACCAACAGGTAAAATCTTTATTTCCTTCATCCATTTCGGATTTGTCACTATGCTTGAAATGCCACAACCTACGCACTACTGAAGACACCCAATCCGTTTATGTCCCACGACAGTAGGAGGGGGAATGTAAGTTTGGAGCACCCTGCAAGGAGGGGGCATTGAATGGACAGTGGCATGCCCTGGTAAGTCTGGAGGTTTTCAGTATTGTCCTGTTGCTGTGTTCAAAGAAAACCAAACAGCTCTATGGGCCAATACAGTACAAAAAAACAACACCAGTCCTCAAGTCTCTCATGAACTAACACGACTTTTGTCACATGAACAATGTTTTTCTTTTTCACTTTGTCAGGTTCTCCCCTTTCTATATGGTAGGGAGTTAAAACTGTCAGTTCCTTTCAGCCACTTGCACCTTCTCCAAACTTATTAAAATATATATACATAAAATACACATACATTCATAAATAAATCATGGAGTACAATGTAGCGTCACGTACAAATCAAGGACAACAAAGGGACTGGGTAGACAGGTGGGAATTTCAGATACAGGATGTACAAATGAGGTTGAGATTGTGGCTCATTCTGTTGTACAGAGCAGTGTGTGGGAGAAACCCATTTGGTGGATTTCTGGAGAAGAACTAAACACACAATAATCTACAGAAAAGGAATACATGGACTGACAAAAAATAATCTTGCTTTGTGGTAACGGTCTGTTCTGTTTTTCAATATCTCTCTCAGGAGAGGTAACAGAGGATGAACTGTTACATAGACTTCAGCAAATCAAAGATGGTCCAGAACAACAGAATAATACTCCCAGGACTGAAAGTGCAGAGGATCCAGGTGGTAAGTTTGCCTTATTTATTTATATATTTTTTACCATGTGTTGGCAAATGTTTTATCATCACTTGATTTTGTTGATTTTCAGAACAACCGGAAAGCTCTGAGGATCCTGCTGGTGGGGATAGTCTCCTGGACTGGCTGAACACAGTGAGGCGTACAGGCAATACAACCAGAACTGGTCATCGTGGGAACCAGTCATGGCGGGCAGTAAGCCAGACCAACCCAAACAGTGGAGATTTTCGCTTCAGCCTGGAAATCAGTGTGAACCGCAACCTGGCTGAACAGCAGGGAGCGGCTGAAGGAGAGCAGGAGTCTTCAGAGGGTCAAGCAGCAGCAGCAGCAGCGGCGGCAGCAGCAGCGGCAGCGCTTGCAGATGCAAATGCAAATCCAAATCCAAATCCAAATCCAAATCCTAATCCTAATCCAAATCCTGAACCACAGGTCCCTATGGAGACAGAAGTGGTTGAAGAACCAGTTGTAGAGGAGCTGGCTGTCATAGTGGAACCAGAGCCTGAATTAGAAGAAGTTGTTTCACAGGAGATACTGCCAGAACCCCCCAGCTCACCAGCTGTCCTTCCAGTACAACCAACACTTCCTCCTTCTCCACGCAGAGGACAAAGGAGACCTCGCAGCCGCAGTCCAGAACCACGCAGGACCAGGGCTCGTACAGCCAGAAGTCGCTCTCCTCTCAACCTAGATCAGCTGGAGGATCTCCCTAATCCACGTCACGCTCCCAGCTCTCAAGGCCCCAGCTCTGACACCAACGCTCCTCCTGTGCCTCCAGTGGAGGGCAGTTCTCGGACTCGACAACATGTTCTGTCCAGGCAAAGCACTGCTGACAGTGATGCTCAGCAGTCTAGGGCTGGAGCAGAATCAGTCCCAGAGGCCCAAAACGTCAGACCTCAGGAAGGAGAAACTGCTGGAGGGGAAGGGGGTGCAGCTGGACGCCGCCCCCCTACTATCATGCTTGATCTCCAGGTGCGTCGTGTGCGTCCAGGCGAATATCGCCAAAGAGACAGCATCGCCAGTCGAACCCGCTCACGCTCTCAGAACTCAAACAACACATTTCTTTATGAAAGTGAGCGCGGTGGATTTCGTAGGACTTTCTCACGCTCAGAGCGTGCTGGTGTGAGGACCTACGTCAGCACTATTCGCATCCCTATCCGGAGAATCTCTGATGCAGGTTTGGGAGAGGCAACCTCAATGGCTCTCCAGTCTATGATCCGGCAGATCATGACAGGCTTTGGTGAACTCGGATACCTCATGGATTCAGACTCTGACTCTTCAGATTCAAACCGTGGAGCCAGCACACCTGCGGATCTCACTGAGACCCTGAACAACCCAGATGCTACCACTGCTCCGACTCCTGCTGCTGAGGTTGAGGAACCACCTGTGACTGCTGGAGTCAGGGCAAGGACAGTTGAGACTGATATGGATGAGGGCCTTGCCACTGCTCCACCTGCCTCTGGTGGTAGGGCTCGACCTAGACCTCCTATCAGCTTAGAAGAGCCCAGCTCACTGCCCTTCCTCCGACTTGCCCACTTCTTCCTCCTAAATGATGATGATGAGGACCAGCCCCAAGGGCTGACCAAAGAGCAGATTGATAACCTCTCTATGCGCAACTTTGGTGAGAGTGATGCCTTGAAGACTTGCAGTGTCTGCATAACAGAGTATGCAGAAGGAAATAAGCTACGTAAGCTGCCCTGTTCTCATGAGTACCATGTGCACTGCATTGATCGCTGGCTGTCTGAAAACTCCACTTGCCCCATCTGCCGCAGGGCAGTCCTGGTGTCTGCCAACCGAGAGAGTGTGGTTTAGCTCATAACAGACTGCAGGCCTTCTTTTCTCAACCTAAATAATCTAATATCCCAAGTCCATAAGAGGCTTTGAGGAAATGTGTCCCCACTGTTAAAATGTATTTCCTTCATACCATTTGTGAGTTTTATCATAATGCAGTCACAGGTTTGGTTTGGGGTGCTCCATGCAGTGGCAGATATTAAATCTCTTAAAGACATTTATTTCTACAGTCCAAAGTCACACACAAGTAATGCATGCTGTTTGAATCAATCTGTAGTGACCAAGCAGTTTGATGCATTGCGTCAAGACATGCGCACAAACAGACTTGTATCTTATAAAGAATCCCCTGGTTGTAAATGCTGCACACCTGCTGGTAGTTCAGGCACTTCTGTTCTTTTGTATTAGCTACCAAATGGCGCCTTTTACCATAAGGTGGGTATTGGTACAGTTCTTAGTTACACCAGTTCAAAGTATTAGCTGTAAATAAGCTTGTAAAAATAATTTTGAATCATACTTTGTATCAGTAAATTGGTTTTGGATTGTAAATTATCTTATATGAAGATTAGGGTTGTATTGGCCATAAATATCCTCTATCAGAGCATCCCTGAATTCGGTGTTAAAGATAAAGCTGGTATCAGTGTACACAGCAGATCTGTTTAGAGATTGTGATGTTCAAAGGATGTAGGACATTAACTGGTTTGCCATTTAAATTGTGACTTGTACTCTCCCTTTGTTCACCTGAGTCAAACAATTTTCAGGTACATTAAAATTTGCAGTGTGCTAAATTGTTTTAAACGTAGAGACATAAGACACATGAAAATAGGTTGCTTTTGCAAGTGCAAGTTAATTTTGAAATTATTTAACATTTGTTTTTTTATTTTCTTAATCATTAAATAATGACCAAATAGCACCATACCAGAAAATAGGGATGTCTCAATATTGGTAGTAGATATTGGGTTGATATGAAGTTGCTGGCATGTGAATTTTCACAACTCAAAAATATTATATTGTGGGCATGACATGTCAGAAATGTATATGTTGTAGCTTTTCCTTTTCCCCACATTTACTTTTTGAATGTACAAGAATGATTTCTCAATCATTTTGTCATTCTGTCATCCATCAACAACTGGTCTAATTTTTCATTGTCTTTAATTATTGACTCATGAATTAAGTCCTATAAGCTGGTATTGGCATAAATACATGAAATAATCAGAAATTGACATAAGTTGATATTCAGGCTTGCCTTCTCAAGCTAGAATATAACTTTTTACCTGTGGGTTCACCTCAATGTACAAGTCACATTTTTCATCGTCAACGCAAAGGTTTGAGTGTCGGGTGTATACCAAGTCTGAAGAGAGTCACATCATTGTCCTTTTGTAAGGCTCCACTAGAAAGTCAAGCTGCTCGCCCACTGTGCCCTCCTGCCTCATGTGCAGATGCTCATATCAGTGTGCAATACGCAAGTGAAAGTAGGGGAATACAAACCATGTTATAAATGTATGCTATTGTTAAAACTGTTAATGGCTAAAATCTTAAATGAAGACGTATTTGAAGTACATTTAATTTTATTTAGAGGTTCTGTAGGTTTTAATAGCACTGTTGATAACAAGATTACTGGCTAAAGGAAGAAAAGGGCATCACTCCAGTGCCACCCTGTCATGTTTCTTGTTTCACTGTTTGATGTCTTTGCCACAATTATTACCTCCTTTTGTGGGGCATAAAAGTTTGAATGCAAGACATTGTCATTGTTGAATACCATTAACCTGTAAATGAAATGTATGTTCCCTCTTGGGCCATTCTTTCTTAGTTTTGGCCTTGATCTGTGACCCACCCAGTGCAGTATGTTAACTGGGTGTTAAAATGAAACTAACCGCTGAATTAAACAACTTGTTATGCTACAAAATGCACTGTAGATATGCATTCTGTGCTCTGTGCAGTTTTATACTCATTATTAGTTATAGTTCTGTCTTAGAAATGTAATAATCCAAATTTAATCCAACTTTAATTTACATGTTCGCCTTGAAGTTTTTTGTCACCATTTGATATTGGGAAATTGGGACTTTTTCAAATGTCATGGATTTCAAGGTGGATGTAAAAATCTTTGATGGGCCTCACAGAAGTGTAAAAGGGCAAGTAGCAGGTGGTTGGTGGCGTTCCCCCAGTAATGCGTGCATTGATTACAGCCATTGTGGTCAATATAATATACATACGGATGGATCGCAAAGGAAAAACCAACATACACAAGAGTAGTAGTAAGGTGTTGGGTCACCATGTGCTGCTTGAAGAGCTTCAGTCCCCCATGGTATCGATTGTTCAGTCTCTGAACTCTACTGAATAGATTAGCACCATTCAAAAAGATATTTACTCAGTTGGTGTTTTGATGATGTTGGAGAGTGCTGTCAAATCTCCCATAGGTGTTAAATTGGATTGAGATCTGGTGACTGAAAGCCATGGCATATGAGTCACACTTTCTTTTCATATTGATCAACCCCTCCTCCCCTATGGATGGGGGCATTGTCATCCTGGAAGAAACCACTCCCATCAGGATAGGAATGTTTCATCACAGGATAAAGGTGATCACTCAAAAAAACTTTGTATTGATTTGCAAGTAGAAATCAACCATACCAGGAAAATGCCCCTCACAGCACAACTGGGCCATCAGATCTCCTCACTGTTAAGGTCAAGTATTCAGCCCCTAACTGGCTTTTTTCCCCCAGTTCGTCACCACTCTATAATATAATGCACTTACACTTTGTATTGTTTCAGAAAGCTATTAAGTTATTAACAGCACCCCCTACTGGTCGGATTTGTAAAAAAAAAATAACAAATCCCCCCCCCATCCAAACTGAATAAAGGGCATTTTACAGACAAATATAGCCGTATCAAGTTTGCCAGAACAGCATATTTTCAATTGGCAAGGCTTCCTTGAACCAGAATTGCAATTAAAAATTAAGACTTCTCAAACGTTAATAAACCCTGGAGGAGTTTCACTTTGACTGGAAAACATAGTAGTCCATAGAGGTGAAAAACAAGGAAGTACAGACTCAAACACGGCAAAGATGGCTCTGCGGGCGGCTGGAAGTCGCTTGTGGCACCTTCAGAGAAATAATTTTAAGGTAATTATTGTCATTATGTGAATATAGCAAGCGTTACATGTAGTTTCAATATCGTAATAAGTAATCGTAATAAGATCGTAACCTCAAGTGATACACCTAATACATTGATGAAGTGCATGTTTTAACTACCTAACTTGTTCCTGTAATATGCCTCATGTTTATGTTTTAACATTTAACACTGTAAGAGAAAAGGCTATGCTCGTTTGCAGAATGCAATTTCTATCTACAACACTGCGGCGGTATTGCTGCAGAATTAAACTGTAATAATGTATTTGTTTTTACATGTTATAGACGGTCTCCATCCAAACACTTGGATTTGTCAGATTTAAGGGAACCTGTCCAGTTGAGGTGAGCCATCTGGACCATTTGGTGCTAACAGTGAAAAGTGTGCCAGACACCATCCACTTTTACACCACAACTCTGGGCATGGAGGTCGTCACTTTTAAGGTATGCCCTCAGTTTAATAATACTTGTTGAACATTTTATAATTGTAAAGAACTAAATGTATTTGCCAATTCATATCAATGAATTACTAGTAGTTGGTTGTACAATTAACAGCAATGTGTGCATTATATAGCGACAACAGGAATACTGCTTTTGTCCCTGTGATTCGTTTGAGACCATCCACTAGATGGCAGACTTTGACTGTATGTCAGTTTACACTGACATGCCACTGCTCTGACACTGCTCTATGCACCCACACATGCCGTGTCTGCTGTAACTAGGGAAACCGTAAAGCTCTGGGGTTTGGGAAACAGAAGTTTAACCTTCACCAGATGGGCCAGGAGTTTGAGCCTAAAGCCAAGCATCCAACCTCAGGCTCTGCAGACCTGTGTCTCATCACCAAAACCTCTCTGGCTACAGTAGCTGCTCATCTGAAGGTACTTATGTCTTTTTTGTTCTCTAGAATCTAACATTTTTATTTTTAAGGTTATTCTTTTAAAACCAGCTAACTTTATATGTATGTTCTTGTCCATGTTGGGGTTATCATGCTCAGTGTCAGTTTGTTGTCTCTTCTCCTCTGCAGGTCTGTGGAGTCCAGATTGAGGAGGGTCCAGTGGAGAGGACTGGAGCTGTGGGGACAATCACCTCCCTGTACTTCAGAGATCCAGACAACAATCTCATTGAAGTGTCAAACTATAACCAGCCAACATCGGAAGGGTCATGTTAGGACTGCATGTGAATGCTTTTATCACTGCACTAACTGTTGTACCTACTTTGCATAAGTAGTGTTCAGCTGTGAAGTTCAAGACCATAATTACTGTAGTTCAGACTCTTTCATCAGATTTAGACAGAGTAGATAACATCAGTTGGCTTTGCAAAGACAGTTTCTATGTAGTTCTGCTCAGCAGTGACTGCTATTTTAATGATGTGTGAAAAAGCTTACATTTTTTATGTTGGTACATTTAATTCAGCATAAAAAGTGAAAAATTCAACACCTGAAAATGTTTACAAATGTATGTTAAGTATAATCAAATGGGTGTGTAAGAAGACTATCTTTACTCTGTGAAGGAAAGTCAAAGTCATAAGATTGCTTTTTCTGCTGAAAATAAATAGTTCTTCCACCTACTATGGGCTCTGGTATTTTCGCTTTTTTGACATTATATATGCAACTCTTTACATTATATTATACTTTATGTCTTAATGGGTTTATATTGTCAGTACTTAAGCCATTTATTGCTGCACTGTTTCTGTTTTATCACACTTTTATATCAAATAATTAGGCCATTTGAATACTTATAGCCTTTGCTCACCAGGTTAGCAATCATTTGGGAGAAAAATGAAGGTTGGCTATTTGTGGTAGAGACATGGAGATTATTGTTTATACTAAACAGCACACAGACTATTGAGTCAGACTTGTAATACAAAAAATACATGTCATAATACTTCAAATACAGGACCCATTAAATATCCAACATGCAGTAGTGCTTAAAAAACTGTGAACCCTTTAGAATTTGCTCTATTTCTGCATAAATGCAAGTGCGAGTCCTAGAACTTGATAAAGAGACATCAATTAAACAAGTGAGACAAAAACATAAAACTTATTCATTAAATTATGAAGAAAAATGATCCAATCTTACATATTTGTATGAGGGGACAGTCTGTGAACCTCTAGGATTATCAATTAATTTTAAGTTGAAAGTAGAGTCAGGTGGGAGTTTAAAGAAGAGAAATCTGGGTCTTCACCATCGACAATCACGTTTGTGGAAGTTCATTATGGCTTGAACCTCAAGGGTTGCTGATGCTCTCCAGGCTGGAAAGGTTACAAAACCATTTCTAAAGAACACCTCACAGTCATTGATGGAGCTGTTCTGAGTTGTACCAGGATATTCTACAGGGAAATGTTAAGGTATCCATCCATGGTTAAAACATGCCAGCAACTCCATGGTTAAAACAGAAGAAAGTTCTTTTTTTTCCAATATCAAAGTCCTGGCCCTAATTCTATATAATAGAAATGCTATGGGAGGACCTGAGCCAGACAGTTAATGCAGTAAGCCGACCAACATCCCTGAGTTGATACTGTTCTGTAGGGAGGAATAGGCTAAAATTCCTCCAAGCAGATGTGCAGGGCTGATAAATAGTTGCCATACATGTTTAGTGGAAATTATTGCTGGGCCTCACACCAGTTACTGGAAACAAGGGTTTGCATACTTTAGCCTCACACAAATATGTAAGACTGGATAATTTTACCCCCAAAAATAAATGAATACGTTCAATGTTTTTGTCTCATTTGTTTAATTGGGTTCCCTTATCTAGTTTTAGGACTTGCATGCAAATTAGATCACATTTTAGGATAATATTTATGCAGAAATAGAGCAAATTATGACGAGTTCAAAAACACCAACCAACACTGTATATGCATATGTTGAGTCATGTGAAATGTAGTGGTGTTAGTCTGAACATGTCTTATTTTCAAGATTTTATGTTTGCCTTCTTTATTTTTACAGTATTTAATGTGTATTCAAACTTCCTGCTTCTGGGACACAAGAGGAAATTAACTTCACTTATTCGATGAAGCTCCAATAGGAGGTTGGCAAGTATTTTTTATCCAAATTATCCCATTATTGAATGTTCTCATATTCAGTTCACAAATACCCCATATTAATAATTTCTCCTGAATGTTGAAATAAGATGCACAAAAAGAACTAGATAACTTCCACACCACAGTCATCTGGGGATTCCCACCCACCCACTAACAAGGCACATTCATGTTTTGTGTTTTCTTTACACGTTACAGGAAGACACCTGACGAACCAGTTCTACCCACTGTATGTGAAAAGCAGTATGGATTGTACTGTAGATGGTTAAGAGTTTGGGTGATCAGTAGATAGTAGCAGGAAATAACATAATGTCTGTATTTCATGACTGTAAACTTTGATACTGAGATTTACTGTCAAAAGCAACTAGGTCCACTATTGTTTTGTGAAAACTCCATCTATGGTGTGTCACAGCTAAAGAGAGGCTCAAGTCTTCAGACATCTGCAATTGCACTTCTATTGTGTTGTTTTTTGTCTGCTGTGGGTAGAAAGAAAACCCCCATAATTCAATTATTGTTGACCCAATGTCCCAGTACAAAAGCCACAAGGTTATGTTACATTTTAACATCTTAGCTGATCAGGGTCATTTGTCTTCACAGCTATATTTAGCATGGGACTTCTTCCTTATGACAACATACAGTAGTCAAGGAAGTGTCCATCCACTTTTCCCATCATGAAACCATAAACCATGAAACTTTCTCAGCCAGGGAACTTATCATAAATGTGTATAATTACACAAACAATCCAAATACATCTCCAACACTGCTATGAGAAACAAGTACGACAGTAATAAGAAGGGAAATAATTTCATACTCCTCTCATAAGAAAAAAACAAGGGAAAACATTACAAAGTAACTTAGAAAACAAACTCAAACTTTAACTAAATAATATTTTGACAAAACTGAAATTCAGCAGGGAATTACATGTAGTCTCCTCAAGCCATAAATTATACTTTCCAAACTTTTTTATACCAATCTGTAGTCCCCCGAAAATATACTATAATATATAATTATTGTGAGCAGTTAAATGTATGTATGTAGTTGTTGATGGCTGGTGTTGTATTTCTTTATAGTAATCTGCTCCACGCACAGTGCGAGAGTTCACTGTTCCACAAAGCTAACATAGCTAACATTCCATTGTTTTGGGGGTAATCACATGAGTAATGACTCGAGTCAAGCTGGCAAGCTGTGCGTTTTTCCATCGCATAGCACGGCAAGGTCAAGTAGTTTACCTGCATGTTGGAGGTATGCCAGTCGTCTGCAGCTCTTCATCAAACATAATTGTCACTAATACAGTGAACACGTTTCAGTTCCAGTAAATTATTATTTTTTTAAGCAGTAAAGGAAATATCGGGTTTTCATCTGCAGTAACTTAACATGACTGTGATATGGCAGCCACTCTCAGAACAGAGTGGGCTCATCAGTAGAGAGGCCTTAAAGAGATAGGAGCTAAGACTGCCTATTAAAAAGACAGAGGCTAAACTGAGGGGCTGCATAAAGAGCTAATATAAAAAAAAAAGTTTTTTTGTGGAAACTCCATGTATATCACATCTATAAATGTATAGAGGCTCAAATCTCAGTGGTTGCCCTTCTATTGTGTCGTTTTCTGGTCTGCTGTGGGTAGAGAGAAAACCCCTGTAATTCAAGATCATTGTTGTTGAATCCATAACCTTGTTGTTGAGCGTATCCCAGTACAAAAGGCACAAGGTTATGTTAAACTTTAAAATCTAAGCTGCTCTGGGCCTGTTGTCGTCATTGCTGTATTTGCCGTGTGACTCCTTTCTTTTGATAAAACACAGTGAAGTAAGTGTCCATCAACTTTTCCCATCATGAAAC
Organism: Scomber japonicus; assembly: GCF_027409825.1. Lineage (NCBI taxonomy): Eukaryota > Metazoa > Chordata > Actinopteri > Scombriformes > Scombridae > Scomber > Scomber japonicus. The sequence goes on from NC_070585.1 coordinate 12,857,033, forward strand.
CATTAACCATGACACTTTCCCAGCCATGCAACTTATCACAAATGCGTATAATTACACAACCAATTCAAATACATCTCCAACACTGCCAAGGGAAACAGGTAATGAGATGGAAAATTATTTCATACTCTTTCATATTCATAAGGAACAAGAAGGGCAAAAAGTAGTAAGTATGTAAGTAACTAATAAAATAGAATAACTAACAAAACTATGTTACAAACACTGCCCTGCTTGATTAGAAACAATACTTTCATTCTAAATCCATAATGACCAAACTGACTCATCTCACTAACAACATCAGAAGAATCTTAAATTAAACATTCAACGCAACAAAGCAAGGAAGTTTCACTAGACGCAGTGAAAGCATTTGATAAAGTAAATTGGCTTTTCCTTTTCACTGGTTTACAAAAGGTTATTCATTCACTGGATGAAATCATTATATGATACACCCATGGCCACTCTCACCACCAATGGAATTACATCATGAAGATTCACACTGCACAGGGGCACCAGACAGGGACCCGCTCTCTTCTCTGCCTTTAGATAATTTTATTGATCCCCTTGCCTGTGCTACCACACGGACAAAACCATAAAATTAAAGGAAATTACACGATAGAATGTAGAATACAAAATTAATTTATATACCAAAAATTCCTTACTCTATCGTCAAGATCTGCAAAACCCACAGCAGGCAGTAACCAATCTCATTAACAACTTCTCACAAATCTCAGGCTATACCATAAACAGGTTCAAATCACCTATTATGTTACAATTGGTAATATCAGTTATCTGGGTATTAACATCTCCTCCAGACAAGTTTAGAAAATACAGAGAGGTTATGTGGTCCCCTAAGATGGGTCCAATTTTGCTACAAACTGAGACCAACAATGAGACCAACATTGCTACATATAAAAACAATAACAAGACTCTAATGTACTTCACTGTGCGTTTGGACAACAGGAAGATATTAAACTTGCTCTATGACACAGTGCTGGTTCTTTTGGTGTATTTTGAACTTGGTAAAGTGTTTTTTAGACTTTGTCTGTCCAGTTTTGGAAAGACCAACAACTCACTTTAATATAGAGCCCTCTTCCTTAGTACACTATTAATGTTGACCCTTAAGTTTCAGCTGTGCCAACACATACAGGCGTGCCCAGACAGTGCTAAAAACATGTTGGTTTCACTGTATCCAGTGCATGACTGAGCTGGGTAGATGCATGGATCAGAGCCTTCATGTCTCCAGGACAGGTGTTTATTTCTTCCTGAACAGACATAACGCAATACATTAACTTAAGTAACAGAGACTGGAATGAGGAAAACAGCTCCCGTATTTACAGTTCAAATGCACATACTTGATAAAACACATGGCTTGTTGACTTTTGTGTGCTCAACATTTCCTGCTTGTTTAATTTCAAAGACACAAGGATGTTTGCCTTATAGACAGGGTTAGGGTTAGGGTTACCAGGGGTACCAGGTTTTAAATTAACCTAGTGAAAGATTAATGGACTGTATTGTGTGAACTCCTGTCTCCTATTTTTTTTTACACACAATCTTTTCCTTTAGGAAAATATAGAATGTTTGAAGTTAGCTTATTGTTGCACTTTTTGCTTATATTCTTCATAAATATGTTTAAACACTCACAGGAAGAGATGTCAAACAAGAGGACACTTTCTCAGTTTTTGGTTTTGAGTAGGTTTATTACAATAAAAATGGAAATGCTACAACTACAAATGCTACAACTCAAATGAAAAAAATGTCAGAGAAAATACCATTGCATTTAAAAGTAATAAAAAAATACAGTGTTGGAATTGTTTGACACAAACATACAATATAAAGTACAGTAATTTTCAAATTATTCAGTACAAATCTGTCTTTTTCTACCCATTTGAAATATTATTTGATCACATTTTTCAACTCATATGTATGTCTTGATAATATAAAAATAATACAGGTATAATAAGGTTATTTAGCAAAATATACACTACACAACTTTGTTCTGACATGGTTCAACAGATTAAATCAGTATTTTTATTTTATTTTTTTACTGTGTACAAGATTTTTTATTTTTTGTTATCCTGTATGTATGTAAATTTTCACTGCAGCAGTGACAGAAGGGGGCTGCAGTCTTCAAGTCTGTCCAGCTCCTCCAAAACTTCAATCAGCCTCTCAACCGTCTCGGAGGGAAGCACCGTCCCCGCGTTGTTCCTGAACTTCTTCCTCAGGCTCTCATTGGTCAGTGGGTTGCGCCAGTGTCCGTAGAAGGTGTCACAGCGTCCCTTCAGGATGTCTCCCCCAACAAGTGTCACCTGGACTTCGCCATACATGCGGTTAAAATTAGCTGGGTTGTCATGGGGATGCTCCACATGAACACGGCTCAGCAGAGCGAGCAGGTCAGAGCGTGTCATGGCAGCAGGGGTGAAAGACTGGACAGTCACCTCACCGTCCAGAAGAGCACTGCAAGCATTAAACTGAAAAGAGTGGCGTGCCTGGTGCTCTGACTCAGGGAAAGGCCTGTTGATGTATTTAGAGTGGGGGACTCTGAGCAGGATGTCCTGAACTTCAGCTGGGGACACAGTGCCATGACCTGCCCCCACAAGAAGCTTATGGACTGAGGCTGCAGCATCTGCCACCCAGTGCATCCCCAGATGTGCAGGGAAGCGCTTGAAGCCCATGTCCTGCTCCTCTAGCAGGAACACATGGCCTTCATCATTAGGTGAGCCCAAAGGCTGCGGCACGTAGTCTTCATAGAAAGCATTGAAGCCAGCTACCCCTGCGACAGCATCCAGGACCAGCGGACTGGCCTCTAGGCCTCGAGAGGCCAGCAGAGCAGCCTCCAATCCTAAACGTGAGGCATTGCCGATGTGGAGGGGTTTGGACTGAGTGGCAGCATTAGCCATTGGGGCTCCAGATAGAGAGGCAGCAATGGCCAAAGCATGACTGCAGCGTGAGTGATCCAAACACAAGAGGCGAGCACATGCTGCTGCACTTCCCATAGTCCCCACTACAGTGGGAGGGTGAAACCTGGAGATGAAGACAGAACATTTTTGGTGAGGAATTTTGTGACTAAAGGAGCATTTAAAAGGGTGCTCTCTATCATTATGGTTACATCAGAGTTCCATACAAACAACTTATTCTTTATGTGACTCTCCACATGCATAGACAGCTCAGGGGTGTTAAAGGCAAAATATTTTTTGTCATTTCAGTATTTGATAAACAAGTAAATAATGTGGTGGGTACAGTAATTTGACTTGTAAACACTTGGCAAAGGGAGCCCTCTGTGATATTCTCCTCCACATGGATAATTGTACTAACACTACCTACAGAGCCTCTGCTGTCCAGGAACATAAAAACATGCCTTTCACAGCTCATTGACACCATTAAGAGAAATCACATTACACTGCTGACCTCCTTGTAAACCACACTGCAGAGATCAGCAGAGTCAAATATGAATTGGCTTTAGACTCATGTGGATACTTGTCTTCTGTGCAAAATATAGAAATAAGAAACAGGCTTTGTATGCATGAAATAATCACTTAGGGAGACCAAATACAGTACAAACCCTACAATGTTGTTAATATAACTATAATTATCTGTGTCTGATTTGACTCAGGCTCCTAGGCGTTCACCTCTTGGGGATGTTGTGGGCCTCATTAGAGAACCTCATCAGCCGGCCCTGGATCTCGATGCCAACATTAAAAGCCAGCAGGAAGTCTAGGCCACTAGGTTTGCTGTTAGCAGTCATCATATCACTGAGTGCTAACACAGCAGGAAGGACCGCTCCTGAGGGGTGAGTGGCAGGATGCCATGTATCATCAAAGTCCATGGAGTGAGTCTGTGAGCAAAAGGACACGTTAAAAAAAATCAAGTCCCTAATCCTCACTGTGGCCAATGGGTTTAATGGCAAATCTGAGTCTCTTTAATTGGTGTAACAGGCTTGACTCATAGAGGGCAAATACTGGCTGCAGAAATGGGCCCAACACCCTAATGACTTATTTGGGAATAGAGGCCAACCAGTGTTTGCAGACATAATGCTGGAAATTTCTGTAGAAATTATTTCCAGTCCTCCTGTGGTTGGCTCTCTAGACTGTTCCGTAGCTGTAGTTTGGTTTTGGTAATGGTTTTATGGATTACTGCATCTGAAATTGTCTAGTGCACATGGGATAGTGTTGACACATCTGTTCCGCCTATTTATACTCACCGCCACTCCGTTGACGAAAGCTGCCAGTGTCGGGGAGAGCCTGGTGCCCTTGCGTCCGTACACAGAGCTGATGTCATCAGGGGCGTACATGTGCTGAGGGGAAGTGACAGACAAGTTAACACAGGGAATGGTTCCAAGGACATTTTAAATGTAATGTTTTGGTCATAAATTGTGTCATCACACACACACACACATGCACACACATGCACACACATGCACACACACACACACACACACACACACACACACACACACACACACACACACACACACACACACAGATACACACACACTTATCCTGTGAACTTTTCTATAAATAGCTCTGGCTCATCACTCTTCAGTTGATGAAAGCTGAATAAGTTTCTTTGTAAGTCATATGTCATCAAACATAAAAACCCCCTCTCTGGTCCCAAGTTATATGACTACATTTATTATGATAATAATGAGTATTTTTCCCCCTTCATCTCATCTGTCCACACACAACCTTTGCACTGTCTTATGAACACTGATTGTATAATGTCAGGTATTTGCTTTCATCTGTCTCTGCTTATGTCAGATAAGACCGTAATAAAAAGCTATTTTCTCCAATGATTTCTCGACCCTCTGACTCACCTGGCAGTGCTGTAGGGCCAGTTCAAACACGTCTGTCGTGCTGCCAATCAGACCAACTCCAATGCTGTCCAGCACCATCCTTTTACTGCGGTGGAGGACTACAGAGGATAAGTGCTGAGACTTTACGTCACTGATGAACTTCCCAAAACTGGCTGTGATTGTTTCCTCAGGGCTTGGCTGCTTCAAGACTGCATTAGGGAAAAGCAGCAAAAAATATAATAACGAAACAGAAGAAAAGAGGTCAGGAGTTATTAAATGAGAAATGAGTTTATTTTTCCAAAGAAGGAGAATTACTTTTTGTAACAGCTTACCTTCTACTGCAGACTGATGCAGTCCTCTGATTGCTGTCATTGGTCTAATAGTTTTCTACAGGACACACATTAAAAAGATTTCAACATCTTTTATTACATTTTGATGAAATGTTTCATTGTTGTTTTTTACCACTCAAATCTATTTCTGGTTGTGGACATGCTGAGATATTTTCCTTGTCAGACACACATCTAATTAAATTTTAGTGTGCATTGGCATCACTATCATGGATATTGCTCAGCCTGTGTGCCTCTGTTGAAAGAGCTACTGTATTGGTGAGGTGGTGCTCTAACAGGTGTATGTAATCTTCTTAACATTTAACAAGAGCTCTGTTCTGCCCTAACATGTATGCAAAGAACAACAGTACATGCTATAGTTTGGTTGTAGAATTACATATTAGTTTAAATTATATTATTTTCACTAGACTGAGAAAATATCCTATAACAAAGACATGGATGGTGATATACATTCATACTAATTTAACTAAAATGAAAAATATTATGTATCTTTACCTGTAGTGTGGAGATCATGGCTTCAGTTTTTCTCAAGTTGTTTTTCTTTCTTCTTTCTCTGTGATGCAGCAGGTTTGCAGTCAGCAGGTTCAGATGGATGCTGATGATGTTGAGATTGAGTGGCTACCTGCTTTATATAGTCAATGAGTTACAAAGGCTATTGATACTGACCTGGAAAGAACAGGGAAGGGCAGGCATATCCATAACGAAAAACCCTTAACAGATTAAAAGGAGGGGTTTCCATCTAGCATTCATCATTGTCAAAACTAACATCACCATCCCCACAGAAGGAAGAAGGAGTTGAGGTTCATGGCTTAGGTGAGAAGCAGTGATGTCATTGCTCAGGTTGCAGATTGTAGGTTAGTGTGGGGAATTTTCATGAACTCCTCCTACAAACAGGAAAGCCTTATTTATGACAAATGTTTCATCCCCTCTCCAGAAGAACTCCCAACTTCATTTCTCAGAGCATCTTTATCAGGTGAGACCTTTTTTTCTAAAGTTACTGATTGTGTTTTGTATGTAAGCTTCCACAAATGCCACATTATGAACAAAGAGGGATAATGTCTTTGTTTGTTTTTTAACATTGGCTAAATAAAAAGTTACATGCTCTATTGCAAAACAAAATACTAAAATTGTATCTAATAGTACCTCAGCATGCTGTGCTTTGCAATATCTGTTAGTCATGGATAAAATGTTGACACCTGACTTCATGGTCATTATAGCAGGAAAGTTGAATGCATATTCTCTGTGTCTCTTGCTGCTGTCACAACTACGGGTCACTCCATTTATGACTGGGCAGGGCTGGAGACTCTCAGGTTTCTGGAGGTATTTCGGGAGATAAGAGAAAAACTAGCCTGAGGGAGTTTTCCATTGTGACTTTAACTTGAATATAGTCCATTGGTAACATCTAATTTAATTCATAGGAGCAGAGGTTTAATGTTTTTTTTTTTTTTTTTTTTTACATCTGTGGTTTAAATTTACATTGCTAAAGCCATGATCATATCTGCTTTGCTTTTAATTTAGTTTCAGTTATCATTCAATGACCACTAAGTTGTTCTTTCCAACCACAACATGTCTCATAACACATAACTATTTTTGCAATGTAGTGATATAGTATATAATATTTATATATTATAAGAATTATAATATTATTATTATTATATTATATGAATAATAAAGATGATTCAGAATTCCTTTGGGTAATATATTTATTTGGTTTTGCAATTTATCTGTAATGGAAAATATATCAAACATATACATTTATAGATAAGCAGATTGTGTCATTTGTTAAATTGCATCCTTTGTTGATTTTTTTTTTCAGTAAAAGTGCTTTTTGATAGAGACAATGACTACATCAGATGGTTTTCCAGCAAGTTTCTATGGTGAGCCAGGAGTTTTGGGCATGTTATCCAATGGGATCAGTGCATTCCTCGTACTTCTACAGAACTTCAGTACTGCACACACTGGCAATGCACCACAGGGGGTAGAGAACATACTTGCAGGTAAAACTTGTAGATCATCTGTTTTAATATTATGAAAAAAAGTATTAACTTGTCTTAGTAATTTTGATTTTATGTGTTTCATTCAGGTGTTCATCTCATCCTGATTGGTGGTCTATGCCAACTAGTGGCCGGCCTGCTTTCCTTCCGAAAATATGATCATCTGAGTGGCACCGCCTTCATTGGCTATGCTGCTCTTTGGGGCAGTTATGGAGCCACTCGGATCTGCGTTGGTGCAACTGAACCTCCCACAGCAATGTTGAACAACATGTCCCTGTGCACTAACATGACATGCAACATGCTGCTGAATGCCACCACAGAGATCCCACTTCGCCATTTATGTCTCAGCATAAAAGAGTCAGCTATCGCTGGCCTTGTCCCCTATATCCTTCTGTCCTTTCTCCTTGCCTTTTGCTCTGCCACAGTCAACTACATCATGCCTTTTGTTTTTGGGGCCATCACGGCCACTCTAATTTTTGAAGCAGTGGCTCTGGTTGCAAATTCTTGGGCTCTGGTGGTTTCCGGGATTCTTGAGTTGCTCATTCTGATCTTTGCCATCTATGGTTCAGCTGCTCTGCTTGTCAAAGGTCTGACTCAGCGTCTGGCCCTCAAAGGCTTCGGGACCCCACTCTTTAATGTTCTGCTGCTTGGTACCACCAACTCCTCAAGCACACAAAGCGGTGGCCAAGAGAAGAAGAAAAACACAAAGTATGCGGAACCAATGGCATTGGGTTTCTTCTGTGACACTGTTGCACCCTTCATCTTCGCCTTCTACAGCTTTGGGTACATGAAGTCCTTTGGCTTGGGAGCTATATGGGTGTCAATCATCTCAGTTGCCCAGCTGTTCTCCAGCTACTACGCCCATCTGCGCCAAGATTGCTACCACACTACAAAGTTTGGTCTTCATACCACATATTGGCTGATCAAGGCTTGGGAAGAGTTTGTGGCCTCTGCTCTGTTTGTGGAGGACAGTGAAATGACCTCAGGGAGGGAAATGATGGCGGGAAACTGGTTCTTTGTGGTGGCAGCATTGGTGCTCTGTTGTGGAAGCCTGAACATGGATGTCCTGGAGCTGATCCACAACTTGCTCTTTGTCCTGCTCACAGTATCCACAATTCCCCAGATCCCTCTCCAGCGATACTACATCTTCTTTGGTGTAGCTTGCTCTCTCTTCTCTGCAGCCTCCCTATATGGTACCTTCTCACGTCTCATCAACACCATAGCAGAGAAGTCTCTCATCCCTGTGGGACCACAGCCCATCTCGAGTGACCAGCTAAAGACGGCTTTGACATGTGGCAGGTCTAAACAGGGAGACCAGGAGGTGTTTTTCCAAACTGACCAGACTTCAGATGCCCTGTTCTACCTGTCAAATGGGGTTGCAGCTCTCTCAGCTCTTCATGCTGCTGTTTCCAGTACAAACCCCTCTTTCCTCCATCTGACTATCCCTTGGGTCCTCATCTCTGGAGCTATCATCCAGGTCTACGTCAGTCGGCTGCAAGTCACAGGAGCAGGCCGGTTTGGATCAGTCATGTCTTCCATCTATGTGGCAGTATGGGCCACGTGGACCTGGTTTAGGTTTGCAGGTACAGCAGTACAAACATGTGATTCAAGGTAGATTTGTTTCTGACTAATTTACACAAATTCTGATCCCAAAATTTAATTTCTAGGTATCCTGCTTCAGCTTTCCACAATGGCTGCTTACGGTTTTACAGCAGGAGCCATTGCTTTCCTCATTATTAATGCCTTCCTCATGCTGATTGGTAAGTTTAATTTTTTTGTAGTTGTTGGTTTTCTCTTTTTTTTGACCCAGATGTAATTGCTTCCACTGTTTATGTCAGCTGCCCATAGGAACCTGGTTTTGCTGTCTCTAACTGCATTCATGGAGGTCGCACTGGTCTGTTTCCTTCTTTCCACCCTGCAGCGATTGCCATACCAGCTGGAAAGTAAGTATATATAAAGATATTATTCTAAGCACATTTTTTAAAAAACCCATCCACCTTGAAATTACAACATTGTGACAATATTTTCTTCACAGTCACAATACTTGCGCTGCTTTCAATGATTTGTATATATGGAGCTTTGGCATCTATGCTGAACTGCATCTTCTCACAGAGACTTCTACCTATGGGTCCTGCCTTATTAAAGGTATACACTCAAAAAACTCTTGTTGTATTTTGTCTTTCATTCCAATGTGATCTGATGTAAACTCTATATTTTTTTGTTGTCTCTCTGTCTTTGACCTGTCTCAGGAGAAAGTGAGGCAGGAGACTGCTCCAGAACTACCTTGTCCTGTGGCTAACTCTCGACTTACAAGTGGTCTTGTGAAGATTGCTGGCCTGCTGGAGGAAGGGGGAGTATGTGGTGTTCCCACAGATACTGTGTATGCCCTGGCTGCATCCTGCAAGAACCCTCAGGCGATAGAGAAAATCTATAACATTAAAGTAAGAATGAAAAGTTTGAGACATGTCCAATTCAGTCTCAACATTTTGTACATGATGTGAAACTCATTAACCTGTTTTCTATGACTTGATAGGACAGACCAGCAGAGAAGCCTATCTGTATTTGCATTTCTAGTGTGGAACAGCTGGTGGCAGCCAAACCTCCCTTTAGTCCTCTGCTCTGGGAGTTTATGAGGAATGTGTATCCTGGAGGCATCAGCTGCATCGTCAGCAAAGGAGACTGGCTGTTAAGACTAGGTAAACTGCCAAAACAGCATCAATTTCATTGATTTTTCATTATCTTACCATAAAAAGATGACAGTCACCTCATGTTTTAAGTGTTTTGATTAATCTTGTGTAGGAGTAGGACCAGCTTATGACCGTGTTGGTACAAAAGACAGCATCATGATCCGTGTCCCTGACCACACTGTCACTGTCCATCTATGTGACATCACTGGACCCCTTGCCATTACCTCAGCCAATCCAAGCGGAGAGCCAGACAGCACCCACCACAGCATGGTCATCAAGTAAGAGTCTCCTTAGAGAACTGCATTTGCTCTTAACTGACACACCTTGTATTGAGATGACTTCTGAAAGCTACTCTTTACAGCACATTAATCTCAATATCTTTTGTGTATCTGAGTAACAAATGTATGCTTCATCCGTTTATCACAATATATTCTCATCCTGTTCTGCCATCTGTTTTGTCTCAGCCGACTGGGGCACAAGATCCAAGGGGTTCTGTGTGACGGGGAGTCTAATGAGGTTGTTGCTTCCACTGTGGTCAACTGCCTGAAGATTGATGAAGGTAGAGTGCAGGATCTTTTTCAACAGAATGTCTCTGTTTTTGTTTTGACAGGCACTTTATAATTCTAACCTGTCTTCCTCTTTCTACAGGGACCATCACCATTGTGAGGGAAGGCTGTGTCCCTGCAGTAAAAGTCCAACAGATTTTTGACAGAGTGAAAAGCAGAGCTGTGTGATTGTTAGGGATACAATGTCAAAAAATTGAGTGAAAATTAGTATTTATAGTATATACGTCTTGCCAAATGTTATAATAAACTCACCATTAGTACTTCCCAATGGGATGAAGAATCTCAGCTGACATATGACAACTTCGACAGAGGATCGATGTCTCTGTGGCAGAAACAGCGATAACTTTGATATTTAAGTTTGTTTCAAATAATATCAAACAATCTTCATTGAATGACTGTTGTAAATGGTTACTGATTCTATATGTATTTATTAATTTAAACTATACTGTACACTTATCTTAGTTTTAAGAGTGCCTCAGAAAACATATTTTTCCACTTCCTGTAAAGCTCATTTTACTGCGTAATTTTGTGCAAATAAACGTGTGATGTGTTGATGTTGTGTAACGTATGTGTCCTAAATTAAAAACATTATAATGATATAGCTGGTTTCAGTATATTTATTACCATGTATTTTTAAAAACTTATTTTTCAGGGTATTTCTGCCTTTATTTACTAGTGAACAATTGAGAGGTGACAAGAAATATGATATGCTACATAGATCCCAGACTGGAAACTGATGCATGAAGGGGCACACCCAGCTCAACGTTAAAGAAAATGATTACTTTTTGAGCTTACACTATATTCCAAATAAGAAAATGAGTGCAGGGAATAGTGCACAGTCTACATTAAAGTCATACTCACACACCCAGCTGTATTATTTATACTTCCAAAATAATTAATGAGTCAAATCTAATAAAATCTTCCTTGCATTAATTGTATGTGTGGATATGGCATTACAATACAATAGACACATAATGACATCATGCACTGCACATGCCACATCGCAAAATAAAACAAAATAAAACATAATATCTTATAAAACAAGGTTTTGATCAAAACATGCCAACACATAACCTGATAAAATGATGATGACATGCAGATGTGTGTTTCTTTTCTTCTTCTTCTGTTTTTTGGATAAGTCAACAAGAAATTGCACCTTTTTGACTAACTTTATATACAAACCTGTTATATGAACTCTGAAGGCTGACTTGAGCTGAAAGCTGAGTTTTGGATGCATCTTGTTGTAAGTGACATGAATATACAAGAGGAAAAATATTTAAATAGTATTTGCTCTGTTCAAACAGCTTGATTTTCAGGCTTTTTTTGCTCATCTGGTGCAACTGAGTGGGGTTTACAATTTTAAACAAGCAACGTTGTATACAAAGATTATATACTGCATGCAATTAAAAATGTAAAAAACTAAGTCCTAATTAAAAATTAAGTTAAAGAACATTGAACCATCTTACCACGAAAATGACAAATGGCCAAAATACTTTGTGTGTTCTTACTGTGACATATGATTGTTTTAACAACAGAAATCATCATAAATTTGATTATTATTATCAGGACATCATACTTGTAAGTCAATATCTCCCCCCTGTGAAGAAAGGCAGAGCTTATCTGTTCATGAGATGTACAACTGATCTGGAAAATGTGTACATTAGGTTCATACTTCAGAGAATAATTTAAGTAAAAGAAAGTTGATGAATACCATAAATGTTGTTAAATCACTTGTGCATCATGAGAATCTGTTGGTATCAGTGGATCTTGCATGAGGCTATACAATGACATTTTTGTTCAGATTCATCACCTTGGTATCCCTTGGGATTATAAAGATAAAGATAGAAAAAGATGAATAATTGATTGTTAAGACAAAGAAATACTATTACAGTTTCCTTCTTCAAAACATGATCAAAATCCTTCCTGTCACTGGAGTAAATGATTCCCAGTTCCATGTAAGCATCTCAAACACTTATTAACCATAAGGAAATACTGTTGGGTTTCCTTCTTGTTGTTACTGGAGTATATCGTTTTCCTTTTTCAAAATCTTCAGTATCTCAAACACCATTACCATGGGATTTTCTATAAGGTAGACCATTAACAGGAAACCCTCACTATAAAAGAGCTTTACAATGGTTGTTTGTGTCAACTGATCATTATAACGGTAACATATTAACTCCTTCCTCAGCTTCATTATGTTGCAAATGACAGATACTAGGCATCACCATTTCCATGGGATTTCCCCACTTTAAAAAATATATAGTGATGTCATGAAACAAGGAAACTGATGCTTTTGGTTAGTAACTCATTCAATTGATCATTATTATGGTAACACCCTTTTCCCCAAGTTTCATTATGCTGCAAATGGCAGGTTACTTGGAAAGAACAGCATAATAAAGAGGCATCATATTAAGTGTCGGGAAAACACACACACACACACACACACACACACACACATACACACACACACACACACACACACACAACCAAGCATGACTTGTCTCTGTTTGGATTGTAGTTCTGCAGAAAACAAGATGCTCAATGATCTTGTACTAGCAGTGAAAACAGCATTGAAAATGTAAGCACTGGTAGACAGCTCAAAATACACTTGTATATTTATACATGCTTTACAAGCACATTTACACATAAATGCCCAAACACAGTCTGACAAAAACACAGCTGTTTAGGGGTTAGTCAGATGTCCTGGGTGCAGATGTCCTCTCACCCAGCTCCACAGGCTGTTAGTCACTGTGGTAGACAGTGTGTGCAGAGTACAGACTGTAGTCTTTAGTCCAGACAGCCTGTTTACTCAATTATTTAATAAGAGAGGAAATAACAAGTTTTTGAAACCTCTGCATGAGCCTGTGTAGCTCTTGGTTCCTCAGTCTGTTTTCTGGTAATAGTTTGCTTATTTATCAGGTGACAAAGTACATGAATAAGTATATTTACTGAAAATAAGAGAAATTGCATTAAGAGGCAGGGAGAATTTACAGAAAAACAGATATGTATAGTAAAAATGAGTTGAAGCAGTGTTTGCTGACTTGACGGTTTTAGGTGTCAGCACTGTTGGTCTTTCTTCCAGATTAATGTTGAATATCACCTATGCAGTGACAAAAAAAGGTGGGGTACAACAATGGAAGACTCACCTGTTTTCTGCATATCCACAGATCATCTAACCTTACAAACATTTTCTTGTTCAGTTTTTGTCTACGAATCATCACTGATTCCATAAAAAAGTGAACAGATTTTGTATCACACTCCTATATCAATGTTGGACTCATGATGATTTTTTAACACAGAATCAATCAAGTGACATAACTTGAGTTGAAATATCACATTATTGAATTGCAAATAAAGTGGCACAAATTCATTCATTTTGTCATGTTGTCTTGAATTAAATTAATGATATAGGTATACAACCGGTATCAAAGTGAGGAAACAGCTTGTCGATTGATTTCAAGTAGTCTGAAACAACCAATTGACATTTTACAACGATAGTTATCAAAAGCATCTATGGTCTGTGTTATGTGTCTTATTAAGTCAATAAAGACATCACTCTTTTTCAACTAGTTCTTCTTTGCAAAACTGTGTGATGACTTGTGTTTTCATGAAATCAAATGTTGGATGTAACTTGTGGTTTTCTATGTAAAAATCACTATTAAAATCACTATCACTATTAAATTAAAGATAATGGGTTTTCATACAATTATTTATTCTCTTCAATGCTTCAATGTGTTTTGGGACGTTCACTGCTTGTACTTCTGGAATGAAACTCTTTTATTATGATCATTGACACAGCTTCATGTGGCTCCATTCCATTATGATTTTAGATTATTTTGCAGATTATATAAAGTTGTAGTGCAATCAGTCAATTAATGCTGAGCAGTGACCTGTAAATATTAATGGGAATATGTTTCATTGAATATATTTGATAAATGACAAAGACACAAAAACAAAGTCATTTGTATATAAGAAAAGCATGGTAACAATTGGTATGGAAATAATTTATTATAATTGTATCTTCAAAACATGTATAATCTATTATTTCTTATTTTAAATCACAATTTCCACATAAAAGTGCAGACGGTATAAATACAAAAAATATATGTGTAGTGCAAAACACAAAGTATTGTCATATCATGTCACATTAGTGTTTTTTAAATTATTATCCATATGAACTTCACATCAACATGAAGTTGACTCCTGTACAAAACATTCAGACAAACATGATAAAGAAAACATTAGTTTGGCCACAATAGAAGACCTGATTATGAGGTTTCATTTGACAGTCATTTGTGAACATATAATAATGTACAGCTGGCAGCATTTTGAAGCACTGCATCGATACTATGACCCATTTCTAAGGAATGGACTTGGTTCAGGGGAAGCTGCATATGGTGTTGTGTTTCCAGTTCATCTTCCTGAGTCTGCTGCATTGTCCTCTCCTGAGTGTTTGTCCATTTGCGTGTCTGCCGTGTCATATTCAAAAGTGGGATTCATTTGCCCCTGTCTATGCTGCTTCTGAACCTCCTCAAAGATCTGAAGAACCTTCCAAACAAAAACAGTGAATATTAGTGTGAGCATGCACAAAATTAAAAGGATTAACCTAAAATGAAAATAAAGGAGGGGATATTTATATTACCTTAGATTTAGGAATGAGACCCACTCTGAAGAACCCAATGTGCCCCGTTTCAATCTTTGTGCAGTCAACCACAGTGGATGCAATGTTCTCTGGTGAGGGTCCATCACATAACACCCCGTCCACCTAACCAAGCAAAATACACACCATTTAATAAAAGGTTCACTGGACGTAGAAGCAGCAGTGCATCTTGTATTTAATAAAACTGAAATACTGTGTTCACCTTGTCACCCAGCTTGGCGTAAACTTGATTGTGGTGTGTTGTGTCTGCCTCGCCTGTAGGGTTGGCTGAGGTCACAGCGATGGGCCCCACCTGCAACCAAAACAGGTAGTTGTATTCACAGCTGGAAATGCTGATTGAGGCATGCAGTGATTCACATCCACGGGACTTACCAAGTTAATGAGGTGTGTGGCCACAGAGCAGTCTGGGTTCCTGATAGCAATGCTTTGTGGAGTCCCAATATGTTTGGCAGCTTCTCCCAAACCAAAGGTGTCCATCCATGGGCCTGTGTGAGACAAGAAATCCATATGATGCTCCATGCACCATCAGACAACCAAGTATCCACAAACACACACCTACCTCTGGGTATAACCATGCTGATGGAGGAGGGCCACGCAGCCTCCATGAAGTCCAGGAGCAGAGGGCTCAGCAGGTGTCTGACTGGCTCCAGCTGCTGGATGGAAGAGATCCACAGGGACATGGGGCGGTCCTCTGCCTGTTTCTTTACCCTGAAGTCAAACAGCAATTGGAAAATAATGAAAGGGAACTGATAAATTCATGTGGATAAGGGCACACTCACAAAAAAAAGAGACTCACTTGTAAGCTTTGACAACTGCTTCAGGCCTGTTGCACGCTGCCACCAGCACATAGACAGTGTCTGTTGGCATTCCACATATGCCACCATTTTTCATGATGTCTGCAGAAGAGAGGAGAGGAGAAGAAGAAAAATACAACTCAAATCAAGTATGCAAACTACTGTATTTTAAAATTCACATCAAGTTCTTTCATACATTCTTACCTGCAATCTGATGGACAGATGAGGCCTTGCGGGCTGCCACATGTGGACAGATATCTGCCCCTCCTCCAACCCCATTCAGCTTGATTAAAGGTTTTCCTAAGGGGATCTCGGGGGACTGGAAGGTGCTGTTGAAAATGTGAGCCAAAAAACAATAAAAACTGACAAGACCAAAGATAATGGTGACTCCTATGTCATAACCATAAGGCAGTGCACCTATTGCATCCAGTAGGAAGCTGATGAGGATGAGCTGGAAGGTAAGTGCGTAGGCAAACCAGGCGACATTTAGAAAGAGTGCGGCCACCGTCACTAAACAGTTAAACAGCATGAAGCTGATGATCCCGACGGCCACATTAAAGCCTCTGGTGTCACCGTACAGGCCTCCATATCGTGTCAACCCCCACACTGTCCACATCACCCCATAGAGAATAAAAACTGTGCTCTCAAAAGTTTTACCCCGAGAGAAAGCTACTGAGCCACAGAGCAGCTGAAGTGCCCCACCAGCCACCACCACCCAGGGTAGAACCAGCACAGACAGAGGATTTCTGTCACCAACTGTGGCTGTGACAGCAAAAGCAGCCAGCACACTGCAGGCGTGACCTAACACCTCTGCATCTGCATATTTGGAGTAGCCCAGGTGAGGTGTATGGAGCTCTTTATCATGGGCTCTGAGAGTGAGACCCTGCATCCTGGTTACTACAGCCTTGAAGTAGCCTTGCCCTGTGGGAATCCTTTTACTAGAGACCATATTGAATGCAGTGATTAAAAGCATGCCGGCAGAGACTACAAATATAGCTACCTGTACACCCTGAGTACCTACCTGGAAGAAGCCTCGAGGCTGAGCTGCAATGGCAATACAATATGCTGCAAAGAATAACTGGTGGAGCCCCTCCAGTAAGCTCTTCTGGCAACTAAACAGAGCCAGGATGGAGAAAAGCACAGAGAAGACAACAGGGAAGGGAACCGGGGAGAAGGGTTCCACTGAATAAAATGATAGGAGAGCACTATAGCCCTCTGCAAATTTTAGCACAGCTGTGAAACCGTAAAAAGTTGCAGCTAGAGTGTCCATGGCTCGGTAGAAGAGGACGCACATGACAAGCTGGAAGACTCCAGCTGTCCACAGCCAGGGGACGTGACCGACGAAGAGCTGAGGGACCACATCTAACAGAGGACAGGCTAACACAGAGGCAGACAGCAAGTTCATCACCAGACCCACAGACACTGCATCACTACACCCCTGGTTCTGCTCTGTTTTCAACTCAGCTTTTCTTTTCAGACCAGTTCCTGGAGGTTCCACTTTACCGTGAGAGATGATGGACAGCAGACGTCCAAAACCAAAGTAAACACCCACCAGACAGACAAGGAGGTAATTAGCAGCTGTGGCAGACTGCCCAAAACCTGCAGCTGACAGACCAGCGATTTGATGGGCACAAGCGAAGCTAATGCAGACAGCTATGAGACACAGAACTACTTTCTTTACCAGGAGTGCGACACTGCCTATGAGGAGCAGGGCTAATGTAAACGCTGCTAGGCCGGGGACCAAAGAGGATCTTAGCTCTGCTGTGGACTTCAGCACGCCCTGCCCCGCCAGGATGTACACTAAACCTGAGCCACACCACAGAGCAGAGACAGTCAGACACAGACAGGAAAACAGCTGGGCATGGGACAAACTGCGACGGACACCTGAGAGAGAAACAATTAACACAAAGCAATTTAAGTTTTTCATGCATAAATACAAATCTCTAACTAATACAAATGAACAAATTGATTAAAACTCAAAACAAACCTGCATACGCTAAGAGGGCAGCAATGATGAGGAGCAGAATCCCCAGTGCAGTATGGGGGATGAAGTCTTTTTCAGGGGAGCTGGCATAGTTGTTCACCAGAAGCAGGAGAGAACCTAAAGATCAGAACAAAACTCATTACTGAGAGCCACCTACTGGCAACCAACCAACACTAACTCTTGTCATTAACAGTTTCTTACAGGTAATTATGAACGTGATAGTTAAATATCTGCATTATGTATTGTTATAGTAATAGCGTTGGTCTCTGATATCAGTGTAGCCTGTAAACAACATGCATAAATTAATTTGTACCAAACTAATATGTCACTTAATTTCAGCATATATTTAAATATATATATATATATATATATATATATATATATTTAAATAATACATACAAATAACAGACACAAATTAGAGCAGAGTTTTTCAGTTTTTATGTTTCAAATCATGCTTTTTGAAGTTTGAAGTAGGACATAAATATGATGTCACTTTATTTTTTAGCATTCATTTATTTCAAATGTATACTGATATTTAATAATAGCTGTTGATAACTGGACAAAGGAGGACTCTAACTGACCTCTATGTAACTGACACATGAAAATATCAGCTTACCGGCAGAGATGCCCAGTATGCCTACGGACACATGCAGTGAGTGAAGTTGAGCCATCGCACGAGTGAAACTGTGCAGACGAGAGACTGCGCTTTAAATACAGCCGCCGTTTGTGTGTGACGTCAGCACGCAGAAGAAACCTGAGAAAAAGCCTCAGCTCACTGGAAAAACCCGCACACTGCAGCATCAGCATCTATGAAACAATATCTATACATGCGACTTATTATAAAGCCAACATGGCATTTTTTCCCGTGGATGTTTCTCATAATGTTGTGAACACTAATTATTAATCTCTTATTATTAGTCGAATTCATAATTGTAACCAGTAAAATTTAATTGCACAATCTGTAAAGGTAATTTCTTTCTTTTTTCGGTGAGGCTTTATTTACGTGGCTAAAGTAAAGACTGCTTACCCAGTCCACAGCTTCCGTGTTACATCGTATTTGGTAACAGTTCAGGTTGTGTTACCACATTGGAAGATATCCAGATCATTTGCTTAAGTAAAATGACCAGTACCATAATGTAAAAATACTTACTTAGAAATAAAAACTCATTGTGTAAAATCCCATTTAAAGCACCAAAGTAAAAGTAACCCGTTTTGAGTAAATTTAGCTACTTTTATGCTTTTATTGAAGTAGGATTTTGCTTGTCGCTATGTTTACATTTGATTTTGATAATTTTACTTGAGAAAATATTTTGAGTATTTCTACTGCTCAGGATTTGTATAAAATGTTTCCCTTTCAACAATTTCAAAATGTTTTACAAAATTGCAATATTCTTAACTTTGAATTAAAGATTGTAAATCAAACAAAAAATAAATAAAATAACCATGTTGTTTAAATGTGTTATTGAAATTATGTCAGTTTTATTGTTCATTGAAAGCAAAGTTGCCTGGTAGTCATGACTAATCATTTTCCAGCTCTTTTCCTGGTTCCTTTAACATCCATGATGTCAGCTGTTTGTACAACAGGCAATAGGAGGAGACTACAGGAGAGGTAGCCAGGACTATAAAGTGGCTGCCTCAAGAGTTCAGGCAGCACACCTCTACTGAACACACACAGTGAAGAGCCAGGCCACCTACATATACCTGTTCAAGGTGAGTCGATCTATCCATACTCTATCACTCTACTTCTGCTAGTTAACCTTTACCAACACAGTTTCTTTATATTTTTGGAAGAAACATGTAAAATGTAGACGGTACTCTTGGATGAACTGCAAAGTAGCTCAGCAAAATGCATGGGGGAAATGTTATGTGTTTGATATATATTGATCATACATTTATTTATACCAGCAGGGTTATCTCAGCAAACTCCAACTGCTTCCTGTTAGCGCTCTGTAGTCAACAGTGTTACCTGACAGCAGCAGCACTCCTGAGACTCTTCTGTCACCTGGCTTTGTGAATTATTCATGTGTAATGTGAAACTCAAATGCTCCTCATAGAGGTTAACTAGGAAACCAGGGATGGGAGATGAGATAGTATCTATAGTATAGATATCTTTAGTCTCTAGGTTATACAGATGTGCTTTGTATGTCTGCTTTACAGAAACCATGGCAAAGCGTGTTGCAGTTATTCTCTCAGGCTGTGGAGTCTATGATGGCACGGAGATCCACGAGGCCTCTGCTGTCCTTGTTCATCTGAGTCGTGCTGGAGCAAAAGTAAGGGCACCTCTGCAGGACAAGAAGACCAGTCTGACAGTATAGTTGTCTTATGTGATGCAGACAGGATTTCATCCAGTTCACAGTTTGCACTTTTCTTTCCATTATTAAGTAAAGAACCAGTGTAATCCTGACCCACTGAGATACAGTTAACAACTTTGGAAATAATGACACCTACAACACTACAGAGCTGCAGAGACTGCTGATCCATTCATCTGATGTGGAAATGTTTATTTATTTGTTATTTATTTCCATCCTGATGATCCTCAGGTGCAGATGTTTGCTCCTAATGCAGATCAGATGCATGTTGTAAACCACTGTGAGGGGAAGCCTACAGAGGAGAAAAGAAATGTCCTGCAGGAAAGTGCCCGCATCGCCCGGGGTGACGTGACTGATCTGGCTGAGTTAGATGTTTCAGCTTTTGATGCTGCCATCATCCCAGGTGAGACTGCATCAGCTGTAAATAGAGTTTAATATTTTACAAGTGTCACTTTTTATGTTTCTTTTTTCATCTTCACTTTTGAGATTTGCTAAATGAATCCTTGTTGTGTGTGTTGCTGTTCAGGGGGTTTTGGTGTAGCTAAGAACCTGAGTGACTGGGCAGTGAAGAATAAAGACTGCACCATCCAGCCACATCTAGAGAAGCTCATCAAGGCGTTCCACAAAGCTGGAAAACCGCTGGGCATGTGCTGCATCTCCCCCGTCCTCGCTGCTAAAGTCCTGCCAGGCTGCGAGCTCACTGTGGGACAGGACAAAGAGTGTGAAAAGTGAGTGAACACATGGTTATATTTCATCATCAGATATCAGGGGGTAATGAAATGTGTAGCCTAAAGTACTAATCTTCTCTCTCTTGTCCACTTCAGGTGGCCACATGCCCAGACAGTCGCGGCTGTAAAGACGATGGGCTGCAAACATGTGAATACAGATGTGGAGGAAGCTCACGTTGATGTCAAAAATAAGCTGGTCACCACCTCTGCTTTCATGTGCAATGCTCCCATTCATAAAGTGTTTGATGGAGTAGGTGTCATGGTGAAAGAGACACTTAAACTGGCTTAAGAAATCTCTAAAACAAACTGGATATTTTCATTTTTTCATTTTAAACCTGTAATTCTGTAATTTTCTATGCAAACATGTTTCACGCCATTTATATTTTAGCATTTATCTGATGTTACATATATAATATGTTGTTATGAGATTTTTTAATAAAAGCTGCTCTGCCAATTACAAATTTGCAATTATTTTTTTAATATAAGAAAGATATGGGAATCGCAAAAATAATATGTTGATGGTAACGCTTTACAATACAACACGCAAACTTTTGTATGGTTACAAAGGAACGAATGAGGGATGAGGTACAAATCAGGAACGATCTGATAATAGATTACTTGTTAACAAGTACTTGCCACTTCTAATGGATAATGATAAGATACCAGAGAACTGACGGGGAGATCCTATATTAATGAAACATTAGGTAATGATTATATCATTAATGTCTGTGAGTGGATCATACTGACCACTGTCTTCATGAGTTGGTGATGATTATAACTTTGATGCAGCTGCTGAGCAGCACAAAACTAGTAATGTCTCATTCATTATTGATTGAGTCAATAATGAATGAGACATTAGTTACCCTTCTTTTTTTGCACCCACAGCCTCAAAGTGGGTGTCTCACGCCACAACCATGAAAATTTGAAACTTTGATATTATTCATTTTTGATAACATACACAGTATAACTGAGTAGTTTTCAGTGGCAAGAACAGTTTTGTATTTGTCAATTTGCTTGGATAAAAATAAATTAAGATGGGGACAGTTTCATCATACCAGATAACACATATGGCTTAGACAAACCAATTAAAATGAATGATATCAAAATGTGATGGTGCATTATTACCATTGAATATCAACACAAATCATCTAGATCCCGTAAATGGGGCCAAGTGTGTAGTAGTGTAGCATTAGAGGAGTTAATGGTAGCCTGTAGAGACATGATTGTTTTGCTTTGCAAATGAAGCTAGTAATGCACATCTTCAGAAACAATAGATTACAATCTATTCATTATTACATGGCTGACTGCAGAGTTGGTTTAGGCCTTTTGCCCATGATTATATCTTTGTGCTACTGGATGTTTGTTGATAAGCCTGGTTAGGACATGAGCACATTCATAAGCACAAGAAAACAATTGATAGAAGAAAAAAGTGTATTTGTTGTTTAAGGACAAAACTGTGTGTATGAGACCCCAGTTCAGTGTTCCTGGCAATGTAAAAGCAGCAGTTGTATATTTGTTATTACAGTACAGACTTGAACCTACCATCTCAAGGAGTGATAAATGTTGATATAAATCAAACTTCCTCCCACCACAATAATAGTTCAAACAAAAGTATAATCTATGTTCCATAGAGTTAACCTCTTAGAGACTGAACAATGATTATGGTGGTTACAATATGATGCTTTTGCCTGGCAGGTGCAGTGTATAATTTGAAAACAAGATATATTGTTGTAAAGTATAATTGTAAGGTTTATTTACAGTTTTGGTCTGCTTTAGTGAAAACAGACAGGGGAGCTCCAGTATTCACTTGTAATGAATAGCCTGTGGGGGGAGCACTTGGTCTTTGCCTCAGTTATTGACACACTAATTTGAGCGCTAGCCAGGCAGTTTTTTTTCCCAGGCTGTTTTCAGCTGCTCTTTTCAGGGGATGAAACACAGGCAGATGCATCAATCTCTCTCTCTGGATGTTTACATGTTGAATGTTTTTACTGTGTTGCACTTTTCTTATTTGTTGACATTTGTGATTTACATTTTATTTTGTAAAATAAATATAGTAAATACATAAATAAATACTGAAATTATTATATCAATATTTTTTTATTGAAAACTTGACATTGACAATAAAACAGCAGGGGCATATTCAGTAATAATTTGACCTAAAAAAACAATGCTTGTACAGAAAAATACAGAAAACTGGGTTTAAAATTCAATTCAATTTCATTCATCAAATATCCAGTTTGTTTTAGAGATTTCTTAAGCCAGTTTAAGTGTCTCTTTCACCATGACACCTACTCCATCAAACACTTTATGAATGGGAGCATTGCACATGAAAGCAGAGGTGGTGACCAGCTTATTTTTGACATCAACGTGAGCTTCCTCCACATCTGTATTCACATGTTTGCAGCCCATCGTCTTTACAGCTGCGACTGTCTGGGCATGTGGCCACCTGAAGTGGACAAGAGAGAGAAGATTAGTACTTTAGGCTACACATTTCATTACCCCCTGATATCTGATGATGAAATATAACCATGTGTTCACTCACTTTTCACACTCTTTGTCCTGTCCCACAGTGAGCTCGCAGCCTGGCAGGACTTTAGCAGCGAGGACGGGGGAGATGCAGCACATGCCCAGCGGTTTTCCAGCTTTGTGGAAGGCCTTGATGAGCTTCTCTAGATGTGGCTGGATGGTGCAGTCTTTATTCTTCACTGCCCAGTCACTCAGGTTCTTAGCTACACCAAAACCCCCTGAACAGCAACACACACAACAAGGATTCATTTAGTAAATCTCAAAAGTGAAGGTGAAAAAAGAAACATAAAAAGTGATACATGTAAAATATTAAACTCTATTTACAGCTGAAGCAGTCTCACCTGGGATGATGGCAGCATCAAATGCTGAAACATCTAACTCAGCCAGATCAGTCACGTCACCCCGGGCGATGCGGGCACTTTCCTGCAGGACATTTCTTTTCTCCTCTGTAGGCTTCCCCTCACAGTGGTTTACAACATGCATCTGATCTGCATTAGGAGCAAACATCTGCACCTGAGGATCATCAGGAGGGAAATAAACAACAAATAAATAAACATTTCCACATCAGATGAATGGATCAGCAGTCTCTGTAGCTCTGTAGTGTTGTAGGTGTCATTATTTCCTAAGCTGTTAACTGTATCTCAGTGGGTCAGGATTACACTGGTTCTTTACTTAATAATGGAAAGAAAAGTGCAAACTGTGAACTGGATGAAATCCTGTCTGCATTACATAAGACAACTATACTGTGAGACTGGTCTTCTTGTCCTGCAGAGGTGCCCTTACTTTTGCTCCAGCACGACTCAGATGAACAAGGACAGCAGAGGCCTCGTGGATCTCTGTGCCATCATAGACTCCACAGCCTGAGAGAATAACTGCAACACGCTTTGCCATGGTTTCTGTAAAGCATACATACAAAGCACATCTGTATAACCTAGAGACTAAAGATATCTATACTATAGATACTATCTCATCTCCCATCCCTAGTTTCCTAGTTACCCTCTATGAGGAGCATTTGAGTTTCACATTACACATGAATAATTCACAAAGCCAGGTGACAGAAGAGTCTCAGGAGTGCTGCTGCTGTCAGGTAACACTGTTGACTACAGAGCGCTAACAGGAAGAAGTTGGAGTTTGCTGAGAAAACCCTGCTAGTATAAATAAATGTTGTATAATCAATATGTATCAAACACATTTTCCCCATGCATTTTGCTGAGCTACTTTGCAGTTCATCCAAGAGTACCGTTTACATTTAACATGTTTCTTCCAAAAATATAAAGAAACTGTGTTGGTAAAGGTTAACTAGCAGAAGTAGAGTGATAGAGTATGGATAGATCGACTCACCTTGAACAGGTATATGTAGGTGGCCTGGCTCTTCACTGTGTGTGTTCAGTAGAGGTGTGCTGGCTGAACTCTTGAGGCAGACACTTTATAGTCCTGGCTACCTCTCCTGTAGTCTCCTCCTATTGCCTGTTGTACAAACAGCTGACATCATGGATGTTAAAGGAACCAGGAAAAGAGCTGGATTAAAATGATGAGTCATGACTGCCAGGCAACTTTGCTTTCAATGAACAATACAACTGACAAAATTTCAATAACACATTTAAACAACATGGTTATCCTTAAATAAAATCTATCTATCTATCTATCTGTCTATCTATCTATCTATCTATCTATCATCTGTTTGGGTCAGAGATGCTGCGAGATCAAAACGTTTTAAATTTGTTTATGTTTATAATGAGTAGTGTTAGAGGCAAAACACGTATTCCTAAACATAAATCACTTATAAACAACTGTGTTCAATTTTACTTGTTAAAAGTATAACTTAGATTAGCAGCTAGTAGTTTTCAACATGAAGCATGGGAAATATACAGAAAAAATGTAATGCATGTAATTAATCGCATATTTTACAGTACATCCCGCGCTTAGTGGGGAGTTTTCAAGACAGAGACTGAGGTGGGTTTTTCCAGTGAGCTGAAGCTTTTTCTCAGGTGTCCTCTGCGTGCTGACGTCACACACACACGGCGGCTGTATTTAAAGCGCAGTCTCTCGTCTGCACAGTTTCACTCGTGCGATGGCTCAACTTCACTCACTGCATGTGTCCGTAGGCATACTGGGCATCTCTGCCGGTAAGCTGCTATTTTCATGTGTCAGTTACATAGAGGTCAGTTAGAGTCCTCCTTTGTGCAGTTATCAACAGCTATTATTAAATATCAGTATACATTTGAAATAAATGAATGCTAAAAAATAAAGTGACATCATATTTATGTCCTACTTCAAACTTCAAAAAGCATGATTTGAAACATAAAAACTGAAAAACTCTGCTCTAATTTGTGTCTGTTATTTGTATGTATTATTTGAATATATATATATATTTAAATATATGCTGAAATTAAGTGACATATTAGTTCGGTACAAATGAATTTATGCATGTTGTTTACAGGCTACACTGATATCAGAGACCAACTCTATTATTATAACAATACATAATGCAGATATTTAACTATCACGTTCATAATTACCTGCAAGAAACTGTTAATGACAAGAGTTAATGTTGGTTGGTTGCCAGTAGGTGGCTCTCAGTAATGAGTTTTGTTCTGATCTTTAGGTTCTCTCCTGCTTCTGGTGAACAACTATGCCAGCTCCCCTGAAAAAGATTTCATCCCCCATACTGCACTGGGGATTCTGCTCCTCATCATTGCTGCCCTCCTAGCGTATGCAGGTTTGTTTTGAGTTTTAATCAATTTGTTCATTTGTATTAGTTAGAGATTTGTATTTATGCATGAAAAACTTAAATTGCTTTGTGTTAATTGTTTCTCTCTCAGGTGTCCGTCGCAGTTTGTCCCATGCCCAGCTGTTTTCCTGTCTGTGTCTGACTGTCTCTGCTCTGTGGTGTGGCTCAGGTTTAGTGTACATCCTGGCAGGGCAGGGTGTGCTGAAGTCCACAGCAGAGCTAAGATCCTCTTTGGTCCCCGGCCTAGCAGCGTTTACATTAGCCCTGCTCCTCATAGGCAGTGTCGCACTCCTGGTAAAGAAAGTAGTTCTGTGTCTCATAGCTGTCTGCATTAGCTTCGCTTGTGCCCATCAAATCGCTGGTCTGTCAGCTGCAGGTTTTGGGCAGTCTGCCACAGCTGCTAATTACCTCCTTGTCTGTCTGGTGGGTGTTTACTTTGGTTTTGGACGTCTGCTGTCCATCATCTCTCACGGTAAAGTGGAACCTCCAGGAACTGGTCTGAAAAGAAAAGCTGAGTTGAAAACAGAGCAGAACCAGGGGTGTAGTGATGCAGTGTCTGTGGGTCTGGTGATGAACTTGCTGTCTGCCTCTGTGTTAGCCTGTCCTCTGTTAGATGTGGTCCCTCAGCTCTTCGTCGGTCACGTCCCCTGGTTGTGGACGGCTGGAGTCTTCCAGCTTGTCATGTGCGTCCTCTTCTACCGAGCCATGGACACTCTAGCTGCAACTTTTTACGGCTTCACAGCTGTGCTAAAATTTGCAGAGGGCTATAGTGCTCTCCTATCATTTTATTCAGTGGAACCCTTCTCCCCGGTTCCCTTCCCTGTCGTCTTCTCTGTACTTTTCTCCATCCTGGCTCTGTTTAGTTGCCAGAAGAGCTTACTGGAGGGGCTCTACCAGTTATTCTTTGCAGCATATTGTATTGCCATTGCAGCTCAGCCTCGAGGCTTCTTCCAGGGAGGTACTCAGGGTGTACAGGTAGCTATATTTGTAGTCTCTGCCGGCATGCTTTTAATCACTGCATTCAATATGGTCTCCAGTAAAAGGATTCCCACAGGGCAGGGCTACTTCAAGGCTGTAGTAACCAGGATGCAGGGTCTCACTCTCAGAGCCCATGATAAAGAGCTCCATACACCTCACCTGGGCTACTCCAAATATGCAGACGCAGAGGTGTTAGGTCACGCCTGCAGTATGCTGGCTGCTTTTGCTGTCACAGCCACAGTTGGTGACAGAAATCCTCTGTCTGTGCTGGTTCTACCCTGGGTGGTGGTGGCTGGTGGGGCACTTCAGCTGCTCTGTGGCTCAGTAGCTTTCTCTCGGGGTAAAACTTTTGAGAGCACAGTTTTTATTCTCTATGGGATGATGTGGACAGTGTGGGGGTTGACACGATATGGAGGCCTGTACGGTGACACCAGAGGCTTTAATGTGGCCGTCGGGATCATCAGCTTCATGCTGTTTAACTGTTTAGTGACGGTGGCCGCACTCTTTCTAAATGTCGCCTGGTTTGCCCACGCACTTACCTTCCAGCTCATCCTCATCAGCTTCCTACTGGATGCAATAGGTGCGCTGCCTTATGGTTATGACATAGGAGTCACCATTATCTTTGGTCTTGTCAGTTTTTATTGTTTTTTGGCTCACATTTTCAACAGCACCTTCCAGTCCCCCGAGATCCCCTTAGGAAAACCTTTAATCAAGCTGAATGGGGTTGGAGGAGGGGCAGATATCTGTCCACATGTGGCAGCCCGCAAGGCCTCATCTGTCCATCAGATTGCAGGTAAGAATGTATGAAAGAACTTGATGTGAATTTTAAAATACAGTAGTTTGCATACTTGATTTGAGTTGTATTTTTCTTCTTCTCCTCTCCTCTCTTCTGCAGACATCATGAAAAATGGTGGCATATGTGGAATGCCAACAGACACTGTCTATGTGCTGGTGGCAGCATGCAACAGGCCTGAAGCAGTTGTCAAAGCTTACAAGTGAGTCTCTTTTTTGTGAGTGTGCCCTTATCCACATGAATTTATCAGTTCCCTTTCATTATTTTACAATTGCTGTTTGACTTCAGGGTGAAGAAACAGGCAGAGGACCGCCCCATGTCCCTGTGGATCTCTTCTATTCAGCAGCTGGAGCCAGTCAGACACCTGCTGAGCCCTCTGCTCCTGGACTTCATGGAGGCTGCATGGCCCTCCTCCATCAGCATGGTTATACCCAGAGGTAGGTGTGTGTTTGTGGATACTTGGTTGTCTGATGGTGCATGGAGCATCATATGGATTTCTTGTCTCACACAGGCCCATGGATGGACACCTTTGGTTTGGGAGAAGCTGCCAAACATATTGGGACTCCACAAAGCATTGCTATCAGGAACCCAGACTGCTCTGTGGCCACACACCTCATTAACTTGGTAAGGCCCGTGGATGTGAATCACTGCATGCCTCAATCAGCATTTCCAGCTGTGAATACAACTGCCTGTTTTGGTTGCAGGTGGGGCCCATCGCTGTGACCTCAGCCAACCCTACAGGCGAGGCAGACACAACACACCACAATCAAGTTTACGCCAAGCTGGGTGACAAGGTGAACACAGTATTTCAGTTTTATTAAATACAAGATGCACTGCTGCTTCTACGTCCAGTGAACCTTTTATTAAATGGTGTGTATTTTGCTTGGTTAGGTGGACGGTGTGTTATGTGATGGACCCTCACCAGAGAACATTGCATCCACTGTGGTTGACTGCACAAAGATTGAAACGGGGCACATTGGGTTCTTCAGAGTGGGTCTCATTCCTAAATCTAAGGTAATATAAACATCCCCTCCTTTATTTTCATTTTAGGTTAATCCTTTCAATTTTGTGCATGCTCACACTAATTCTCACTTTTTGTTTGTCTGCCTTGAAGGTCCTTCACATTTTTGAGGAGGTTCAGAAGCGGCACAGACAAGGGCAGACAAATCCTGGTTTTGAATTTGATTTGCCAGATACACAAACAGACTAAGGTTTAGGAGCAGATTCAGGAAGAGGAAGTTCAAACTCAACAATTCACTCAAATGATTCCCCAGAACAAAGTACAGTCCTTAGAAATGAGTAATACAACCAATGCAATGCTGCCAGTTGTGCCAAACAAAACAACTTTCCTGTGTTTGAGTGTTCTTTATGAATCATGAAGAAGATGTGTTTTGTTCTGTGTGGTTTGTTGAGCCAACTGTATGTTCACTGGAACACAAATGTTCATCCAATATTTGTTATATGACTATATGTGTACAGGTGTAAAGTATGGTGTGTACTATATAATATTATGTACAGTTATTGTTCTTATATTGACTACTGACAAACCATAACATGAGTGTACTCTGCTTTTAAGATAATACATTAAATTGCACTATTTCCATACTATTCTATACTACATAATTCAAAGACAAACACACCTTCTCTCTTATATTGTCTGCTGTCAGTGTAGGATATTTTAACCAGGTTATCAGCACTAAATGTATATCATATTGAAAAGATATCAGCAGAAATAAGTTATAATATTGCACTAAATAATACAATGCAGTTGTCTTCCCTTTTATTTTGTTGATGTGATAATGATGGCAAACAGTATTTTTAAACAGAAGATGTACATACAGTGTTAAAGTGTTAAATAATATATAGTATAAGTATGAACATATAGCAACATCAAATTGTATTAGT
The DNA here is from genome assembly GCF_027409825.1 of Scomber japonicus. NCBI lineage: Eukaryota > Metazoa > Chordata > Actinopteri > Scombriformes > Scombridae > Scomber > Scomber japonicus. The sequence continues at coordinate 12,886,821 of NC_070585.1, forward strand.
CCAAAAAACAAGAAAGCTATGATATGTAATGCCAGAGGGTAGACTACACAAAACATATAAACAGGAATCAACTACATAAGGATATTAAAAGACTAATATATATATTTTTACAGCCCTGTTTGCACGGTGAACAATGAAAACCATGAAAGTTTTTATGTCACTGACCAGAACATGCATTGCTCTGATTAAAATTTTAGCTGTATGATTATATAAAGTTACTATTGTTATAATAAAGTTTGTCATGAAAAATGTGTCCGTATCATTTCTGCTGTCATCAGTAAAACAAAACAAAACAATATATGTATATATATATATACAGTATATATAGTACTGTGCAAAAGTCTTAGGCCACCACCATCACACCAACAGAAAATACAGGAAATATGTACACAAAATGTAACATTTATTATTAATAATTATTATTAATTAAGGCTCCATTCCATTTAGGTTTAGGAGAGCCAAGTTCCTGCTATTGCTTTCTTTTCTGTTTTTTAATACAGCATACACATTTCCTGTATTTTATGGTTGTATTCTAATAAAGAGACTGAGTAATAATTATATATGGTCATTATAGCATTGCTAAAACAACAAGTGTAATGATGGCCTTACACTTTTCCACAGTACTGTATATCTGCAGACTATAAGCAAAGTGATGAGGGACTTTGAGGTGTGTCAGCTGAAAAAGATGATGTGGAAATGTCTTTTTTACTGAATTTGACAGATTTTCCCGATATTTAGCGATTATGGAGGCAGAAGACACAGTCCTCTTAGACAAATCTAAGGCCACCATTAGATTTGTTGTTTTAGCAATGCTATCATTATCATTATTCCTCAGTCTCTTTATTAGAATATACCCAAAAAATACAGGTAATGTGTATGCTGTATTAAAAAACAGAAAAGAAAGCAATAGCAGGAACCTGGCTCTCCTAAACCTAAATGGAATGGAGCCTTAACTAATAACAATAATAATAATAATACATTTTATTTAAAGGCGCCTTTCTTGGCACTCAAGGACACCGTACAGAGTTACAGAAATTAAAAACACATTAAAAATAAGCAACAATACAAATACAATATTAAAATAAAGACAATATAAAAGTGACAAAGCAATTGGCATCAGATGGAACTAGCAATTTTAAACAGATGTGTTTTGAGTTGTGATTTGAAATGAGGGAATGAATCGATGTTTTTGAGTTAGAGTGGTAATGAATTAATACTAATTATTAATAATAAATGTTAAAGTTTGTGTACATATTTCCTGTATTTTCTGTTTGTAAGATAATACTGTATATAACTATATATATATATATATATATATATATATATATATATATATATATATATATGATGGCAGGTTGCGCCCATGTTTTGCTATTGACTCTTGCTTTGAGTTTCTGGTACCCCAGGCACTGCCAATCAGGTACCAATCTGGCACCCGTGAGCAGGTCAGTTGTTGTCTTCTCCAAAAATCAGCATGCCATGTTTGACTGATCTGGATAGGGCCCGTGCGATAGGGCAACTCAAGCTGGTGTTCCACAGAACCAAGATGAGTCATACAACATGAAGCATGAACCAGTTACTTCACACGCTAACCTGCCAGGAATGTATTATGTTCACTAATTCTTTTACATGAGAAGGAAAGGACTGTTTCATTCTCTGCATATCTATTAATCAGTTGTAGGTGTGTTTTTCTTGGCATGCAGAATACCTCCAGGAAGTGCATTCAAATTTAATTAATAGCTTAATAAGCTGTGACTCAAGATATGATGTTCATCTATTTATGATCACAGTTGCTAAAAACAGGGCAACTATATTTTGCTTTGTGGGTGTGAGTGTGTGTTTATTTGACTTTGTGGTGATGGGTCATTGACTAAAACAAGTTTCTGTTTCATTTATCATTTATACTGTTTAATAGAGGAAAGTACCAAGGATAGTTTTCTGAGCGTGTCATCTTTGACCATATGTCATTATTTCCTCATATGTCTGTGTTCCCATCCACCAAATAATAAAAATAAACTTGATGTTTGAGGAGAATTAATCCTTTGTCCTTCATAATTGTTTATGGTTTAATTTACAAATGCTGTGACTTGAGACATGAGATTCATTGATTTGTTAATAAAACAAATAACATCACAGTGCTTTATATAACTAACAAACCAGTAGGACAAATGAAATAAAAAATAAAAAACCTCAAAATCAAGCGGCAACTGAGGCACTTAAAGAACACATTTTATGTGGGGAAAAAAAGTCCATTATCCAGGCAAGCATGAAGTTTCTTGTGGTTTATTTGACCATTTTCTTCAAGCAAACAGACAAACAACAATGGTGTCTTCTGTCTATCTTGCCCCATAAATCCTTCCCAGTGACTGCTGGATCTATACCTGCCTGCCTATATAAATGGATTCACCTTGTGTGCCCATGCTGCCCACTACCTTCAAAACAAAATAAATTAACGTTTAATTATTAAATCTTACAAGAACAACAAACAAAAAAACTGACCTGGAGGAGGGGGGGGTAATATTTTGAGAAAAAACAAAGAATTTCTGAGATTAAACTCGCAAATTTGCGACAAGTTTGTGAGTTTTTTTCTGGCGAATTTGCAAGTTTAATCCAACAAATTCTGACACTGGGTATTCCCATGCCAGCAGAATTATTACAACAACTTTAACTGAATTGGAAGAAAAGCCTTGTTCCCTGAAAGCCTTATGAATTGTTTGTCAGACAAGAAAATGTGTCAATGTCCAAGAGCCTAAAGCAGGAGGTGGATTCAATAAATAATGGAATCCTTAGAGATTAGGGAAACAAAGGACTGTTTTATTCTCTGTATATCTGTCAATCAGTTGTAGGTGTGTTTTTCTTAGCATGTAGATTTCCTATTTCGGTAAGTGCATTCAAATTTACAAGGGGAAATGATGACTGTTTATAATGTTCTAATTTTAGTCTTTAGCCAGAAGTTTCCGTTGCTCTTTGGCAATGGTTTCTGAGTGATGCATCAAGATAACATTTACTGACTGAAGACACCAAAGTGAGATGTTTCCTTATTGTTACAGAGACCTGTGACTTTCTCTTTCATCATCTGTTTTCTGTAAAAAATACTTTTTAAAGATGCATCACACACATGTATAGTCACACACACACACACACACACACACACACACACACACACTCTACTGTAATGTTTTTTTTTCTTGCAATTTTCAAGTTTAATCTAAGAAATTCTGACACTGGATATTCCCATGCCAGCAGAATTATTACAACAACTTTAACTGAATTGAAACTTAAGTGCATCTCTTCTGGCTGTCTGGGTTCTCATCATGATCACAGTTAGCTATAGAATAGATTTTAAAGTTCTATAGAATAGATTTTAAAGTTCTGCTACTGGTCTACAAATCACTGAATGGTTTAGGTCCAGAATACATGAATGACATGTTAGTAGAATATAAACCCAGTAGAGCTCTGAGATCTACTGACTCAGGTCAGATAGTTGAGCCCAGAGTTCAAACTAAACATGGTGAAGCAGCTTTTACACAACTGGAACAAACTACCAGCAGAACTGAAATCAGGCCCAACAGTGAACATTTTTAAATCCAGGTTAGAAACACTTCTCTTCTCCTGTGCTTATGATTGATCTCTTTTAAAGCACTTTACATTTTAATCTTTCATTTGCACTTTTAATGATTTTAAAACTAATTATTATTTTATGCTGCAATCTTATATTTAATGCTCTATTCTAGCATTTTATTTATGTCTTTCTTTTTTTCTGTACTTTGTTTTTATTATGGGGGTGGTGGTGGGGGGAGGGGTAATTGTATGTTTTAATGTTTCTCAAATTACATGTTTTTCTTTTTTATGTAAAGCACATTGAGTTGCCATTGTGTATGAAATGCGCTATATAAATAAAACTGCCTTGCCTTGCCTTGCCTAAATATTGAGCTTGATGCTTATTCATCCTTAAAGATTAGGGAAATAAAGGACTGTTTCATTCTCTGCATATCTATTAATCAGTTGTTTGTGTGTTTTTCTTGGCATGCAGAATACCTCCAGGAAGTGCATTCAAATTTAATTAATAGCTTAATAAGCTGTGACTCAAGATATGATTATCCATTTATGATCAAGGTTGCCAAAAACAGGGCAACTATATTTTGCTTTGTGGGTGTGAGTGTGTGTTTATTTGACTTCGTGGTGATGGGTCATTGACTAAAACAAGTTTCTGTTTCATTTATCATTTATACTGTTTAATAGAGGAAAGTACCAAGGATAGTTTTCTGAGCGTGTCATCTTTGACCATATGTCATTATTTCCTCATATGTCTGTGTTCCCATCCACCAAATAATAAAAATAAACTTGATGTTTGAGGAGAATTAATCCTTTGTCCTTCATAATTGTTTATGGTTTAATTTACAAATGCTGTGACTTGAGACATGAGATTCATTGATTTGTTAATAAAACAAATAACATCACAGTGCTTTATATAACTAACAAACCAGTAGGACAAATGAAATAAAAAATAAAAAACCTCAAAATCAAGCGGCAACTGAGGCACTTAAAGAACACATTTTATGTGGGGAAAAAAAGTCCATTATCCAGGCAAGCATGAAGTTTCTTGTGGTTTATTTGACCATTTTCTTCAAGCAAACAGACAAACAACAATGGTGTCTTCTGTCTATCTAACCCTAACCCTAACCCATAAACCCTTCCCAGTGACTGCTGGATCTATACCTGCCTGCCTATATAAATGGATTCACCTTGTGTGCCCATGCTGCCCACTACCTTCAAAACAAAATAAATTAACGTTTAATTATTAAACCCAACAAGAACAACAAATAGCTACGACATCATATTAGGGCCATATAAGTAAAAAGAAAAAACTGACCTGGAGGAAGGGGGGGTAATATTTTGAGAAAAAAACAAAGAATTTCTGAGATTAAACTCACAAATTTGCGAGAAATTAGATTTTTTTTTTACTGGCAAATTTGCAAGTTTAATCTAAGAAATTCTGACACTGGATATTCCCATGCCAACAGAATTATTACAACAACTTTAACTGAATTGAAACTTAAGTGCATCTCTTCTGGCTGTCTGGGTTCTCATCATGATCACAGTTAAATATTGAACGTGATGCTTATTCATCCTTAAAGATTAGGGATGCAAGAACCAGTTACTTCACACGCTAACCTGCCAGGAATGCATTATGTTCACTAATTCTTTTACATGAGAAGGAAAGGACTGGTTTATTCTCTGCATATCTTTTAATCAATTGTACGTGTGTTTTTCTTGGCATGCAGAATACCTCCAGGAAGTACATTCAAATTTAATTAATAGCTTAATAAGCTGTGACTCAAGATATGATGTTCATCTATTTATGATCACAGTTGCTAAACACAGGGCAATTATATTTTGCTTTGTGGGTGTGAGTGTGTTAATTTGACTTTGTGGTGATGGGTCATTGACTAAAACAAGTTTCTGTTTCATTTATCATTTATACTGTTTAATAGAGGAAAGTACCAAGGATAGTTTTCTGAGCGTGTCATCTTTGACCATATGTCATTATTTCCTCATATGTCTGTGTTCCCATCCACCAAATAATAAAAATAAACTTGATGTTTGAGGAGAATTAATCCTTTGTCCTACATAATTGTTTATGGTTTAATTTACAAATGCTGTGACTTGAGACATGAGATTCATTGATTTGTTAATAAAACAAATAACATCACAGTGCTTTATATAACTAACAAACCAGTAGGACAAATGAAATAAAAAATAAAAAACCTCAAAATCAAGCGGCAACTGAGGCACTTAAAGAACACATTTTATGTGGGGAAAAAAAGTCCATTATCCAGGCAAGCATGAAGTTTCTTGTGGTTTATTTGACCATTTTCTTCAAGCAAACAGACAAACAACAATGGTGTCTTCTGTCTATCTTGCCCCATAAACCCTTCCCAGTGACTGCTGGATCTATACCTGCCTGCCTATATAAATGGATTCACCTTGTGTGCCCATGCTGCCCACTACCTTCAAAACAAAATAAATTAACGTTTAATTATTAAACCCAACAAGAACAACAAATAGCTATGACAGCATATTAGGGCCATATAAGTAAAAAGAAAAAACTGACCTGGAGGAGGGGGGGGGGGGGGGGGGGGGGTAATATTTTGAGAAAAAAACAAAGAATTTCTGAGATTAAACTCACAAATTTGCGAGAAATTCGATTTTTTTTACTGGCAAATTTGCAAGTTTAATCTAAGAAATTCTGACACTGGATATTCCCATGCCAACAGAATTATTACAACAACTTTAACTGAATTGAAACTTAAGTGCATCTCTTCTGGCTGTCTGGGTTCTCATCATGATCACAGTTAAATATTGAACGTGATGCTTATTCATCCTTAAAGATTAGGGATGCAAGAACCAGTTACTTCACACGCTAACCTGCCAGGAATGTATTATGTTCACTAATTCTTTTACATGAGAAGGAAAGGACTGTTTTATTCTCTGCATATCTATTAATCAGTTGTAGGTGTGTTTTTCTTGGCATGCAGAATACCTCCAGGAAGTGCATTCAAATTTAATTAATAGCTTAATAAGCTGTGACTCAAGATATGATGTTCATCTATTTATGATCACAGTTGCTAAAAACAGGGCAACTATATTTTGCTTCGTCAGTGTGAGTGTGTGTTTATTTGACTTCGTGGTGATGGGTCATTGACTAAAACAAGTTTCTGTTTCATTTATCATTTATACTGTTTAATAGAGGAAAGTTTATTGTTTATTGTTTATTGCTTATTGTATCCTTTGGATCCCCATTAGTCTTCATAGAGATGAAGACTATTCTTCCTGGGGTCCACATTAAATCAAACAATTATTACAACAATTACATAATTACATCATTTATACAAAGAATTACACAAAATCATTCATCCTGAATTAACATGATTATAGAAATATATATTAAGGAGTGCAATGTAAATGTGTTAACATGATCAAGAGGAATAATATAGTTGTTTACATGATTATAAAAGAGTTACATGATTATAGAAGAGTATACATGATTATAGAAGAGTATACATTATTATAGAAGAGTATACATGAGGTAACCTGAAGCATAAAATGTACCAAGTTGTTCAACGCAGATGTATTAACATGCTTGAGTTCAACTTAACATGATTTCCTAATTTAATAGTAGGCTATTGAAACTTAATATTATAACACGGCTTCTCTTAGTTTGATTTTAAAACTCGACATTCCAGTGGTTGTGATGATCACGTGTGGGGGGAGACTGTTCCAGTGAGCTACAGCTCTATACAGTACATAACTGACCTTTTGAGTGCATTGCTTCTAGGTACTATAACTATGTTTCATATTTGTCAGTTGAAGTTGTGAAAACAAAGAAAAAGGTTTATGTGACACATAAGTCTTTCTCAAAAACATAAGACCATAAACCAGTCTCTCCTCCACCAGCATCCATGTGAGTCTTCTATGCATATTCCTGACACTTTCTCTCATAGAGCACCTCAGAGCAAGGCGTGCTGCCCTGTTCTAGTACCAAGGATAGTTTTCTGAGCGTGTCATCTTTGACCATATGTCATTATTTCCTCATATGTCTGTGTTCCCATCCACCAAATAATAAAAATAAACTTGATGTTTGAGGAGAATTAATCCTTTGTCCTACATAATTGTTTATGGTTTAATTTATGCATTTTATGTGGGGAAAAAAGTCCATTATCCAGGCAAGCATGAAGTTTCTTGTGGTTTATTTTTACCATTTTCTTCAAGCAAACAGACAAACAACAATGGTGTCTTCTGTCTATCTTGCCCCATAAACCCTTCCCAGTGATTGCAGGATCTATACCTGCCTGCCTATATAAATGGATTCACCTTGTGTGCCCATGCTGCCCAGTACCTTCAAAACAAAATAATTACTCAGCACTCAAATGAACTGATATTACACTAATATTATAATCAAACTAATTCAGCTATATTTCTCAAAACAAAACAAAATAAATTAACGTTTAATTATTAAATCTTACAAGAACAACAAACCAAAAAACTGACCTGGAGGAGAAGGGGTAATATTTTGAGAAAAAAACAAAGAATTTCTGAGATTAAACTCGCAAATTTGCGAGTTTTTTCTTGCAAATTTGTGAGTTTTTTTCTGGCAAATTTGTGAGTTTTTTTCTGGCAAATTTGCAAGTTTAATCCAACAAATTCTGACACTGGGTATTCCCATGCCAGCAGAATTATTACAACAACTTTAACTGAATTGGAAGAAAAGCCTTGTTCCCTGAAAGCCTTATGAATTGTTTGTCAGACAAGAAAATGTGTCAATGTCCAAGAGCCTAAAGCAGGAGGTGGATTCAATAAATAATGGAATCCTTAGAGATTAGGGAAACAAAGGACTGTTTTATTCTCTGCATATCTGTCAATCAGTTGTAGGTGTGTTTTTCTTAGCATGCAGATTTCCTACTTCGGTAAGTGCATTCAAATTTATAAGGAGAAATGATGATGTTTATAATGTTCTAATTTTAGTCTTTAGCCAGAAGTTTCAGTTGCTCTTTGACAATAGTTTCTGAGTGATGCATCAAGATAACATTTACTGACTGAAGACACCACAGTGAGATGTTTCCTTATTGTTACAGAGACCTGTGACTTTCCATCTCTTTCAACACCTGTTTTCTGTAAAAAATACTTTTTAAAGATGCATCACACACATGAATAGTCACACACACACACACACACACACACACACACACACACACACACACACACACACACACACACACACACACACACACACACACACTGTAGTGTAATGTTTTTTTTTCTTGCAATTTTCAAGTTTAATCCAAGAAATTCTGACACTGGGTATTCCCATGCCAGCAGAATTATTACAACAACTTTAACTGAATTGGAAGAAAAGCCCTGTTCCCTCAAAGCCTTATGAATTGTTTGTCAAGGTAGTAGCTCCCTGAGCTACTACCTTATTGTGGTGGAGGGATTTGCGTGTCCCAATGACCCCAGGAGCTCAGTTGTCAGGGGCTTTTATGTCCCTGCTAGGGGCTCCCATGGCAAACAGGTCTGGGGGGAGGGGCCACACAAAGGGTAGCTCAGAAGACCCTAATGACGAACAAGACATATGGTTTTCCGTGTCCCTCGCCCGGACGGGTCACCGGGGCCCCCCCCCAGGAGCCAGGCCTGGGGGTTGGGCTCGGGGGCGAGCGCCTGGTTGCCGGGCCTTTACCCATGGGGCCCAGCCGGGACCCCGCTCCCACAGACTCACCAACAGTGGGAAGGCGGGGACCTTGGCGGTCCGACCCTCGGCTGCAGAAGCTAGCTCTAGGGTTGTGGAACGGCACCTCTCTGGTCGGGAAGGAGCCTGAGCTGGTGCGCGAGGTTGAGAAGTTCCGAATAGATATAGTCAGCCTCACCTCGACGCACAGCAAGGGCTCTGGAACCAGTCTTCTCGAAAGGGGTTGGACTCTCGTCCACTCTGGAGTTACCACTGGTGAGAGGCGCCGGGCAGGGGTGGCAATACTTATTGCCCCCCGGCTTGGTGCCTGTATGTTGGAGTTTACCCCGGTAGACGAGAGGGTAGCGTCCCTCTGCCTTCGGGTGCGGGGACGGATCCTGACTGTTGTTTGTGCCTATGGTCCAAACAGCAGCTCAAAGTATCCACCCTTCTTGGACTCCTTGGAGGGGGTGCTGGAAAGCCCTCCCTCTGGGGATTCCCTTGTTCTGCTGGGGGACTTCAATGCTCATGTTGGCAGCGACAGTGAGACCTGGAAGGGTGTGATTGGGAGGAACGGCCCCCCCGATCTGAACCCGAGCAGTGTTATTGGACTTCTGTGCTCGTCACAGATTGTCCATAACGAACACCATGTTCAAGCATAAGGGTGTCCATATGTGCACTTGGCACCAGGACACCCTAGGTCGCAGTTCGATGATTGACTTTGTAGTCATGTCGTCAGACTTGCGGCCACATGTCATGGACACTCGGGTGAAGAGAGGGGCGGAGCTGTCAACTGATCACCACCTGGAGATCCGCCCCAAGTTCCTCAAGGCCCTGGATGTTGTGGGGCTGTCATGGTTGACACGACTCTGCAGCATCGCATGGACATCGGGGGCAGTGCCTCTGGATTGGCAGACTGGGGTGGTGGTCCCTCTTTTTAAGAAGGGAGACTGGAGGGTGTGTTCCAACTATTGGGGAATCACACTCCTCAGCCTCCCTGGTAAGGTCTATTCGGGGGTGCTGGGGAGGAGGGTCCGTCGGATAGTCGAACCTCGGATTCAGGAGGAGCAGTGTGGTTTTTTTCCAGGTCGTGGAACTGTGGACCAGTTCTACATCCTCTGCAGGATCCTTGAGGGTGCATGGGAGTTTGCCCAACCAGTCCACATGTGTTTTGTGGACTTGGAGAAGGCATTCGACCGTGTCCCTCGAGGAGTCCTGTGGGGGGTTCTCCGGGAATACGGGGTACCGGACCCCCTGTTACGAGCCGTCCGTTCCCTGTATGACCGGTGTCAGAACTTGGTCCGTATTGCCGGTAAAAAGTCAGACTTATTTCCGGTGAGGGTTGGACTCCGCCAGGGCTGCCCTTTGTCACCGATCCTGTTCATAATCTTTATGGACAGGATTTCTAGGTGCAGCCAGGGTGTGGAGAGGGTCCGGTTTGGTGACCTCAGGATTGGGTCACTGCTTTTTGCGGATGATGTGGTCCTGTTGGCTTCATCAGACCGTGACTTCCAACTCTCACTCGATCGGTTCGCAGCCGAGTGTGAAGTGACCGGGATGAGAATCAGCACCTCCAAATGCGAGTCCATGGTCCTCAACCGGAAAAGGGTGGAGTGCACTCTCTGGGTTGGGGGATGAGATCCTGCCCCAAGTGGAGGAGTTCAAGTACCTCGGGGTCTTGTTCACGAGTGAGGGTGTGAGATCGACAGGCGGACCGGTACGGTGTCTGCAGTAATCCGTCGTGGTGAAGAGAGAGCTGAGCCAAAAGGCGAAGCTCTCGATTTACCAATTGATCTTCGTTCCTACCCTCACCTATGGTCATGAGCTTTGGGTAGTGACCGAAAGGACAAAATTGCGGGTACAAGCAGCCGAAATGAGCTTCCTCCGTAGGGTGGCTGAGCTCTCCCTTAGAGATAGGGTGAGAAGCTCAGTTATCCGGAGGGAGCTCGGAGTAGACCCACTGCTCCTCCACGTCGATAGGAGCCAGATGAGGTGGCTTGGGCATCTAATTAGGATGCCTCCCGGACGCCTCCCTGGTGAGGTGTTCTGGACACGTCCCACCGGTAGGAGACCCCAGGGAAGACCCAAGACACGCTGGAGAGACTATGTCTCTCGGCTGGTCTGGGAACGTCTCGGGATCCCCCAGGAAGAGCTGGACGAAGTGGCTGGGTAGAGGGAAGTCTGGGCTTCCCTGCTTAGGCTGCTGCCCCTGTGACCCGACCCCAGATAAGCAGAAGAGGACGGACGGACGGAGGCAAGAAAATGTGTCAATCTCAAAGAGCTTAAAGCAGGAGGCGGCTTCAATAAAAAATGGAATCCTTAGAGATTAGGGAAGCAAATCTTGTTCTCTGCATATCTGTCAATCAGTTGTACGTGTGTTTTTCTTGGCATGCAGAATAAACTTAATATGCTGTGACTCAAGATATGACGTTCATTATTGTTTAATAGAGGAAAATACCAAGGATAGTTTTCTGAGCGTGTCATCTTTGACCAAAATCATTATTTCCTCATATGTCTGTGTTCCCATCCACCAAATAATAAAAATAAACTTGATGTTTGAGGAGAATTAATCCTTTGTCCTACATAATTGTTTATGGTTTAATTTATGCATTTTATGTGGGGAAAAAAGTCCATTATCCAGGCAAGCATGAAGTTTCTTGTGGTTTATTTGACCATTTTCTTCAAGCAAACAGACAAACAACAATGGTGTCTTCTGTCTATCTAACCCTAACCCTAACCCATAAACCCTTCGCAGTGATTGCAGGATCTATACCTGCCTGCCTATATAAATGGATTCACCTTGTGTGCCCATGCTGCCCAGTACCTTCAAAACAAAATAATTACTCAGCACTCAAATGAACTGATATTACACTAATATTATAATCAAACTAATTCAACTATATTTCTCAAAACAAAACAAAATAAATTAACGTTTAATTATTAAATCTTACAAGAACAACAAACCAAAAAACTGACCTGGAGGAGAAGGGGTAATATTTTGAGAAAAAAACAAAGAATTTCTGAGATTAAACTCGCAAATTTGTCGCAAATTTTTCTTGCAAATTTGCGAGTTTTTTTCTGGCAAGTTTGTGAGTTTTTTTCTGGCAAATTTGCAAGTTTAATCCAACAAATTCTGACACTGGGTATTCCCATGCCAGCAGAATTATTACAACAACTTTAACTGAATTGGAAGAAAAGCCTTGTTCCCTGAAAGCCTTATGAATTGTTTGTCAGACAAGAAAATATGTCAATGTCCAAGAGCCTAAAGCAGGAGGTGGATTCAATAAATAATGGAATCCTTAGAGATTAGGGAAACAAAGGACTGTTTTATTCTCTGCATATCTGTAAATCAGTTGTAGGTGTGTTTTTCTTAGCATGCAGATTTCCTACTTCGGTAAGTGCATTCAAATTTATAAGGAGAAATGATGATGTTTATAATGTTCTAATTTTAGTCTTTAGCCAGAAGTTTCAGTTGCTCTTTGACAATGGTTTCTGAGTGATGCATCAAGATAACATTTACTGACTGAAGACACCACAGTGAGATGTTTCCTTATTGTTACAGAGACCTGTGACTTTCCATCTCTTTCAACACCTGTTTTCTGTAAACATACTTTTTAAAGATGCATCACAGTATAGTCACACACACACACACACACACACACGCACGCACGCACACACACACACACACACACACACACAAACACACACACAAACACACACACACACACACACACACACACACACACACACACACACGCACGCACGCACGCACACACACACACACACACACACACACACACACACACACACACACACACACACACACAAACTCTACTGTAAAGTTAGGGTTAGGGTTAGGGCCTGCCTTTTAGAGCTCCTCCTCATCTGGTATTTGGGCAGATTAATTGCTTGTTGTAGTTTTCTTGTAATCACGCCGCCTTGTCTAGATTACATTCATATACTTGTAAATTGTAACAGCAAATACATTTGGCTAGATGTGTAATCATGGTCTTGGTTTGATACAGAAAAACTCTGCAATGACTTAAACAAAACAAGGATTCATTTTTTTACTGACCTTAACCAAAGTTCTTATGTTGCTTAAACCTACCCATACATGGAACTCACAATGTGAACCCTGGTCTCTGGTGTCAGAGTCCTGCATCCTGTGTGCTAAGGGGTTGTCACTTTCATTTGTTAAAGGCAGATTTTGTCCAAGCAAAAAATAAAACTAAAAAACCCCAACCCTATTTATTGTGATATAGTTAGCCCATTGTTGTTACATTTTTTCACTCACTTACAAAATCAATGTTAATTTTATTAGCCTCATCAGTGAGAACAGACTTCAGAATGTCAGAAATTATCAATCATGACCAATCAGTACTGAAATGTACTATTTATCTCCAACATTTCATCAAATTAAGTATAGATAATCACAGTGTTGAGGTGGGAATCTCATTTCCAACCTTGAATTCAGGCAGTGAATGGGGATCAGAGTTGCAAAGTGAGGGAGACAATATGACCAATTTATCAAACAACTACTGAACGAGCAGAACATAAATGTCATCAACTGCCCCAGCCAGCTCCTATCTCTTCTCATCTACAGTGAGTATGACATACAGCCATACAGACCTTGTTACACATACAGCCAATTGTTATAATCAAGCTAAAAATGAACACAAGCAGTTAATCTAATTAGCTATGTATCTTAAATTAATTGAATTCTTGTAGTCCTCCAGGCTGAAACTAAATAAGTGTCACATTTTTATTGTAAGGATGATGTATTTTCTCTACACATTGATGTTGCTTTAAAAACTCAAAATGATCTCAAAGTGATTAATTGCATTCAATAACCTAAACTGCTTTCTCATCTCACAGGTAATCTGGGCCTGTAGATGTCCGGATGACGGATTCAAGTCCCGGACCGACTAGCCTCAATGTTGATTTTCATTGTGCTTCTCTTCTCTATCCTTCCTTTCTCTCCTCTCAACCCCAACCGGTCGAGGCAGATGGCCGCCCACTCTGAGTCTGGTTCTGCCTGAGGTTTCTTCCTGTTAAAAGGGAGTTTTTTCTTGCCACTGTTGCTCATGTGGGAATGTTGGGTCTCTTTAAAGTTAAAACCTGAAGAGTTCGGTTTAGAACCTGCTCTATGTGTAAAATGCCTTGAGATAACTTTGTTGCGATTTGGCGCTATACAAATAAAGACTGATTGATTGATTGATTGATCTCAAGTTCTGTAGCATACAGAGGAAAACAAAAGAAAGGACATGAAAACACAATTGCAGCAAAGAGAAAGTGAGAATTAAAAACAGTGAAAAAAGTAACAATGATATCAATAATAATACAATAATAAAGGCATATGATCACACATAGGACATGGAGACAACACAAACCTACAAAGATGTCAGCAGGAATGCTTGAGCTGGTTTTAAGGCAGGCACAGTTGAAGGCTACCGAGTAAAAGTGAGTTTGAAGTTGTTTCATGAAAATCTTAATGGGGCCGGGGGGGGGCCCTGTGCTTGTATCACTTAAGGCCAATTCATGCTTTCTGTGTCTGCATGGCTTTTAGGGTTCCACATAAGGGTTGATGTAAATTTTGTCATCGACCCATGTTTGCAAGGTCTGAGTGGACCCCTCTGCAGACATCCATGCACAGCCCAAACTTTGTGACCATGTGAACTTTGTGACCATGTGAACTTTGTGACCATGTGAACTGTAGAAGAACTGTGCAAACTGTGCATCTGCTGAAAAAACAAGCAGTAATCCCATCTGCTGTATGAATGTACTGTATTCTTATTCTCATAAAGGTGTTCAACAACATACAGGAATTCCTGAGATGCCCTGTGTAAAACATTACCTGTACAAGTAATTGTGTTGGTGTGGACGTGTTGATTTAAGGTGCTGGTGAGACAATGAAACGTGATCCAGCAAGTCTGGTTGGATTAGCAGATTGTATCTAAGATTCATAGACTGATTTTACAACTCTGGAAATTTACCACACTACAACTCTGTACAAATGTGGGGTGGGGGTTTATAGAATGAATCTCACCTCCTTACTTCAATACAACATTAATTAAAAGATAATAATCCACAACATATAATAATAATAATAATAATAATAATGATAATAATAATAATAATGATAATAATAATGATAACAACAATAATAGCAACAATAACAACAACCATAATAATAACAACAATAACAATAATAATAATTACTACAATAACATAAAAATAACAATAGCAATAGCAATAACAATAATAATAATCCACCTAGAATAATTTGCAGCATAAAATCAATATACAGAAAAGATAAAAAATAAAATGTGTGTATGCATATGAGAACATGTAAACTTGAGCATAGGTACAGTATCAAGTCAGGTTTATCAAGAATATCCTATATGTTTGGATTGATTTACAGAAGTAGACTGGGATGAAATATTAATATATCTGTTCCATAGTCCAGCTCCTCTGTATCTCATAGAGAATCAACAGAGTTCAGTACGGCACTTTGGGAGATGTAACTAATTACCTTTCTTGTATTGAGTTTGTGTACGTCACTGTTTAACTGAAAAAATGCTTCACAGGGCAGAGAAAACTGATGAGGCTGAAATATATTTTTGAATGAATGAATATGCAAGTTAGATATTTGTTTAAGTTTAAGTCTGCCTTATTGATGACTCACAACGTATTCATATGCCATTTGGTGAGACCAGACTGGATGAGACCATTTAACCCTTTGTAGACAAACAACATGATTTTTTAAATTCAATACTCCAGTTAACAGGGAACAAATATAGGGAAGCAAGAATGGGACTAATGTAATCTCTTTGTAACATAATGTAACACACAATAACACAGCAGCATTCTGAACTAATCTCATAGCTTCCAAAAAGCATTTTACATAAGCAGAAGCTTAAAGTTTCTTGTGTGGCATAAACAGCACAGCATGAGTGTTTGACCACCCTAACCAGCTTGGCTTTGACAGTGTATATTTTTCATACACAGTAGGACAGCCTAGGACATGTTTTGAGACTCACTTTAGTTATTTAAAAAAACAAACAAATAGAAAACGAATGAAGTCTGAATTTTAAAGCACTGCAGTGAAAACCTCCCATGCTCTCTGTTCTTTTTAATGGTGCAGCCGTTATTATTTATTAATGAACCCATTATTATTTTGTCAGAGAAAATACAGCCTGTTGGAGCGTATCATTAAAATCATATATTTTAGAAATATTGGACAGTGCTTGCTGTTTAATGCTTCAGCTCTGATAAATAGTAGTTCTTTATCATATATAGAAACACAATGCAAATGTATTCAAATATATTTTTTATTTGCACAGAAATATTGAGCATTTGCACACTTAGCTTTAAGACAAATAGTAACAGGAAATTATTTTCTGTTCTGCTATTTTTCAATACATTTTTACTAAAAGTTGCTTTATCCATTTATCTATATGTCAAATTATTTGTGAAAACATCTGCAAGCTAGCAGATAGCACACATTTTCTCAGATGTTTTGGTTTTACATTACATTTTCGTTGAGGGTGGGCCTTGAAATTGATTTATGGCTCATTCAAAAACACACAAAGACACAAGATACCACTAAATATTATTATTTGTTGAAGCAATTGTAGACAATACACAAAAACAGATAGCTACCTCTACAGAAGGAAAATTAAAAACAGCCAGGTCCCTAAATGGACACATCTATAAATTGTTACATCTTCTTACAAACAAGTATGGTGACAAAATGACATTACTAACACATTGAACTGAGAACAATCAATGACCCAATGACATTTGTAATATGTATAATATACACAAGAAATACATCAAATGTAACAATTATTTAGATCTCTCTCTCAAAATACATAATACAGTATGTTAACAATAGCAAATATATAGTGAACTCATACTGATTTTATTTTAATGCATCGCTTAACACAGACATCAGATAATTGTATAAACAGCACTACACCAGAAGCTAAAGAAGCAGAATTTGTAAGAAGAGGGAAAATGAGTATGTAACAATCACACCAAAGTGTTTTTCACTCTGTCAAAGACCTGTCGGACTTTTCCCGCAGGGACACAGCCTTCCCTTACAATGGTGATTGTCCCTGTAGAAGGAGAAAGACACATTAGGGTAAGAAGGTGTTGGTTTAAAAAAAAGAAGAAAGAAAGTTAAGATTTGGATTTTTACCTTCATCAATCTTCAGGCAGTTGACAACAGTGGAAGCAACAACTTCATTAGACTCTCCATCACATAAGACCCCTTGGATCTTGTGTCCTAGTCGACTGTGACAAAACAGTTGGTATTTCAAACTTGTTAAACTGTGTATGTGCAGCACATTTTGTATGGATTATTCAAAGAGGTTGGCCTTCAGTTGTTTTCAGATGATAAAACACACTTTTGGTGACATACCCCATATGGAGAGCAGAGGGGGTGATCTATAATCTTTAACCACCAGTATACTGTTACATTAGCTGATAAACCATTTGCCCCACTGCTGCACTAGTCCCAGTATTATTAATCTTCTTGAAAATAGTATGAAATATTATCATATAGGTCAGATCATTCTGCTACTGTACAACCAACAATAATGCATTGCTGCTTTGACAGTATCCTGAAATCAAAGTTGATACATTTCACCAAATTGAAACATGACACAGTACATGGTGGGTCAACTGAATAATAGCACAAACGTATGAGGACTACCATGCAATGCAGTTTTCTAAGGAGACTCTTACTTGATGACCATGCTGTGGTGGGTGCTGTCTGGCTCTCCACTGGGATTGGCTGAGGTAATGGCAAGGGGTCCAGTGATGTCACATAGGTGGCAGGTCACAGTGTGGTCAGGGACACGGATCATGATGCTGTCATTTGTGCCAACACGGTCATAAGCTGGTCCTACTCCTACACAAGATTAATCAAAACACTTAAAACATGAGGTGACTATCATCTTTTTATGGTAAGATAATGAAAAATCAGTGAAATTGATGCTGCTTTGGCAGTTTACCTAGTCTTAACAGCCAGTCTCCTTTGCTGACGATGCAGCTGATGCCTCCAGGATACACATTCCTCATAAACTCCCAGAGCAGAGGACTAAAGGGAGGTTTGGCTGCCACCAGCTGTTCCACACTAGAAATGCAAATACAGATAGGCTTCTCTGCTGGTCTGTCCTGTTGAGTCATAGATAACAGGTTAATGAGTCTCACATCCAGTACAAAATCTTCGAATTTTCAAATTATTTGAATATGAGAGGCTTACAAATAAATAATGAATAATGTTTCTTAGATCTGGCCAATGATACACAGGTTACACCAACTAGCAGTTTATTTTTCATTCTCACTTTAATATTGTAGATTTTCTCTATCGCCTGAGGGTTCTTGCAGGATGCAGCCAGGGCATACACAGTATCTGTGGGAACACCACATACTCCCCCTTCCTCCAGCAGGCCAGCAATCTTCACAAGACCACTGGTAAGTCGAGAGTTAGCCACAGGACAAGGTAGTTCTGGAGCAGTCTCCTGCTTCACTTCTTTCTGTGTGAGGCCATAAAGCAGGGAAGATGTTCATCAAGTAAACAGACCAAAATAATGTACCAAAGAATACAATACAATAGGAGTCTCTTGACTGGTTACCTTTAATAAAGCAGGACCCATAGGTAACAGTCTCTGAGAGAAGACACAATTCACCAATGATGCCATTGCTCCATATATACAAATAATGGAAAGTATAGCAAGCATGGCCACTGTAAAGAAAATGTTATAATAATGTTTAAATAACCACAATTACTGAAATAAAGTGGAAGTATACAGTTTAAAAATATAAATATACAGTATATACTTACTTTCCAGCTGGTATGGCAATCGCTGCAGGGTGGAAAGAAGGAAACAGACCAATGCGACCTCCATGAATGCAGTTAGAAACAGCAAAACCAGGTTCCTATGGGCAGCTGACATAAACAGTGGAAGCAATTACATCTGGGTTGAAAAAAAATGAGAAAACCAACAACTACAAAAAAATGAGGTTAAACTTACCGATCAGCATGAGGAAGGCATTAATAATGAGGAAAGCAATGGCTCCTGCTGTAAAACCGTAAGCAGCCATTGTGGAAAGCTGAAGCAGGATACCTAAAAATTAAAATTTGGGATCAGAATTTTGTGTAAATTAGTCAGAAACAAATCTACCTTGAATCACATGTTTGTACTGCTGTACCTGCAAACCTAAACCAGGTCCACGTGGCCCATACTGCCACATAGATGGAAGACATGACTGATCCAAACCGGCCTGCTCCTGTGACTTGCAGCCGACTGACGTAGACCTGGATGATAGCTCCAGAGATGAGGACCCAAGGGATAGTCAGATGGAGGAAAGAGGGGTTTGTACTGGAAACAGCAGCATGAAGAGCTGAGAGAGCTGCAACCCCATTTGACAGGTAGAACAGGGCATCTGAAGTCTGGTCAGTTTGGAAAGACACCTCCTGGTCTCCCTGTTTAGACCTGCCACATGTCAAAGCCTTCTTTAGCTGGTCACTCGTGATGGGCTGTGGTCCCACAGGGATGAGAGACTTCTCTGCTATGGTGTTGATGAGACGTGAGAAGGTACCATATAGGGAGGCTGCAGAGAAGAGAGAGCAAGCTACACCAAAGAAGATGTAGTATCCCTGGAGAGGGATCTGGGGAATTGTGGATACTGTGAGCAGGACAAAGAGCAAGTTGTGGATTAGCTCCAGGACATCCATGTTCAGGCTTCCACAACAGAGCACCAATGCTGCCACCACAAAGAACCAGTTTCCCACCATCATTCCCCTCCCTGAGGTCACTTGACTGTCCTCTACAATCAGAGCGGAGGCCACAAACTCTTCCCAAGCCTTGATCAGCCAATATGTGGCATGAAGACCAAACTTTGTAGTGTGGTAGCAATCTTGGCGCAGATGGGCGTAGTAGCTGGAGAACAGCTGGGCAACTGAGATGATTGACACCCATATAGCTCCCAAGCCAAAGGACTTCATGTACCCAAAGCTGTAGAAGGCGAAGATGAAGGGTGCAACAGTGTCACAGAAGAAACCCAATGCCATTGGTTCCGCATACTTTGTGTTTTTCTTCTTCTCTTGGCCACCGCTTTGTGTGCTTGAGGAGTTGGTGGTACCAAGCAGCAGAACATTAAAGAGTGGGGTCCCGAAGCCTTTGAGGGCCAGACGCTGAGTCAGACCTTTGACAAGCAGAGCAGCTGAACCATAGATGGCAAAGAGCAGAATGAGCAACTCAAGAATCCCGGAAACCACCAGAGCCCAAGAACTTGCAACCAGAGCCACTGCTTCAAAAATCAGAGTGGCCGTGATGGCCCCAAAAACAAAAGGCATGATGTAGTTGACTGTGGCAGAGCAAAAGGCAAGGAGAAAGGACAGAAGGATATAGGGGACAAGGCCAGCGATAGCTGACTCTTTTATGCTGAGACATAAATGGCGAAGTGGGCTCTCTGTGGTGTCATTCAGCAGCATGTTGCTTGTCATGTTAGTGCACAGGGACATGTTGTTCAACATTGCTGTGGGAGGTTCAGTTGCACCAAAGTAGATCCGAGTGGCCCCATAACTGCCCCAAAGAGCAGCATAGCCAATGAAGGCGGTGCCACTCAGATGATCATATTTTCGGAAGGAAAGCAGGCCGGCCACTAGTTGGCATAGACCACCAATCAGGATGAGATGAACACCTGTAAAAGGTGTTGTTAATTAGAATAAAACAGATTTTACAAAATGAATTGCATTTTCCTTGCACAGTTAGTACAGTTCTTACCTGCAAGTATGTTCTCTACCCCCTGTGGTGCAATGCCAGTGTGTGCTCTACTGAAGTTCTGTAGAAGTACGAGGAATGCACTGATCCCATTGGATAACATGCCCAAAACTCCTGGCTCACCATAGAAACTGGCTGGAAAACCATCTGATGTAGTCATAGTCTCTATGTTGTGAAATTGTAGTTTTGCTGAAACAACTGGCAATGTAAAAATAAAAAATGTAATGACAGAAATTACATCAATGAATTAATACAATTTGTACATATTTAAAAGGTAGTGCAATACAATACAGTTGGTATACAATTGAACTATTGCTGTAATTTCCTTTCCAAAGAGGCATAGTATTATACAGAATTATAATACATCAATACCAATTATCCTTTTAAAATGACTCAAAAACAGCAGCTGTCTGTATACGTAAATGCTTTCTGCCACAGCAAAAACACTAATATCAGGACAAGGATAGTCTTTTCAAAGTTTTATAGTGATACTTGTATTCATGGTCATTTCAAAAATAACTTTAAATGTAAATAGAAACTCATCAGTTTAACCACCACCACTACAGATCATTTTAAAGCTTGCCTGAAACAAATGTCCCTGTGCTAGCAAAATATAAAGTCTTACTTGGTCAATATGCTTGGATAGATGAAGTCTTGAGCTGTTCTGAAGTAGGGAGCCTTGTTTATCATGGATAAGGCTGGTTGTAGGAGGAGCCTATAGTCCTGTAAGAAAAGACATCATTGTGTCTCATACCTAACACCCACCTTTTGTCCCGCTCAACATTTTATGCTGGTGATGGTGACTAATATGGAATTCCCTGCCCTCATGCTGTATTTCTGGCCTTCCTTGTTCCTCCAAGGAAAGCATTTTTGGCTGTCCTATATAAGATAGGCATCCTTTCACTTTAGCTGTCATCTTGACAGAACCTCTTGATAGAAAAAGGAGGAGGAACCAAGTTAAAGAACAGTAGAGAAAGGAGATCTGTGTAGAGAGAAGAAAAAGAGTGTAGCAAAAATACCTTGTTGAAGCCACGATGTTCAAGATACAGGTAAAGATTCAGAATATTTATTTATTCATTTAATTATTTTAGTTAGATAAATAGGCATTAGTGAAGAAGACTTTTGGTCATGAATTTCACATTCAATTAATTGGAAGATTTTTAAAATTCTAATATCATTAAATGGTATTTACTGTGTAGGTTTTTTTAATGGGTACACATTTAAGAGGGAATGAGCAGGTTACATGCATTTTACACTGCTGCTACACCTGTTAAGGTGTTCTATAGTGCAGCACCACCTCACCAGCAACTAGAGCGCGACATTGGTCAGCCGATTCTGGTCTATCACAGATATATTGGTATCAGTATATATGTGTAATATATGTATAATTCAACCTTTTTTTTTTCTTTTTTTTTTACATTTTTTAAAAGTTGTATAAGCAGCAATGTTTTTACAACTTAAATATTCATGTAGATTTGTTTTATGTTTGTTATTTATAGTTATTTGTTATCATTAAATTCCCAGTTAAGTTTATTGTTTCAGTGCACTGAAGTCATTATAAATAGAAATGTTTATTTTTAAACTATAACAATATTATGCATCCATTACATATCTTTGTCACAAGTTTTTGATAACCACATTTGAGTGGACAGTCACAAAATTGTGTGTTTATATATAAGATTTAATATATCATATGGCTATATATGACTTGGGGTAGAGGGGTGGCTCCTCGCCCAGTGGTCTGGGGGCACGGCCGGGGCCCCCAGACCGTGTGTGTGTGTGTGTGTGTGTGTGTATGTAAGATAAAGAAATAAAAGAAATATAAATAAATTAATGAAAAATAAAATAAAGTAAAATAAAATAATGGGCGGTGGGCTTCACCGATTGGGTATGTCTGCTTCCTGATGGGGGTCTGGACTGAGTTACTGGGGGGCCAGAGCTGGGGGGCCCTGCATGCATCCCGGGCGCTCTGACTGGGTCCTGCTCATTTTAGCATACGATTATTGTGTTGTATGTGTGTATGTATATATATATATATATATTTTTTTTTTTTTTCTTTTACATTACTATTATATTTCAACATATTTTATATTGTATCACATGTTTATTACCATTAATTCAACGTTACAATGTAGTCTACGCTCAAATTTGGGTTACAATTCCCATTCATTTATTTATTTATTATTATATTTTTTTATTTTTTTATTTTTTTATTTTTTTTATTATTATTTTTTTTTAATTTATTTTCATGCTTTATTCTTGTCTTATTTCTGTGTTTTCTCTCTCTGCAAAGGACTTACTGTTTGTTTCCCCTCTTGTTTCGGCCCTGTTCAAGTGTTGTTCTCCCCGCTGTCCTGTGCTGTGTCTTATGGTCTGTTTGTGTGTTTTGTTGGTGAATACTTGTATTGCACCATAAAATTCAATTAAAAAAGATATATAAGAGGCACACAGGCAAAGCAATTTTGTTATAGTGAAGCCACTGTCTAACTTTATTTGTACCTGGCAAAGAAAACTATAAAATCACTGTGCATGTCCACAGGAAAATACTGTAACTAATCTAAGGTAATTCAGTAAATGTTCTCCTCATAGCTTAGGTGTATTAAACCCTTTATACTTGTGTTCCACAGAAAATCATTCATCCAGCGTGGGCTATCAGAGGACTGCATAATTCTGCGGTGAAAGGTATATCAACTTCTGCTTCTTGAAGGTGACAGGTCATCGTTGCCCTTGAATTAACAGTTATGCAGATGGCAGTAATTTATCGACTTTCCACATACTAATTTGTTTTCTTCCATTGCCATTACAATTGAGACAACTTCACTTTCTTTATGAAGACTGTAAAATGCAATTGGTAGCCCTAGAAATAAAAGTAGTAACTTGACCTTGAGTTAAGATTATATTGTTATACTTGTGGTACACTGGAATCTGTTCTATCCTTTTGTCCAGAGAAGATTAAAACACTGTCACCCAGACTTCGAGAACAATGGAGACATTACATACATTCTCAAACTCTAGACCTATCAAACAAATGTTGATTCAATAGTTATACCTCATCACATTACAGACATATTATACACTAACCATTTTACTTGTATTTTCCCCTGCAGTCTTGAAGCACCCAGCCCCCGAGGACACTGTTACAGCCAGTTTTGGCAAGTTTATCAGTGAAGTGAATTCCCAGCACTTGTCCCCTTTAGTCCTCCACCGCAGTAAAAGGATGGTACTGGACAGCGTTGGAGTTGGTCTGATTGGCAGTACTACAGATGTGTTTGAACTTGCCCTGCAGCACTGCCAGGTGAGAAAAGTGAAAGAATAGACAAACTGATGCTAAAGATAAGTTACATGACTTGAACACAGTTTTGTCTCTCTGTAGTCCAATTTCTAATAATTCTCTCTTTAAATGTGTTTTCATTATCTATCACTAGTATTATTTTTGAGTCTGTGACTTGTATTAACACATCTCTATCTTTTCCCTTCAGCACATGTACGCACGTGATGACATCAGCTCTGTGTATGGACGCAAAGGCACCAGACTTTCCCCAACACTGGCAGCTTTTGTCAATGGAGTGGCGGTATGAGTAGTATAAATAAAGTCTAAATAGGTGGAACAGATGTGTCATTTGCTTTAAGTAGTCAAAACTAGAGAAGCCCTAACATAAAGCACATTATTTAATCACAGGCAGTGTTTACAGTTTAATTTCACTGAATACAGGAGCCTTATGTCTTTGCTAGCTGTATGCAAAATCACTTGATAATCATCTCACTTAATAATAATAATAATATATGCTATGGTAGATACACCATTCTTAGATTATTGAAAAAATGTCTTTTTACAGACTCACTCCATGGACTTTGATGATACATGGCATCCTGCCACTCATCCCTCAGGAGCGGTCCTTCCTGCTGTGTTAGCACTCAGTGACATGATGCCTACTAGCAGAAAACCTAGTGGCCTAGACTTCCTGCTGGCTTTTAATGTTGGCATCGAGATCCAGGGCCGGCTGATGAGGTTCTCTAATGAGGCCCACAACATCCCCAAGAGGTTAGTGCCTGAGAACATGAGTCAAATCAGATATAGGTACTTTAAGGCATATTAGCAACACTGTAGGGTTTGCAGGTTTGCTTATTTCTATATTTAGCATGGAGGACAAGTATTAACCTGACCTCTCAAGAAATAAAACATCTCTTTATTTATAGGATGTGCCACTTACAACATGTGTGACAATAATACAATACCAGAAAACAATTAGGCATCATCATGATGAGATAAAGACAAAATGATAATTCTGTTTGTTGATAAAGTCAACATGATAACAGGACAAAGGGTAAACACAATAATAATAAATACTTGGAGCGTACCAACTAAATGTGCACAATTCTTATTGTAGCGGTCATAATGTCAGTAGCCCAAAACGCAATAGGGCACTAGATTAGAAAATGCTCCTGTGGGTCATCCTGGAGTGCATGGTCAAATAACATGTTTGGTTGTTTAATTTGGGAGAACTTGTTTGAGTGGCTGCAAAGAGGTCAGCAGTGTAATTTGCAGTCTCTTAGTGGTGTCAATGAGGCATGTTTTTATGTTCCTGGACAGCAGAGGCTCTGTAGGTAGTGTTAGTACAATTATCCATGTGGAGGAGAATATCACAGAGGGCTCCCTTTGCCAAGTGTTTACAAGTCAAATTATCCACCACATTATTTGCTTGCACATCAAATACTGAAATGACTAAATATAGTTTTCCTTAAACACCCCTGAAATAAGCTGTCTCTGCATGTGGAGAGTCACATAAATAAGAAGTTGTTTGTATGGAGCTCTATTGTAACCATAATGACAGAGAGCACCAATTTTGTTCCTTTAGACACAAAATGAAATGGTACCAACTCCTCACCAAAATGTTCTGTCTTCATCTCCAGGTTTCACCCTCCCACTGTAGTGGGGACTATGGGAAGTGCAGCAGCATGTGCTCGCCTCTTGTGTTTGGATCACTCGCGCTGCAGTCATGCTTTGGCCATTGCTGCCTCTCTATCTGGAGCCCCAATGGCTAATGCTGCCACTCAGTCCAAACCCCTCCATATCGGCAATGCCTCACGTTTAGGATTGGAGGCTGCTCTGCTGGCCTCTCGAGGCCTAGAGGCCAGTCCGCTGGTCCTGGATGCTGTCGCAGGGGTAGCCGGCTTCAGTGCTTTTTATGAAGACTACGTGCCGCAGCCTTTGGGCTCACCTAATGATGAAGGCCATGTGTTCCTGCTAGAGGAGCAGGACATGGGCTTCAAGCGCTTCCCTGCACATCTGGGGATGCACTGGGTGGCAGATGCTGCAGCCTCAGTCCATAAGCTTCTTGTGGGGGCAGGTCATGGCACTGTGTCCCCAGCTGAAGTTCAGGACATCCTGCTCAGAGTCCCCCACTCTAAATACATCAACAGGCCTTTCCCTGAGTCAGAGCACCAGGCACGCCACTCTTTTCAGTTTAATGCTTGCAGTGCTCTTCTGGACGGTGAGGTGACTGTCCAGTCTTTCACCCCTGCTGCCATGACACGCTCTGACCTGCTCGCTCTGCTGAGCCGTGTTCATGTGGAGCATCCCCATGACAACCCAGCTAATTTTAACCGCATGTATGGCGAAGTCCAGGTGACACTTGTTGAGGGAGACATCCTGAAGGGACGCTGTGACACCTTCTACGGACACTGGCGCAACCCACTGACCAATGAGAGCCTGAGGAAGAAGTTCAGGAACAACGCGGGGACGGTGCTTCCCTCCGAGACGGCTGAGAGGCTGATTGAAGTTTTGGAGGAGCTGGACAGACTTGAAGACTGCAGCCCCCTTTTGTCACTGCTGCAGTGAACATTTACAGACTTTTAGACTCTACTGTAGATGAAATATTTACATTCTGTTCTCTCTTCAGTCTCTCTGTATGCTGAGGAATATTAAGGTGTAAACTGTATTCTAGTTATATTGCAAAGGGAAAAGTGGATGATTGACTAATTTCAAACATCCAATTTATATTTTTTTAGTGGTTGCAAAATACTTTGCCTAACACTGCATGACTGTGCTAATGATTATTAATCTGTAAATTTAATAAATGGAAATGGGAAAACTGTACACTCTTTACTCCAATTTTATTTCTAGTCTAGTGACTGACATTCAGAATAATTGGGACAGATTTTAAAAATCTCTCAAGGCAATCACCTTGACAAACAAAGAGTCTCTAGAGAGGGCATTCATAGCCAAGAAAGGCCTGCAACAAAACCATGTCTACACATCTATGAACAATCATGAATTATAGAAAAACTGGGTAAAATCAAATCCAATCCAATCCAACTTTATTTGTTAAGCACTTTAAAACAACCAAAGTGACCAAAGTGCTGTACAGAAGAATAAATAACACATCATAAATAAAAGACATAACAGCTCACATGAGGCCCAAAATTATATATAAAATACAAAATATATTAAAAGACAGAAAACATGAGTAAAAATAATAATTGCCACACAATAAAAAGCAATGAAAATAAGAAATTAAATCAAGTAGATAAAGTCAACATCTTACTAGGTGTCAAAGGCCAAGGAGAACATACATATGTGTTTACATTCAAGCTAGCCAATGAATCCTCAAAATACACATTTATGAATTAAGTAAAGCAAAAGAGGAGACATTGCCTTCAATCTGAGTCAGGCCTCTACTCACCCAGCAATTGGCAAAGCAAATCTACACCACATCTATAAAACCCCCCTGCCCACCATCCATACAAATGATTAGCTTCAATTACTGTAAATGTACAGTAACTGGGCAGTTAGCAGTACCATTGGTACAATGGTCAACAATTCTAAAATACAATAAAATAATGATTTAAATATAATGCACAGTTGCACATATCAAACAATTATCTGACAAAAAATGAAATTATATTGATTTGAACTTATTATTTACCTGTTTGCACATGTATTTAAGTAGTATCAATGTATGAATGTAATACAGGCAGGTCACTGGGATTTTAAAGGTATATGGCTGTCAGAATACAATGTAAATATGCAGATTTAATGGAGACACAGAGCAAGGGCTTGTGACTTCCAAATTTGCTGCAGCTGATAACAGAACAGCTGGAAGATTTTCCTGCGAGCAGCATTTGGAAATCCTGTTTGTCTGGCCGCTGCATACATTTGTTTGAAATACTTAATTTGTTTTAACTACTAACTCTTCCTTTTATATCTAAATATAAGATTGTTACAATTTTCTTCTGTGGGGAGCAGTAAGCATCCCATTTTTCAATCATCTTTTCAATTGTCCTTGTCAACCTTTTTGGTAAACTCAAATATGTTGAACACTTCTCCTCCTCCTCTGTCAATCTGCTACTGTCAGCAGCAGCAGTATTTTTGTTATATTAGTCACTAAGTCAAATCTTCATCTGAAAAGTATCTAGAGCTATAGGAGTAGAAAGTACAATATTTCTCTCTGAAATGTAGTGGAGTTGAAGTATAATGTATTATAAAATAACAATAATAGTATAATTGCTCTTTGTTGTTATTTCTGTCTGGTGAGCTCCAGCCACGCTAATGCACATACAGTTTTCATTTCTCATTTTTAGAGTTATGTTTTCCTATTTTAGTTATTGTCATTTATGTAAATTATTTTAGTATTGTTAGATGTTAAGTTAGATACAACTCTTTATGGTGGTAAGTGTACAATAATTATAATCAATCCATGCATGACTTCATGCACAAAAAACATGAATTCTTTCATGTAATATCTCATGATCTATCAGGAACACACAAAAAGTCATTAATAAATGAAAGCAATAATTCAAATGTGTTATTTCAACAAAATATTTCAGTTATTATTTATGTTGGTGTCTTCTTTGCAGTTTAAACTAGCTAAAAAGTGAAAACTGACAATTCACAGCAGTGCAGATGTATTCTGTTTTTACCAAAGATGTTATTGCTTTTTTATAAATGTAACATGGTTATATGGAAATTTTACATTGTTGGCTTTGAATTATCAGTGAAAATTAAATGGTTTCTGAGCTGCACTTTGTGATACATAAAACATGCATATGTTTACATATGTTCCCAAAATGAATCACTGGTTACTAATATAAGGTCTAAAATGGTGATTTAATTCACATTTGTAATTTTTATAATTTACTTACTTACTTACTTATCCCCATCGCGCCGGTTGGCGCATAGGGCAGCAATTTTTATAATTACGTGATGCCTTAATAAACAGGGGGACTGACTTTATTTTAGTGGTCACAAAGATGATTGATGTATAATCTATAAATAGTTAAAACATGAAATACCAAAAATTACCAGTTCAACACTTTATTTGAAAGGCCGCAAACATGATTAAGTCATTCTTTGTTAGTTACAATTACAACTAATGAACTAATGTAACCAACAACCTATAAACCTACAGTATAAATCCACACACAATACACAATACAATGTCCCAACATTATGAACTTCAAAACAAAATTTGGTTAATAATAATCTAATCACAGTTGACACATTTAATACCATACAATATAAATATACAAACTATACCGTACAATTCATTATTTTTAAAAATAAATGTATGTATTCAATGTTATATAATTGACAAGTGTTAAATATTCATGTAGAGTATTGAAGTTACTGTTCTTGTGAGCAGAAAGATTACAAGAAGTTTTCATGAGCTTTAGTGTGAGAAATTATTGAACTGATCCGTTCCACTGGCCAACATTGTTGCGTGAAACTTCCTGGGACGATCAGGATCCTAAAATGAACAAAAAGATAAATACACAGTGTAAGTGCAAGACTGTGAAATTATAATCTGCACAGAATATAAGAATTAATTTATACTTGTACTCATTTTACCTGTATGGGGTAAGCGCAGGTGGGGACATAACGGATTACAAACCCACAGCGCCTCCTCTGGGATGTGTTGGGATCACTGGCATGGACAAGGAGTCCATCATGAACCTATTGAAACAATGATTAAAATCATAATTAATTCTCTTTATATTGAGCTCAACCCTGTCACCTTTAACATGGACCCCAGGAAGAGTAGCTGTTGCCTGGGTAACAGCTAATGGGGATCCAAATAAACTAAACTAAACCTTTAGTCAAAAAAAACCTTCAAAAACTTACAGACATCTGCCCAGCTAAAAGGGGGCAAAGCACAGCCTTCTCACTTTGCACCAGCTCCTCTGGGATCTCCTGATTGACTGTCAGCATGTTTCCAGGGCGGGTGGCCTGGTGGTGGGGCAACATGCCAGAGCAGTGGCTGCCTACAGGAGCCAAAAGAAAGTTGTAAAGCAAATTGTTGGGTGGGAGTCAAGTAAAGTATTTCATGGAAACGTCTCTGAATTTGTTTAGCTACAGTCTCACCAGGATGGTGGCTTAAGGTATAAACCTGCATGAAAAGCATAAATGTAGAGGAGCGGAGGTACCTGGGATAACCTGAAGGGCACCATTCTCTTTCAGTGAGTCATCCAAAGCGAGCCATACAGACAGAACAGGGCCACCGGCAATGCCCCAGTACCTGTGAACACAATGATTACATTTGGATGAAACAAAACAAAACAAAACACTTATTGTTATTGTTTCTTCAGCATGTAAATCTACCTCATATCCTGATGCCAGGCCACATATGGCAGTGTATTCTCTCCAGCTGCAGGTTTGCTTTCCTCCTCTTTATTCTCCTGGGTGTCAGATGATTTGAGTGCTGGGTATTTGCAGATAAAGCGGGAGTCCAGTAGGATGACATCCAGGCCCAGGATGGCTGTGATCACTTCCAAGAGACGAGGGTGTTTGGTCAAATCCATCACCCACGGATACTGAAGGTGAACATTATGGAGGCTATACTGGGTGTACTCTTCACCTGGAGATACACATGAAGACATAACCTTCCCATTAAGTGAAAAGTAATGCAATACTAAAGCTTCATCATATACGGTTTTTAACTCATTTCTTAACTCCTTTTTTTCGGCTGTCCTTTCTCATCTTTTCACTCCTCATCTTCAGACCCCTTCACCCTCTGGTGTTACTTACCAAATTCCTTCTCGAACTCAGAGAAGCCACGCCTGGCCTCCCTCAGCTCCGTCTCATTCAACACAGGCAGTGCTGAGAGGAAGCCCTGCATGTTGTAGGTGTCTTGCAGTTTGACTGTTGTCATCTTGATTGGACTGCTTCAGTCTGCCTCGTGCTTTCTGCTCCCAATATTTGTATGGTGGTGAGAACAAAGAGAGAAAATAAAGTTTAAATATGGCAAATGTTCAGTCCAAGAATATGTTTTCCATGCATGTAGACAATTTGAACTTAAGCTTGTTTACAGTGACATAAAAATAAAACATGCCCTGCCCACCTGATGGGAAAAACATCCAACCACATTTAGGTGGGTCACACTCAGCACCACCTTGTTCTTCCAGACCTTCGCGACTAATATAACCCTACTGACTACACCTCAGTGCCTAACTGAAACAAGTCTAATGTGTCCATTCAGAGTCTCCTTGTTAAACAATCTGTTTCTTGAAACAAGTCAGGAAAACAGTGTCAGATTTGTTTTAGTGGACAAGTTGAAGGCTAAAATTTTTCTTTAGCCTCCATGATCTTGGGAGCGTAATATCTGCCTTCACAAGTACAAAACATTCAATTCAATTCAAAGAACTTCATTCAATCCCCCAAAACAAGCACACACATTCAATACAACACACAGGATAGATGATACAATAAGTAGTTTGAATACTAAAAAAGAAAGAGTATTAGGTGCATACAGTATTAACAGATACAGAACATATATTATTAGATTACAATAAAATGCTTATTTTATTAAGTAAAATTAGCAAAACCATAATGTAAATATATTAGTCTTAATTATAAGTATTGTAACAGTAAGTATTTGATTGGCTCCATACCTTTTTATCTTCTCTTGCTGTATCTTTGAGACTGGATGCTCTCAATCTCCTAAGGCAGGTAATATATATACTGTACAGAATGACTGGTGGAAATTCCAGTCATGTACCATCATCTGACATTAGTCATAACTATAAGGAAAAGGAAAACCCAGGCCACCATGACAGATGACACTGATTTGCACTTTAGGTGTGGTGGGACATTCAAAGAGCTTCTTCAACTACAAGTAAGATGAAACCCTTTCTTTTCAAGACCAACGCGTGACTTTGAGTTCTTTAAATTTCCAGGAATAACGTCATCGTTTACAACGAGGAAGCAGAGCCTCACTGATGTACCGACAATGGAGCTATATTTGGCACTGTCTGTCTTCTCAAATTGATATAAGTAATTAATTTGAGTTCACAGTAACTCATTATCATGTCAGGCTAACTTTTCCAATCATCACAACCTAATATTCAACTTCTCTTTCCTTGTCAGAAATTCAAGAGAATGAAGGAATGGTGACTGATCACACGACAAAGAGACATTTCAAATTGTGTGCAGTGAGTGTGTGAGTTCATGTGTGTGAACAGAGCTGGAAAAGAGGGGAAACCCTAATGGTCTCCTTTTTAAATGAATGGACACTGGTTTTTCCTTTTTACATTTCTACATACAGGACCAGTAAAGACTTAGAACCACCTTCATATTCCCTTGAATAAGAAAGTGTTTCTAAATGTTTTCCTGATGTTTTATGTATATGATTATAACAGTGCTGACACGTCCATGCTATTTTGTGTAAATGGGATTAAAAGCAAACAAAGAGTAAAGAAAACAAAACAACCCTCTAACTTAATACGTAACTTTATTCTCATTTATAATTAGGGAAGAAGGGTTGTTGCTCGGAACCATACACACACGTTATCAACTTCCTTCTGTGAATGGTCAACCTCTATTATATGTGTGTGGTAATAAAAACAAACACAAAAAAACCAAAAAACCCCAACAGCATCATCTTTCTTCAGAGTTAATTCTTACATTATACTGTCTGTGAATCAGATGAATTCATAAATGAATGACTAAATTAACACAATAGTAATAGTTTAATAGATTACTATCAAGAGATTGTTTTATAAAACACACTTCACATGTTTCAGTACAAAGAAAGGTTAAGAAATCTTATAGTCTTTTACAGGAACAAATCATTCTTAGAGCAAAACTCCGAGTTACCCATTAATAACTTGTGATGTGTGATGATGTGTGTCAGTAGTCTCAGTTCAGATGTGGGCCACTGACCCTTAAAAGTAAACTTCCCAACTTCCTTCAGTGACAGAGCAAACATGAATTCTGCTGCACACTCCAGGAAACAAAACCCAGCTCCTTAGAAGCTGTTCAGGGGAACTTCCACTGAAATGCAATTTCCATGTCGGAGTTTGTGACATCAGTGATGTTTTATTGTGTTTTCAGCTGTTCTATCAAGGTTAACTTGTATAACAAAGAGAAAAAATATAAACAAATATCATAAATAAGGTGATAAATATGGGTAGCTTCCATCTGTTGTAAAGATATTAAAGAAAGTAACAAATTGCAAGAAAGATGAGATCAGTTCTTACAATTAACTTTATTATTATGAATATATATTGCTTTTTCAAATGTAACAACTTACTATCCAAGTCAGAAAAAAAACATTAAGAGAAAGATAATTATTAGAAAGAGACATATTGTATTAAATAGATATAAGTACCAATATTGGTAACTGCTTATGTTTTGATAATATACTGAACACAATATAGACAATAATCTACAATTTAACTATAATATTTCTTCATTTCCATGAAGTTTTACAAACAGAAACCTTAAAGAGAAGAGATTGCATGTCACCCCAGATTATTTAAGGAGGGTTACTTTAAAATGTCACTATATACTTTTCTTTTTCTTTTCAATGTATTCAGATAAAAGTGCTGTAACACAGTGTGACAGACAACTGAAATTAGAGTGCTAAAATTGCATTTAGAGTCCAGCAGACTTCCTGGAGGGCCTCTGTAATGATGCTATGCTGGTTTTCCATGAGATAATACAAATCTTTGTGCAAGAGTTTCTGACATATTAATGATTCTAATTATCTCCCTCTTAGTTTGACTCTTTTTCCCTATTTGGGTGCTTGGGACAGAGTGGGTGGTGCTGTTTTCTTTGAGGATAAGCTCTGTCTCCACTTTGTGTCCTCTTGTCTCCTCCTAGTGGTTGTTTCTCATTATTGCAGCGGTGGATAAGCACAGGGTCCTTGTTTGGAGGCGTTTTCTTCAACAGCAGCCGCTGCAGCATCTGTTTATCAGACCGCTCCCGTCGAAAGTCATCCTCATAAACCTTGAGCTGTAATGTCAGAACCACAGACAGAATCATTAAAACATATGAGACTCCAGTGAGAAAAATACTTGAAGGAATTTATAGTTGTGAAAATATGTCATCTGTCCCTGCATGGATTTATTTGTTAAACAAGGATCCATGAGACTGTGTAATTAATGCAGTAATCTGACATGGTGTTGCCTATACATTCCATATCTAACCAATACAACATGGTGTTGAGGTCTCTAGGCAACAGGTGCCATTGACAAAATAATCTAGTGCACTGTCTCACACTTTCACTTTTACAGTCTTGCACAAATGTTTTGTTAATGTGAGGTTTAAACCACAGATAGGGACATTAATATGTATTACATATAAATGTGCACATGCATATGGAAGAGAGTGTACTGTGTGTGTGTGTGTGTGTGTGTGTGTGTGTGTGTGTGTGTGTGTGTGTGTGTGTGTGTGTGTGTACTGTGTGTGTGTGTGTGTGTAGGTGTGTGTGTGTTTGTGTGTGCATTTGTGCAAACAACTACCTGCTCTTGCAGTAGTGCCACCTGTTGGCGCATCTCCTCCCTCTTCTTCCTCAGTCTCCGGTTCTCTTGTATGGTGTGTTTGTGGTCATTATGCTCCGTTTCATATTCAGCCTCATAAATCTGGGTCTGCATTAATATGATAGATATATGGTGGTGAGGCGATACCAAATTCATATCTTCTGATCACAATATCTCTGATATTTGCTTAGAGCATAACAGGAACTGTCAGTGCAGAGCAGAACAGAGCAACCACTTGGTGGTGCAGTTCACCATCTAATGCCTGTCTCATTGTGCAACACTGAGGAGATCTTTCCCCGGCAACAGTGAGTTGACATCAGTTTTGCTCTCATCACATGAGAAATGGGAACATTTTTGATGCTGTGCTGAAGGAAACAGCCCACCTGACATCTCAGTGCCTCCAGCTGGTCTTTTAGATCCTGAACCTCTTGCTGGGAGTCTCCTGGTGCTCCCAGTGGGGTGCTGCTGCTCTGCCTTTTTCCCTGCAGCCATGGCTCTGAACTGGAAGAAGCTGGAAAAAAGGAAGATGAAGGGTTGTATCCAGCGACGTGGCTGGGTGACAGGTCGGGACCTTCAGGAGGATCAATGGCGGGGCATGACACAGGACTGCGTACCATAGTACTGAAGCTTCCCTTTAGTAAAGACACAAGACAAATTGATGAACAATATTCAAGTTATAGCTCAGACAATATTAATAGAGATGATAATGGATAAAGTTGCAGGCAGTTAAACTGACCAACATACAGGTACAATACCTGTTTGGGAGGTGTGAAGTCTCTTTCTGGGTGGTGCAATCTGCTCTCCAGCAGCCTGATGTATTCTTGCAGCTCTTGGTTTTTTTTCAGCTCCTGCATTAGTGCCTGCTCATAATACTCCTTTGCGCTCTGCAATAAGTAAACAGCATATGTGGGTTATCTACCACCGTCTATACCAGCAAGACAATAACCCACAGTTTAGGAAAGTCCCCAAACACCCACCTTTTAGGGTCAGTATGTGTATATACAATATCTCCCATGTGTAAGTATTTTCGTGTGTTTACCTGTTGGTGCTCCACTTTGAGCAGCAGTCTGCTGTTCATCTGTTTGATGGCAGAGTTCTCCAGCTCCAAAGTCTCCAGTCTGTGCTGCAAACTCAGTGTGGCACTGCGATAAACCTGGTCCCAGTCCTCATTCAGCTTCATCAGCTGTAACACATCATCATTATCATCATATAGTCATCAGTGCCACAACATAGGCATCAGGTAGTGAATTCAGACCAGCGAGGTGAGACACTTCGCTCTTCGGTACATGCTCACTCTCTAAATACATTACATTTTACATCACTTGAGAGAATTATTTTCCCTTGTCTCGTTTTCATTAAGCAGCATCAAATTAAAATCTGGAAGCAAGGGTTGTATAATTGTGAAAAATGTAACTTTCATGACAATTCTTCACACCTTAGCAGCAGTTTTCACATAACGCCCACAGTCCTCCTCTGGTTTACGGAGAGAACTAAATGTTATTGCCAAGATCAGCAATACAAATGTGGCACTGCACAGAGTCTGCACTAGGTTAAGGTTGATGTTCTACCTCTTTGTTGACTCTGCGGAGCTCAGTGTTCTTGTTTAGCAGCAGCAGTTTCTCTTGGTCTGTGGAGGTGACTGTCATACTCTCAGTGATCAGAGTGACCTGCTCCTCCGCAGACAGCAGCCTGTCACCAGCAGGACTCACTTCCTCTGTCCTTCACACACACCAATACACAGACACAATTTGAACATACACACATACAGATAAATAAAGTTATAATGATGAAGAACATTAGCAGAGGATTTTCATTAATAAGCAAACAAATGTACGCACAAAAGAACGTCAGGTACTTTTGAACACCCACTCACACAGAGTGCACTTACAGAGAATAAAAATGGAGCTATTATGCACACCCACGCGCACACATGCATGCACAGTCATATTATGCACTCAAGACACTCCAACACACTCTGACATATACACACACACACACACACACACACACACACACACACACACACACACACACACACACACACATACACACACACACACACACACACAGTGGTGCATTTCTCTGCATCTGCTCTCCTGGCCAATCAAAATTTCTGTTTACTATCACATGCATTTGTGTATCAATGGCCTCTAGAAAGAGTGGGGTGATGAGCTGTGGAAAATGTTGATTTCTTTGGAACCAGTGGACAATACCAGAAAGCAAATATTTGCAAAGGTTAATTAGTCAAACTAGCTTTCTATACACCAGCCCTGTAGTGAGGTCTCATCTAAAAGGAATAGCTGACAGGAAAGGAACAGGGATTTAAAACCCAGAGGGCAATCTGCTTATGGAAGAGCACACAACATAACTCTACATGTAGCCCCCGGGGCTTCTTCACACAAAACGTACTGCAGGACTGCTCACAGAGCTGAGTACTACAAAGAATCCAATCTGCGATCACCTCTCATCGCCCTTAAGGCTAGACTCCCCCGCAAACACATGCTTTCATCCACTTACGCGCACTGTCCCGCTATGTGAAAAATGGTGTTACACAATTTCATAGAGCTGTGCTGCCAGGTCAAGGCAGTAGACATGGGAAAATGTCTGTCTTTTTAATGCTGTAATATCACATTTAACAAGCTAATTACTTACAGGTTGTATGCTGTATATTTGACAAGATACTGTTTTATAAAGACTGTACTACCAGGTTCAGAAGATTTCATAACACAGTACCCCTGTGGGATCAATGAAAAGCGGGATTAGTGGAATTAAGTGTGAAATAATACTTGAACATTTTGAGAACCAGCAGGTGGTTAGTTTAGGTTAGCATGAAGACCACAAACATGAGGAAAAGCTATTTGGGCTCTATCTGACATTAAAGTGAGTTTTAGAGTTGCTTGTGAGAGGGTTTTGTTACCTTGGAATACAGTTAATGGTTTACCACTGTTTACAGTATTTATGCTAAGCTAAGCTAACTGGGTTCTATCTGTAGCTTCATATTTATCCTGCACACGAGAGTAGTATTGACCTTATCATCTAACTGTCAGCAAGAAAGCAAGAAAGCATATTTCCCTGAATATTGGTTATTTCTTAAAGAACACTTGATGCTGGATAACATTAAAAATGTGTCGTTAACAAGCTAGAAACAAGCGTGTTTTCCTTACTCCCTGAAAAGCTGGTAATTTCAGGCAATACGTTAAGGATATGTTCTCCACAAAGTACAGTGATATTTTCTGGAGATGCTGTTTATTAATGTTTGTGTGAAACCATAATCAAAACCCAGAGTCAAATGATGGTATTTGTCTAAATCTGCACTTTGTGCTATCTGTCGTCCCTCTGGGTTCCACAACACAAAAAACAGCTTTAGTCAAGGCTGTTTATGGTCAATAATGAGTTATTCATCCACACCGACAACAGTTCTGCTGTTTTGGGTGTGGGATGAAAGCAGAAGATGAAAATGAAACGAAATTAACTGAAATGGGGCCTCATTTTAGAGACCACTATGAGCACAACATACCCACATTGATTGTCAGTGTTATGAAATCATAAAGTGTTCTCATTTCTTTTGTGAGATACATTTTTATGACCTCATGGGAAACTCCACGGTGACTCTTTATTCCTCCTCCTCCTCTTGAACAAATGGCTTTCCATAATAAAACTATCTGAACAGCTCTAAAAACGTGATCGAGCACATCATTTATCTTTACTGTGGGTTTCACAACAGTTACAAGAAGTCCACAGTTTGGTAAGAGTGGGATGAAGGCGGGGGATTAAATAAAACTAAATGAAATTAAATGAAGCCTCATTTTAAAGGCCAATATGAGCAGAAAATGCTAACATATCCATGTCCAATACCCTATCTTGGCACGTCAGCACTGTGTATTCAGTCGTCCTGTTGGGACCACACCATGCTGCTTGTCTCCCTGCTCCAGAACATTTTTCTCTTTTAGTTTTTCTGACAGTTGATATACACTGTGTGACCCAGTTTCACAAAGTTTTCAATCGTATGCCGTCTTGGAAGGACACAAAAAATGCCACTGCTTCCTACATCAATATGGTAATTCACTGTCACGACATATGATAAAGAAGATAATATTTCTTTCTTTTGCTTCCGGCAACTTTGACAAAATATCACTCTAGTTGTATCTGTGACTATAACTGGTTGGTGGTTACAGTGAGAGAGAGAAGTGTGGAGTTTCACTATTTCAACATTATTTAAAGCTGACTGATCACTTGTTTGGGTCCACATTAACAACATGACACTTTGTCACTTAAATATAAAGTGTGAACCAGAATACAAACCCTATTTCAAGTTTATGACTTAGAATTATGTATTTGGCCATGTTTTATTACCTTTTTTACACAACTGATATGAAATAATCAATAATGATAATCAAGTGATCTCATTTCTATGTGAGATACAACGCTATGACCTCAGGGGAAACTCCGCAGTGACTCTTTATTCCTCCTCCACCTCTTGAACAAATTACTTTCTTTAATAAAACTGTCTGAGCAGCTGTAAAAACGTCATCAAGCAGACAATTTCTTTATACTGTGGGTTTCACAACAGAATTTCACTGACTACCAATAATGATCAGACTGCTGTAACATGAAACATACACATGTCACTTTGGCCTCATTTTAAGGCAGCCTGGTGAAAATATGAACTAGACAATTACAGGAACTTCTGTACCATATAATACAACCGGCCTACAATCAATACTACCTTTGTTCTTAGTGTATCATGTTTAACTTCTGTTCATTCTGTGTCAAAGAGATGTTCATTTTACTTGATGGTACAGTAGTTGTTGAACTAGAATATTATGGATTACACTAAGATATAGGTTTTTTGTGTCCACAGATGTATATAAAGTAGAAACATAGATTATACATACCATAATTCTTCATCTGATTTATGTTCCTGGTGGCTCTGAGGGAGGCTGCTGTCACTTTTAGGTGGAACATCTTTCTCTGTTTCTTCTGCTGCTGATAATGATGAGAACGATGACAAAGAGAGCACATCTCCATCCATGACTGATCAAATCCTCATTAAGTCTAAATACAAAATGAAAATGCTGCGATACACACACAGACACACACACAGAAGTTCCTCTTCACAAAGCTTTCGCGAAGCATGTGGGGGAAAGTAAATAGTGTCGTCAGTACTAATACGCAGCAGAAGAGGAAGTAGACCACATGATGCACAGCTAGAAGAATAGGAAGTGACACTGACAAACTGTTTTAGATTTATGTTAAAGAGGGTTTGTCCCACTGTGGGTAACTGTTAAAGCTCACACAGCGGGATGTGCAGTGTTCAAAAAGTTTACACAGTTGACATGTTGTTTTGTTTTGACATCATTTGGAGAATCCGGGAAACTCCACTCAGGGGAAGAATTGTGTGTTAATATCTGTACCCTATTTGTGTTGTGTGTCTATGTCTGTTGTGTGCTGAGAGGCAGTTTTCTGTGAGCTGAGCTGTTGTCCTATGTTTTCAAATGAGCAATTCAAGAAGGAACTAATAGGTGGGAAGCTGGATAGATATGCATAATTTCTGCATGATTATATATTGCAGGACATGTAATTGATAATAATGGTAATGCATACATTTATTCATGACAAATAATGATAGGGTCAGGCTGATTGCATACACCAGTCAGCTCATTACTGGGGTTGAGGGAAGCAGTCTGCAACAGGTTAATTAGTAAATCACATGTTCATCCAAGGGACAATCAAGCAAATTAAAGGATTTTTGTTAATTATGTTCCTCTTAGTCAGGCTAAGCTGTCTTTTATTAACACTAAGAAAATTAATTTGACAACATCGTTTGCTACTCATCCTCCTCCGCCAACCGAGTCCAAGAGATTCAGGGCCACTTGTGGTAAAGAACTTGTCTGAGAAATAGGTGCAGCGGGGCAAAAGATAAGAGCTGTGGTGTAGCGGCTCATGAAAATACACTGCACTACAGCTGATTAGGATCTTTCATAGTTGATGTTAAGAGGTTGAAGGCAAATAGAAACTCCTGCACCTTTATCAGTAAAAACTGTCTGCATCACTATGTCCTTTCCTTTAGTGGGACGTACATAACAGTTTTGTTTTGTAAGATAAGAACATAGATGATGCACAAATACCCAGAAGGCTATTCAAATGTGAAAAAAAGCTTATAAGATAGTCAGTTACTTGGAGGAAACCTGCAAGATGAGGAAAAAAGACCTTTATGACGAACGATTTCACACTTGTTGCATTTATTTTTGTCTTCTACTAATACTGCTCTTTACTGTATATTTGAATATATATGAACCTATAAATGTAATGTTGTATCCATTTATGTTTTTCATTGGGTTTAGATGTGTTAGCACTTTGTGAGGCTGTATTCATGCACTGTGTTGACGTAAACACTCATCCCATGCAAACATGCTCACAATCACAATGATGATATGATCTTTAGCAGACATACTGTTAATCAGAACTTTAGGTTTGCATGCCAGCAATAAACAGAGAGTACAGATAAGGCTACTTGGAATGCATCTCACAGTGAATAGGGCTGTAAAAAAAAATCAGCACGGAGGTCTGTCATTACAAACTTATGCCACTGATCTGAAATATTTCAACTACTTTGGTCCAGATTGTGAGACTGACTGACAGGGCCATCCTGAAATCCGAAACAGGAAGTTCTTAAACAATGGATGATGCACAAAGACTGAGTTGGCTACTGTATTTACTTACAAAACTGTTAACTGGTGCAATATATTTGAAACTTTCAACATTAATTTTTCATGTTGTAATAGTTTTGATGGTTGATATGATGCCTTACCAAATTTTTGGCAAGGCATGAAAATAAACTAACGATGTGATGGTACTTCAATTCACAGTGTAAAATATCATTGTCAAAAATAAATTGTTTCTGTGAAAAATGACTGACCCTATTAATTCAAAATATGCTAACAGTAGATAACAGGAAACAGCTTTTCAACCAGTGAAAAAAGTGAAAAAAAGTTGTTG
Organism: Scomber japonicus; assembly: GCF_027409825.1. NCBI lineage: Eukaryota > Metazoa > Chordata > Actinopteri > Scombriformes > Scombridae > Scomber > Scomber japonicus. The sequence continues at coordinate 12,928,599 of NC_070585.1, forward strand.
TTTTTTTTAGTAGAGTGTTATTATCTGTGGAATCCAGAGCGCTGAGTCAAAGTTGCTGTCATTTACCCATCTGATGCTCCACCATGAGATAAAAGCAGGAAAGGCAACAAAATGTGTCAGTGCTGCCTGGTGGCTTCGACTTGCTCCAGTGATTCCACTCACATGCCTGTACCATCTATCATGAACGCCAGTCAGAGTATTGCTGTGCCAAGCAGAGGCTTTGCTGGGAGGCCCAATGAGAGTAGCGATGCAGTGCCTTTATTGACCCAAGCCTCTGTCAAAGCCAAGGACAAATGGGCTGCTGCTCCACGGGGGGATTGATTTTTGGTCTAACAGGACATCGTGGAGAGGAATAGAGAGTGTCCCACAGAGTGAGGATGACTGAGAGGTAGATAGTTCTCCTGGGTTACTGCCGCTCACATTTGTGTCTGAACTGAATACTTCATCAACAGCTAAAAGGACAGAGTGTGGGTTTGGGAACTGGATTGGAACAAGTTTGGCTTTTTAGCACTTTGTCCCTCTGCAGAGTCACTCTAATGCTAACAGTTGTATCACCTGTTTAGTCCCGAGCTTCAAAAGCTTGACAGACTCATCTAGAGTCAACGATTGAATCTGACGGAACAGTTCCAGGTTCAGCCGCTGAATGTATTTCTGTACATCTTAACTAAGATCTATCAAAATAAATCAGAACTGGCATGTACGTGTCTGTATTGCATGACTATGGGTGAGTCTGTGAGTGAAAGTGTACACCCTGGAGAAGTGATGTCTAAACTTCGCAAAGCGTTAACCTCTCCTGTCCTGCTTTACCACAAACAGAAGTGCTACACATGAAGGGCTGCATGCATGCAAACCTGGATACACAATTCTGCATTTTTGATACTGGTCTTATGGGACCAGCACAGTAGAATTATATTTCACTGATCTGACTAGCAAATCAAAAAGCAGCCCTACATATCAAAGTTATTTCCTATGCATGGCACAATGTCACATAAATGATATATTTCAATGTATAAAATGTAATAGCTGATCTGCGTGCAACACATAAGAATGCAAGAAGCAATGAGAGATAAAGAGACATGGCATAAATCATTTGTGTCCTCCAAAAAAGAATGAGTTAGCATTCAGACCCAAGCAACCGAAGGTTATTTTAAATGCGGAGGCTGTCAATAATATAAAAGGCTTTTTAATTAAGCATCTGATGGCATGCTGGGCCTTACCCTGTTGGCAATATTCACATGAAATGAGGCTGTTGTTTAACAATGAAGAAAATTTGTGATGTTTTTTTCTTGAACGAGCTCGGGGGATCTCAGCTGCTTGCAGTATTTTATCAGAAAAGTTTGGCACTGGGTGGAGGAAGGCAAATAGAAAATCGATTAAGTGGCCAGTTCATTCGAAAGATGAAGACAAATGTTCAGATAAAGCAAACACTACTTCTTAACTGATATTGATCACATGTAATTGTGCCTAGCTCTTCTATGCAACACATCTAAAAATAGTGTACCAAATTTGTATAAATCCACAGATAAAAATAAATGTTTGCTAAAAATTGCTATCTCCAGCTGCTTTGGAAGTTTGAAACCAAACAATAACAGCAAAAAAAAAAAAAAAAACTATATGCTGTGCTGTTTGGGGAAAAATGGGCAGGGTCAGATAAGGTAATGACCACTCAAAGCATTTTTTATACTACATGTCACATTCACCCATTCACACACATTCATACCCTGATGGCAGTAGCTACCACGCAGAGTGCCAACCTGCTCATCAGGAGGAAACTCATTCATACACATTCACATACTGTTGGCACAGCAACAGGAGTGTCTTGCCCGAGGACACATCGACATGTGGATTGGAGGAGGCTGGACTCGAACCTCCAATTTTCCAATTGGCGGATGACTGCTCTACCACCTGCACCACAGGTGGAAAGTATAAGTTGGAAAGTATGGAGAAATGGACAAACAAATTCTTGCTTTTGGTCTTTTCATATGATTTTTTGACAATAACAAAAATACAGAATACTGCCAGATTACCCTGCAAGATGTTTGATGTGCTCATTTTCTCAGTAAACATTTGAATTGTATTTCACTTCATATATGTCATTCTGCTAGCATCTGAAAAGCCCTGTGTAGTAGAAAGGGACAAAGCTTGAGTTCAGCAAAGTATTAATGTGACACTTATTATTAATTTGGCCAGTTAATCACAAATGCTCACTATTCTCCATTAACTAAGCTTTTAATGCTCCCATTAAGAATTAATGTCACCCTACTTTGCACTTCAACATGGGTGAGCTCATTAGAGACAATCCCTGAACATGGCTCTTCTCTGCCCCGCCATGACTGTACATCAATGCCCCAGCTCACTGTCTAGATTATATTGTAGAGGAGTAAATCTAATCTGCTCGATTTAGATCTGCTGCTCTGCCAGGTCCATTGGCAGCTGGACCTACAGTAGTGTAAGTGCACGTCCTTCCCTTAATTTTGTTTCCTTTCCTTTTCCTTCATTTTGTCCTTCCATCCTGCTTTCTCCATTTTCTTCCATCCTTCATCCCCTCTTTCTCCTCTCTTCATCCAGCAGGACAGGAGGACGAGAGCCAAACACTTTGCATATCTGGCCCAGACTTCCGCTGGGTAGTTATGACCCCTATTTATCAGCTGTAGAAATTTTAACAGGTGACAAAAAGATGGAGCAGCACTGTGTTCCTCTGCTGCATATACTGTGAATCACAATCACAGTACTTCAGTGAAATGCATCTTGGATCTTTTTCATTTAATTAGAGATGGTGTTGAACGAGAGTAGCCTTGCCCATCACACTGAAGCAGAGGGTGAGCAATGCCCCCCCTCCCCCAGCCACACAAGCATCCATCAACACACACATTTTTCGAGTGTGTGTGTGTGTATAATAAATATTGTACAGGTAAAAGGGTGTGTGTTGGTGTGCGGGCAGCAAGCGTTTGCAATATCACAGCAGGCTACATCCGAAAGATTTCATTTTCCACCTCTCCCTGCACCCTAATCTGTGCACCGTCTTATGACGAATCTGACAATCCTGCACAATCCTTTGCATTTATGCATGCTTTAAAGGCTCTGTAATTATAGCCTTTGGTGTGTGTGGAGTTTATACCCGACACAGGGAATAGAACTGCCATCTGACACTGACAGTTTGAACCTAGCACCAAGCAATAAGCAGCCAGTCAGTCAGTGTCACTCATCCTGATCTCTGGACCTGAATGTGACCTCATGAACGAAGAGAGGCAAGTATGGATCTTCACCTTCAGACTCCTGTTGTTCTGCTTTGGTAGAGCTAATCTCTCCAGCTGTGGAGTGAAGTTGTTTACTAGGTGACATGTCATATTTCCTGGCTAGCTTCTCACTGCTTTACAATTGCTCAGCCATATAAATGAATGCATATAGCAGCAGAAATTTGCTGAGACAACAGAAATTCCCATTACAGTAATTTCAGAGCAGTGTGTAGGCATTACTGGACAGAAATACAATAAATAGGAGTTCACCAATCTATGAAATATGTATTTGTATACTGCAGGTCGCACTGGTGAAATGCTGTGTGTATGTATGTGTTGGGGTGTATGGGGTCTGTGAGAATGTAAAGAGAAGGGGGCGGGGAGGCACTCAGCCTGCAGGCTCTGGATCAGCCTGACAGAATCAATGGGATCAATTAACATAGGGCCCGAGTGAAAGCAAACACTGTATCAAATCCATCTTTAATCCACTATGTGTTTCTTCAGCGTGTCTGTGTGTGTTTGTTAAGGCCACATATGAATGCTTCAAAGATCAGCGTACAGTTTGTAGTGATATAAGAAACTGAAGATGGTAATTTCTGTTCACTGGCCAGACCAGTTTGAGCTGGTGAATCGTGATAGAAAAACAAGGAAGAAAAACCTTCTTAAAATCAAAGCTGAGATTATTAAATGTAACAATTAAATAGATTTGCATAGATCATACATAATCTCTCGTTTACACAAGAAAAGAAATACATAATTTATGCATTCAATTGAAATCCAGAAGAGAAGAAACAAAAGAGCCAAACATCACACTTCCTAAAGAAAAATAAACATGATGAATGTTCCATTGGGCAACAAGGGAATCTGCTACTGTAATCACTGGGATGCTGTTAAAGGTGCACTCTATCAATTTAGTAGTATTGTTCTTCCATGAAACTACAATGATGATGGTGGTGTTAGCTGACTGAACGGCTGGTGTGGATGGAACATTAAAACACAGAGATCCAAAAGTTGTTCCAACGATATAAGTAGCAATCAACGATGGATGGAAGATTTACATAGTTTTAAATGAAAAGGAAAATGCAAAGAAAACGGGACAAGTTTGAACACAAGGAATGAATTAAAAGGGTAAACAGGTTATTATCGCTTGCATACTTTAATACATCCAGAATTTTGGCATTTAGATACATCTTCAGGCATTCCTTAACATTAGAATTTACCTTGATCACAATTTATTTTAAAATAAATAAATAATCCAATAAAAAATCCAGAAAATTCATAAAATGTTAAATTAAAATCTGAATAGTAGCTTTTTAAGGCCCTCTCTGTCTTGTAAATGGCTACAAACTTTAAAGCCCATGAAGCCAGTTTGTTATGCAGGCTGCCTGTTATAAAATTTTAGTCTCCAAGTCCAAGATGAAACCTGTTGCCATCATTATGGGTTGTTTTCTAAGACCTGATAGAGCTCCCACAAAGCCACAGTAGACATTATACAACTGTCTTGATGACCTGCTCTCTATAATGAAAGAATTCCCTTTGACTTTGCAAAATCATTGCAGTGCCCCTTTAAATGAAGCCTTGAGGTATTTCTCCCCTTAACCTTTCCAGTGGGACCAGATGTGTTGATGCAACGAGTTCCAGCCTGTCATGCAAGAATATGTGACAACACTAACTGTATATTCACCATGGGTGTTACTGCATTGATGGTTTTAAGGGAACACACTCAGATGATGATCCTGTGAGGCAAATACGGGTTTTACGCCTGTTGCAGTATATATGAGCATTATGCCTCTGAGGTTCCAGACAGTTAGTTTCTGCCTTTGCTTACTTCTCATTTGCTCAAAGCCGATAGGACTATTTATGTTGGGAGCTGAGAAATGATAAATGATGGTGTGCTGCCTAATGAATATGAAATCCCTGGATCATTAGTCGAATTAGATTGGAGTGAAAAGTGCATAATCAGCCCATGGATGCACTGTAGTCAGGGAGTTATCGATATCATTGCATCAGCTTACCCTCAGAGAGACATAGGTTGTTAGAGAGACAGAAAGAGAAACAGTTAAAGTCAAGCAGAGTAAGAGGTCTGAAATGATTCATTCAGTAGTGGTCAGCGTGCAGGCCGAAGCAATTACAGAATATCTATTTAGCATTGAAATGGGTCTTTTATTGTCATTGATAGTTAGGTTGTTTAGCCATAGAGGTTGGAGGAGGTAGGATGTGAAGAAGGAAGTTTCCTGTCAATAGCATCAGTAAGAAGGTCAAGAAGAGAGAAAACGGAGGAGATGAAAATATGTAAAATGTATTGTGCACCTTACACCCAGTGTTGCGCTAACCTTGTAGCCTTCAGCTAAGGCTCAGAGATGGTGGAGAAGTAGTGCCACGAAGAGAGTTGCAGTGGGCTATCCCTCCAGCCTGCTGACAGGCCAATCAATGTGTTTAATCAACCAAGACACACTATATGGAAAAAGACTCTGCATCAAAGAAGCGCTGATACATTGATTCATTTCACCTCCAGCCATAACAGCCTATATGCTTTGCCTGATACAGGGATCCACATAGAGTCATCATGACAGATACGAGAGATAATCTGGGAGAGAAGATATTGAGCAACAACAAGAGGATGTGAGCAGCCAGTAGATCAATATTTTGCTCAAGCATTGTTCTAAGATGAGAACAGGATGGAATTGATCCAGATTCTGTGTTCAACGTGATGGTTCCTTATTTAAAAAAAAACACATTTTGTTCTATAACTCTAGTTATTATGAAGTAAGAGTACTTCATTTCAAAGTATGAAGTTAAAAAAGTTTCACACTGTAGTCAGGCTGCAAAGCTGACTGTAAAGCTCTCCTCATCTGCTAATGCCCATCTGGATTTGGAAGTGCTTCGCAAAAATCATAAAGATGAGGTATTATCTCCTCAATACTTGGGCTCTGTCTCACTTCCACTATATCCTTCTGGGACCATAAAAATGAGCAATAGAAGATGTCATTGTCTTTCATGGGACAGTAACTTTTCCCAAGCAGCTTTCTCTGAGCAATAGAACTACTGAAATCTCTGAGGTATATGCACAAGGGTTTACACGATGAGATGAAACAATCCACACACACACACATTCACATGTCCATCATATCAACCTCATGCTTTCATAGTGTGTCACTGTACTATTATCTCTGAAGAGGGTTATTTCTGGTGCAAATTGCAGTAGCAGTGTGGGAAATGGATTTTTTGTAATTTATTCCTTCTCTTTATCCTTTGACGAGAGCCTTTTTTCATATCAATATTCCACAGAAGATAAAACCTACTCATTTTCTCTCTCACACAGTATTCTCAAAGAGAGTAACAACAAAAATAGATTTTCTTGAGGATATGGCTTGTAAGATTACATTTCCTCTTACATCATTTCTTCCATCTGCTCTGTGTCCTCCCACTCTCTGAAAAGGGGCTAATAGAGGCACTGCTCCAGCCCTCTAGGTTTCCCTATTCGTCTCACTGCCCCTCGCCCCTGCCCAGCATCGTTAGCTCACCGTAGGCCTAATTGGGCTCTGTCTAATAACTACAGTCCCCAGGGTGTGCTCTAATGAATAGAGAATATAATTAATGCCACAGTGATGGATATTGGCTCACAGCCCTCAGGCGGGACCTGCTCAGCATTCAACTTCTTCACCAACTTATCTCCCTACGTCTCTTTCTGTCTCTGCATCCACTCCACTGAACGACCAGAGCATTATTATCATTGTGTATTCATCCAAGTTTCACCCATGGGGCTGTCCACAGAGATTGCTATTCTGAAAAGCTGCAGATGCGTAAACTTCCATTTGAGATAGCTGATCAAATGAAACCCTGAAATTGCCTGGCATTACACTTATACTAATCCTAATGTTAACAACGCAGTGATCATTTGCCTCATTCTGTGCTCTTTTTCCCCCCTATCAGTATTTACTATGAATTTGAAGTATGTGTGTGTGTGTGTGTGTGTGTGTGTGTGTGTGTGTGTGTGTGTGTGTGTGGGGTACCGGTGCTGTGTCAGCGTAGATGTCAATGGAGTATCCAGGTGAATCGCACAAAAGACGGAGGCGTGAACAGCCAGCTGCTCTGCCACTCAGTGAGCACACCTACAGGCATCCATCTAGCTGTCCGGCACTCTGTCACGCCTCACAGGAAGACGCTGATGGATTCACCCTCAGTCCTGCCCTTTCTCTTCTCTCACTATGTCTCTCTCCTCTGCCCCCCCGCCTCCATCTGTCTGCCATCTGCTCCATCCTCCTAACTTCTTTGCTCCTGTGTACCTTGTGTACAGTTTGATTTCACCCTTCTACCACAACCTCTCCACTTACTTTGTCACTCAAATTTGGGCTGCTTGGTACAGGAGTTTGACTATAAGGGTACACAACCATCGTCTCTGCAAAAAAAAGCACAGCGTATACATTTTTAAGATTAACTGATCAAGTTATGAATTCAGTCAGTTTATATTGATGCTGCTGAAATGTGATTTCAAGTATTTTTTGGGGCATTTTGAGTTTGGGATCAATGTTTAGAGCATAGTTCTGAAAAGGCAAATACTTTATGGCACACAACCGCCCCCCTGTGGTAGCTAATTGCACCTACACCTCAGAGGTATGATAACCACATTTGACTAGCAGCAGGTCTGAGCAGGCATGGTTCCAGGGTAAGCTCTTAATGAGCCTCCAGTAGGGAACAAAATGAGAACATAAGAAGAGCTGGAAGGAGAGAGATGGAAAAAAAAGAGAGATACAAAGTTGGCAGGATGGAGGGATGCAGTATGCGGGTGTAATGTTATAACAAGGTCTTGCACCATTGCTTCACTTGGCTAGATGTTAAGCTAGGTAGCCATGTAAAGCTTTGGCAGGATTATAGAGTGAGAAAAAACATCTGCACACACCGAGGCTTCATTCTAATGACGATGCTAGAGATAGATGGACAAATGTCTGCAGGCATGCCATCCTTCGCCTTTACATCTGCAAGTGTTTCTGTGTTGGTGCTTGCATGCCTTTGTATGTGTGTGTATGTGTGTGTGTGTGTGTGTATGTGTGTGTTTGTGTAGGCCATGTGAACATATCCATGGTTGTTTCTGTGCCGCTTCTCCTTGATTGACAGGTCGTTAATGAACATGGAATCCCACATATTTATCAGGCTGACAGAGTAAAGCCAAACCATTATGTTAAAACTATTAGCACGAAGCTGAATTCATGACATGCGTGGTTTCCATGCCAGTTGGCTGAAATGGCTATAAATGGATTAAATTAATTATGCAAGCATCCTGACAGACAAAGAAGAAATGTAGCATTACATTTATAATTTCACAGATGGTTTTGGCCTCTGCAATGTATTTCTGTGTTATAATAATGACATTGTTTAAATAAAATGATTTTTTCCCTATGTTTCCCCATCCGTGCATACCAGTGAATGTTTTGTGTGTGTGTGTGTATGTGTGCATGTATGCATAACAGAATAGTGATGCTATAAAAGCTCCATTCAACATCTTAACATCACAGCACACTCCACTCCACTGCAGTGACCTTGACTGTAATTGCACCAGGACCTATTCTTTTATGCATTGCTCACCAGGATAGAGAAATTAAATGTCAACCAAGTCTGAGGGGGGAAGAAGAAGCAAGCTATAGCACTATATCGGATTGGAAGCTATCCAAAATGTCCGGCGTAGGGTCCCACTGTTCCCCCTACCTCTCGTGAGGGTCACACACACACTTGTAATACTTTGAGAAATGTCAGAAGCAGTAAAATATGCCACTGAAATTGATACTAATGGAATTCTGTAGGAGTCCATTTAATTACAGAGGAAACAGGGAAAACAACACACACACACACACACACACACACACACACACACACACACACACACACACACACACACAAATCCATTCATTCATGCAGAGAGGCACTAACACACACACATGCAGACAAAAACAATAACTGTACACACACTCATATACAAACACATGTCACTAAGCGGTACAGAAGACAGAGGGATTGAGAGTATTCACATTTGGAGGGGAAATAGAGCATGTGGTGACAGCAGAGCAGTGGGAGCGTCCAGAGGGAGTTGGTGATGTGCAGCAGAGAGGAACGGCTTTGAGTCAAGGTTTCTCATAGTCACTGGGGGAGGAACACAACACCAGGCTTACTAAAAGGTTTTTCTGATTCAAAAAGTGTCCAAGACCTTTTTTCAGTTGTGCAGCACAATACTCTCAAACGCTTTATCCCAGTGCTACATTCAAGTGCTGAATGTTCAGGCAATTGAAATTGATTCTCGCTCAATATTTGGTTGTTTCTTTACAGCAAGTGCATTTTTATGCTGCCTGGATTTGTGTGTCTCTTATGCTGATATGTTGCATTTAAATCAAAATTTATACACGCTGATAAATATAAATATTTCTGACATATGGCACAAAAGTGACTAAAAAGATACCGTGGCAGAGATGCCGTTTATGGTGGTTATATGCCATAGCAGATCATGTTTCTCACTTCTTTTGGTTTTTCATCAGTGGATCAGTGAGGAAGTGTGAGCAGCCTTCTTAAAAAGCAGCTGACATGTTTCCCTTTTGATATTTCAGTCTTTGAAAAGGTCAAAGAAGGTTGCTGACGTTTAAGACATCTGGTCACAGTTGAGCTTAACTAAAGTTTTCAGATTTAGAAGTAGGTCAAGACAACTTTTAACATGGTTACAATAATGTATGACACAGTTTTCAAACAGTGAACACAATATGATTGTTTTCCCCAAGACATTTAGAGGACTTACCACATTCTGGTGTCCCTAAAAACAATTTGTCTCATCATCCCAGTCATTTATTTTTTGCAAGTGTCACCACAAACTGAACTTGTCTTGATGGCTTTTAGTGGATTGATTGCCAATATTTTCTTCCTCAGCTGTGGTTTTCCACTGTAATTAGTTTTTCCACAAAGCCTTCCGCTAAGTTGTCTTCCAGAAACTGGTAACAGTGTTTGAATCTTAGGAGATAAAAATGGGACCAACAGTATTTGAAGAAATAACATCATTGTTTTTTATTTACCGCCGAGTCGAGGTTAAGGCTGTCATTGTCATACTTCTTGCCGAAGGAAATAAGGAAAACACAGCATTTGGAGAGCTCCCCTGCTTTGAACAAATCAGGGAAGCCAGCAGCAGACAGTAGAATCAAGAAAACAATTTATTTTACCATGTATTGTGCTCTTGATTTGCAGAGTTACACACAATAAGATGGTCATCTGCACCTGGATCCAGACTAAGTTCTCAGAGATCTCCAAAAATTATGTTAAAAAAAGACCTATGACCCAACAAAAGACGTAACAATGTGACTGTTATAAGGTGTCATCTTACCTGATTCAGAACACAGAATCTTATTTTTCACAAAAATCATGCAGAGACTGAATTTGTTTATTACATTTAACTGAAAAAAAATTTGGGTTGAGGAGCAAAAAGTCTACACACTACATTTCCAGAGGGAACACGCATTAGATCAATTAGACCATTAAACGGTTTGCAAACTTGTAATTACACATATGAAAGCTCCAGTGCCATTTATTTTAATTATGAGAATCTTCTACAGATGCAGTTTCACTTTACATTCATCTCAAGTAAAAAAAAGAGCACAAAAATGGTCAGTTACAGTCTGGACAAACTGTATTTATCCCACTTTGAATGACACCTGTTTGGTGAGACAGTAATGCTTTTGTTATGAGCTTGCATTACTGTGGTTGCTGAGCTGTGTGAACATTTACGAGGATAGAGTTAACATATAGACCTACATAGTGTGTGTGTGTGTGTGTGTGTGTGTGTGTGTGTGTGTGTGTGTGTGTGTGTGTGTGTGTGTGTGTGTGTGTGTGTGTGTGTGTGTGTGTGTGTGTGTGTGGGGTCCATTTTTCCGACCTAATGTCTCTCACAAAAATCCAATCATAGTGAAACTGAGTTCAGTTTGTCACACCTCAGTAAGTCCAGCTTGTAATCACATCATATTCAGGCAATGTTTCAAGTCTGAGGGTGTATAAGGGTAGAAATGATCATTTACCCAAAACAGCTTTCTTATCACTTGTTTTTTGCTACTGTGGAATGAAAATTGATTGAGCACTATTAAGATAAGTAGGTAAGCTTCTGTGATTAATGGTTTGTTATACATTTTGAGGACATCTGTGCAGCTATAATCCATTTCTTTAATGTGACTGGATACATGTTTTCCAAAATATGATCACATCTGGCTTCCAATTGGGTTCTTGTAAATGGATTTTAAAAAAAGCATTACAGCTTCTTTTAGAACATTTCAATTTCTGAGTTTTTGTTCTTGCCTTGATTAATCTTTTCTCTTTGAAAACAGATTAAAAGGAAGCATTGCCTCACTGTATACATTTAATCACCCAAATAAAATGTTATCAAACTATTGTAGAAGAACATAAGCAATATGTATCATCCCTGCTCAGGTCATGAAGAAAAAATAAAAAGTCTTCTGTATGACAGGACAGAGATATTGCCACTTGACGGTATGTGTCACCCATGTCATAAGCTGTGAATCAGTTTAAAATCAATTCAATTTCATGAAGGTTGTAATAACAGAGTGTAGATGTTTGGTGATTTCAGCCCTTTCTTTTATGATATGTTATCATAAAATCTCTCTGTAACATCCAGTGTGACCCATATGTGACTTGAACACAGCTCATGAAAAGTGATGTTATCATGTCCACTCTGGTGTCAATAAAAAAATGGTGGTACTATACACAACAGCCCCTTTTTCATCAATGCAGGCCCTGTTGAGTTTTACCCGTTTTGGGGCCTTGTACCCAATTTTCTGATAATACCCCTACGGTGCTTAATTTTGCTCATATTTCATATAACCCGTCCCCTGGCTCTATTTAGTGAGTTTCTGAACAATCCACCACCCTTCATCGTTTTGCCCCTTTTTTGTCAATGCCGCATTTTACCCGTTTTGGGGCCTTGTAGCCAATTTTAGGATGAAAACCCCACGGTGCATTTTTCATTCAGCCCACCCCCCTGGCTCATATTAGCAAATTTTGGGACCATCCGCCACCCTACTTATCAAATTTACCCTCACATAAAACCAATTAATCAAATATTAACCAACCAATTCAAATATATAAACAAAACATTTTAAATTAGGATGTGTTTCCAATATGCATGTACAACATTAGGCCCCCCATAAACAGCATTGGTTGAACTGCTGTGCCTTGATCTTGCTAATATGACGCCTTCAATTACTGTAACAAATGGTAGGTTCTAACAGTTCTAATTAAGTCAGACTACTGAGCCTTCTAACAGATGCAGATGTCCACACACAGTCTAAAATGTGTGACCACATGGACTGTATGCACTATATGCACTGCAAATACGCCAACTGCACATGTGCTAGAAAAGCAAACAAGTATGTACTGTACTGTATGTACTGTATTCCTGTTCTCATGTTTTTAACTTTTTCTTGTTGTACAGGAACTCCTCAGATGCATGCAAACTGTGTAAAACAAAACAAGGAGCTGTGCTGGTGGTGTAGGCGTGTTGTTAAAAGTGCCAGTGAGACAATGAAATACGATCCAGGAAGTCCAGTGAGAGTAACACATTATTATTTAAAGGCTTGTCAGAAAAACACTGCACAGCGATTTGTAATATTCACAGACTGGATTTTACAACTCTGGAAAACACATGGAAGTCCACAGCTGTCCTTGGAACACATACAGTAAAGCATGATTTGACCTTTATACCCTCTATTGTGTCATGTAATATAGGTAACATATTCATTTCAGATCGTGCTATGTTACATATAGCTTGTGACCATTCATCCAGTCAACAAAATCTTTTAAATGTAGATTGAATTCAAGCCTTCTCGTGGATGAGGAAATTAAAACAGCAATTTGAGATCAGATTAACATGTTCTCCAAAACTAAGGTTCTATGAGGTTGGTTAATACAGCAATCTGCCTATAGGAAGAAATCTGGCCTTCCAAAACAGCTTGAGTAAGAGAAAATAACTGTGGGGTAAACAGAATATGTCCAATCAGTATCTCCTTCAAATTACACAGTTGAAATGTTCAATGTTCAATCAACTGTAACTTTTACAGCTGAATTCTCTCTCTTCAGGACAAGGCAGGGAGCTTTAAGTATAATATCAGTCCCTTGGAGATGTAAAGGAAATTGCGTTCTTCTGAGCAAACTGAACCTGCCAGTAATCAATGTATACCTTAGAAGCACATCAGATGCAGATATAAATTCTAAGCACATTTATAGATGCTATTTAAGAATTGATAGGATAACTCGGCTGAGTTTTATTGATGTTATGTGGCATGTGCAAGACAATAATAATCCTATGGCTGACCTCTCTCTAGATGCTGAAAAAAGCATTAGAATGGCAAAACCTGTTTATGACTCTCAAAGGCTTTGATGAGAACTTGATTAGTCTTCTGTATACTGAGCCCAACGTAACTGTTCTTACAAATGGCTATATTTCATCATACAACACAACTGGGGTGCCCTTGTTTTACTTGGCATTAGAACCTTTAGTCATTGTTGTTAATATAGGACATCTTCTTGAGTGTTTTAGGACAGACACTGATCAGTAGAGGAAAAAGCTAATGCCATTAAGATGAATACCCTTTTAAAGTTAAATTATATTCTTGAAGCTCTGCCCTATCTCAGTCCCTTTACAGTGTTTTCAACAATTTGAGGAACTTTGCAGAACGCTTCTGTGAGCTGGAAAATAGCCTAGTCTTAATAGAGTTAATTACAAAAGCCTGTCGAACCAGGAGAGCTTGGACTATGACATATTTACTGTATGATTATGCTTTTTGTCTGAGATGTTTCCCCCTGAACAAGTGCCGCCATGGTATAACATAGAGGGCTTTACATGTAATCCTCTTCCTCTTCCTGCCAACTGCCTGATATAAATTACATCTGGTTATCACACATCTGACGTGGGTGTGGGACAGAGTATAAAGGCAGTTTAATTGAAGCCCATATTTGAATATCTCATCAAGTTTGTGGTCAAACCATAAACTCTGTATAAGTAATTCTTCCTTTATATGGAGGGTTTGGTTACACTGTAGAATAAAGACAGTGGGGGGTTTATATAATAATAATACTCTGAAGCCATTTGCAGAATTGTCAAGGATATAATTTAACAACTAATCAATTATGCAATACATTTAAATTTGTAGTCTTTTATTGCTGTTATGCCTCGAAATAATGTCCAGAGGTTGTGGGGAGTAACATATAAAATGAGCCCTGGAGAAAGAAAGAAAGAAAGAAAGAAAGAAAGAAAGAAAGAAAGAAAGAAAGAAAGAAAGAAAGAAAGAAAGAAAGAAAGAAAGAATGACAGAATGAAAGAAAGAAAGAAAGAAAGAAAGAAAGAAAGAAAGAAAGATGTCGAGCAGCATCAATACAGGTACACAAACACACATTTGGTTCATCAGCACACAAGCTGCCACATGGCCCAGTGACACTGGCTGGGTTCTCTCTCTCCACCTGTGTACACCCATTGATAAGTGAGTGAAGCCAGCCTCATGTGATTAACCTGCTCCATAGGGGGAGTGGTGATACCTGAGGCACAGGAGAGAAGGCAACCACACACATACACACACACACACACACACACACACACACACACACACACACACACACACAAAACTACCCATGGCAATAAGGCCATAACACATACATTTGTAGTAAACGTAAATGTTGCTTATTGATCAGCTATGTTGTGCCTTGCTGTGTCTTAAGTGTATTAAGACTTAGATAATATCTTCTCTTGATAAACGCTATATTTAAGTGTACCACTTTAAAGCCAATATGGGAAAAAGACTTGAATATTTCATTTACAGACAATGAATGGTCCAATCTGTTCAGGGGACATAAGGACTACACCTACATTACTCAATTTAAAATAATAATAAACCGATTTTATTGGAGCCTCTTATTAAACTCAAGCTAAGAGAAATCTTTCAATGCTGGAGGTGTCAGGGAGAAGGCACTCCAGTTCATCGTCTATGGTAATGTCCAGCAGTACAAGTGTTCTGGATAACAATTTAAGATTTTGTCCAGAGGATTAATGGTAGACAATGTCCATACTCAAGCAAACATCCTCCCTCAGATCCTTGGCTAAACTTGCAATTTGATAGCAGTTGAATTCTGGCAGTACTTATGATTAGCCAGAGACAGAGAGACTCAATTTAAGTTATTTTAAAATTTTAAAATTCACAGTTCAACAGCTAGTGGTATTGAGGCTAAACTCATTACTATGTCACACCCAACAATCAAATCAAATATGCAGGAAGCTTTAGAACAAGGCCATCGCCACCCACGATCGCACTGAGTGTGACCATTACTTCTGTTGTCAGAGTTTGCATTTCAGATGGATGACAAGAAAAAGAGGACACTGTGCTAAAGCTAAGCCAGCAACCTCCAGCTACTTTGTTAAACACCATCTTATCTGAACTTCTGAAACATCCTGTTGAACAGCAAGCTCTTCCCCATTATTCATTATATACTGTCTTACATCTTCGGTACTCTTAGTAAATTACTGGTAAATAACTTCACCCCACCTTGGTGAGGGTGGGGTGACCTATAGTCAATCAGAGCAGCAAATAACTTCTGAAACAGCTCAACAGAAAAAATATGGATTTAAGAAATGTAATCAACTTTTTGTGAATGAAATGTCTGGTATATTTGAAATAGACTCTGTATTTACAAAAATGAGTCAAAAAGGCTATAATACCAGAACTTTAAAGCTGATCAGACCAGGTCTTAAATTCCACTGGCAAACATAATTTATGTTTATATACATACTTTTTCTTCTTCTTTTCTTTTAGTGTTAGTTTACACAGCAGTTCAATCACCACTTTTATATCTGTTGTTGTTGTGGTCTCTTTGTCTCAGCTGCTGCCAAATGGGAAAGGAAACCCCCAACCCCAAACCAACAAACAAAAGGAAGAATCAGATCAAACTGGCACCCCTCAATGTTTTTGCATGTGAATGCATGTGAATAAATAGACACATTTTAACAAACTGCTCCGAGCTGGCCCTGGATGCAAGATCACAACAGGAACAGATGATGGCATTTAGTATGTACTGCAAGATATTGTTTGTTTCCAGCTGAGAAGCAATTGTTTCTGTTTCTGAGGGTGGGGTGGGGTGGGGTGGGGGGGTCAGAAACACTGCCAACTAATCATGTAGAAAATTGTAGATAAAAAATATTGCTTTTCCTGTATAGTACAGCATGTTGTTCCTCTATGAATGTAAGTGGAGCTCACTTTAAATTAAACTGAATAATCTTTGGTAAAAATGCAGGAAAATATGTGTTGCTTTAATAGGAATAAAATTAGTATTCCACATATGTACTGCTACAGCTTTGATTTCTAGTGTTATCACATTGATACCATCAGACTACAGCATTTACTCTGCTTGACTTTAATTTTCGCCTTAATTGCATCATAACCACATTGGGAAAAAATATACAGGTTCTGAGGGTGAAGGTAGATAAACTGAGTATACATTTATATTGAGGCTGTGAAGTTAGCATCACAACACAGTTCCAATACCTGGCTGAATTTGCATTTAATGCCATGCTCTGCTGTACCTGTGGAAGTAAAAGACAGGAGAGCAGAGAGACACTTAGAGGAGGAAGCAGATAGAAGATTTATAGGAGTCAGACAAGGAGTAGTGAGGAAACAAACAAATTAGCTCTGAGTTGATACCCTGGAGAAATACATAATTAAAACTTCAAAACATAATTAACACCGAATTAGCACACATTTAAATGTCTGTCTTTGTCATTTTTCTTATTGACTCTTCTCCAAACCAGCATCATTGTGTGTCTGCTTCTACAGTGAACTACACTTAACAGACAGCAACTTTAAAATCCGATGAATTGGTTTTGCAACAGTCTGATAACTGCTATATGGCTTTAGTGGTTCAGCTGATGAAGAAATAGCCTACCACACACACACACAATTTATTAAAGAGAGAGGAAGCCAATAAGCTGGAGCTGTAGGATTATAGAGGAGTGACTGCTCAGAGGTGAGTCTCAGGTACTTATTGGGTAAATAACAACTCCAATATGATTATAAACTGATATGATGGATACCTGAAAACATCAGATTACTGGAGGGATGGGATTATGTTTGGTAATGTGGTCACCATATTGCCCACTGTGCATACACCTCATAAAGTTGATATAGCAATCATGTTGCCTATATAAAAATCCAGCATACACAGAGTGGCTTTAATACATTTTGGAGTCATGTTCAAGTCACCTAGTGAATATAAGTCCAATATTCACTCTCCTTTAAGCTGTTTTGGTCTCTACCAACTCCTGTGGGAAATATCTGCTTCTTTAACTGTTATAAGTTGAACTATGTTCACCATTTAGTCTCCAACTTCGTCTGTCTGCTGTTACGTGCTATTCTGGCAGCTTACAATACAGTGAAATATTTTAGGATACCTTACTTTGAGGAATATATGCTGTCTAAAACCCCTTTTTATCATTCAACAAAAGATGCCAAAGTTCTCTGGGGTGAATGTTCTGTAAAAACAAGCAGCCATCATCTAAAAATTGTTCTCACAATGCATTAAGTGGATATCTACAAAACTGTAAATACATATGAATTTGGTTAGAAAAAGGGAAAGTGATTGTCCCATGAAACTCATGTCAAACACTGCGCCCAAAAACTAAAAAGCACAAACTATATTCCATGCCCCTGCCACTACAGTACTATTTGATCCATCCCTCAAGGCAGCTATCGCACTTACTGCTGTGAATCATATGAAAATGTGTTGTGTGGCCATCACTGATATCAAAAAGGCATCAGTATATCTGTGCTTATATTCATAAGGCCTTGCTATCTACACTGAGATATTTAACATCTTTAGTTCAGAGTGAGAAGCCACGACTCAAAATCACAGCATATACAGTAGTCTAGCTTTAAAAGTTAAACTGAGGAAACATATTTTCTAGTATAATACACTTTATGTCTGTAATGAACTTCAAAACAAATGAAGTAAGGGGCACTCATTCCTCAGAGGTTTGATAACCAGCCCTATAATGTCCAAATTATATTCAGTATGTCCTGAAATAAGGGCGGTATATTACTGGCTATGTCACTTTCTCTCTCCACCCTGAAATCGATATCCATTTCTAGAAATGGAATGAGAGGGGAGACTGAAGTGCTCATTAAAGGCAATGATGCCAGTCTCCAGGGCAGAGTTGCAGAAAGATCCTCTTTTTGAGCCTCAGCATTCAGATATGAAAACACAGTAACCCACAAAGCCACAAATGCATATAAATGCATTTAAATGCATATAAATGCATTTGTGGCTCTACAAAGGAGTTCCTGCTTTCCTCGTACATAAGAGTGTGTCCTCTGAACATCACCACTGAAGACTAAGGGCCTGATTTACTAAGATCCCAAATAGTGGGTACTAAATTGCGTGCACAGTGCAATAGATTGCTTGTCTTGTTTGTGTGCGTTTTGCAGGTGATCTAAGAATAACTGTGTAAATGAAGACAGGTGCAACAGGGTGGAGACAGCAGTATTTAAATGAGGGTTTTGCGTGTCTTTATGGAGAGTTTGGACGAGCAGGAGCACAAAATTAAATGTGATCTGTTTCTAGTGGAAGAGGTTAACAATTATATTGAGTTATAACAAAAACAAATATTACCAGAAAAACTGACATATGGTAGAGTATTTATGACAAAGTCAATTCTGTTAGTCAAACCAAAAATATTATAACACAGGTGGAAAAACTCCATCCTGTGTGTATTCTGTCATTGTGCCTCCGTCTCCTCCTCTCCACAGTAACAGTAGTCATCTGTGTGCAGTGTGCAGCTTGTTAATACCTGCCCTTCAAAGATATTATTTATAGACGCAGTTAGTGTCAGAAAAAATACCTTCAGGTTTGGTAAATCACAATGTGCGTGCTAAATAACTTATTTGCATTTTCTCCTCCCTGTATTTTGCACACTGGGGTTAAAATGCCCCATATTACATATTCATCATGGCAAACGTACTAAATGGACAGCGCGTATAATCTTGCACAGTTGCAAGACGCAAACCTCAGTTTTTACACACGCAGACCTTTAGTAAATCAGGCCCTAAGTGTACATTTTCTATCACAGTCCTGCAGACACACACCTTTTACCTCCATTCTGCCCCTCCCAGCTACAACTGGCAAGCACCAACGTCATGTTCCTGCTGCCTGGCAACGCCTCTTCACTGGAGGACAAAAAGTCCCTCATTGTTTTTCTGCCATTCACAGCAGCTTTCTCAAGGTCTCTGCCTCTAAGGGAGAATAGGACACTTCTCACTTTTTTATGTGCTTCTGTATTCTGTGAACATGTGTATGAATGTGAGACAAGACACCAATTAAAACAAACATGGTAGACCCTTGGGCACAGGAGGGATGCAAAGTATTCAAGGTCTCTATTAAAGTGCATAATAGTTCCCCAGCTCAGTTTTGTCTCCTACACTGTAAAAACACAAGCTTTGGTCTCTTCGTTTGGACACATATATATCAAGTATAATTTAATTAATATAAGTGGTTTACCATGTATAACCACTTTTTTACTTTCCTAATAATTAATATAAATGGGTTACCATTTATAAACATTTGTTTTAGTTTTCCCAATAATTAAACAGACATGAAATACATCCAACTCAATATTCTTGTTTAAATCCTAAACATTTGTTTTTGTAATATGAGTTAGTTAACATTTACAGTCTATGTATGCAGAAAATGTATGGGGGCCACTTTCATTGATTATAATGGAAGCTTATGGTAGCCTATCTCTGGGCCCTTTTTTGTTTTTTTTGTTACTTAGATTTTTAGAAAGACCATTCTTTCAGTCACTATAAGGGAGAAAGACAGGCAAGGAGTGAAGTAAAAGCTGGAAAAACCACAGATGCATAATAAGAAATGAAGATCCAGTGGGAAAAAAAGTCCATCATTGTTACAATTTAAGTGTCCATTCATGAAATTCTACCTCAGTCATGTCCGGCTTAGCTCCAGTTTGGCTGCAGATCAATAAAATGTCACCCATCACCAGGAACATGGTCCCTCATACTAACCCTGAAGACTGCGTGGCTTTAGCTCAACCACCAGCTGTATTTATCACAAACTCCCTGTCATACTTTCCAAATTACTCTCCCCTCAAGGTATTATCAGTTTCAAAGCAATGTTCTCATCCTCCTTCTACTCTTCACACTTCAGTGGCTTCACTGAGGAAAGTCTCCCAGTTGACCTTGTATTCCTAAAGTAACTAATGTCCTATCAAGTCTGGAGAAGGGCTGTTTCGTTTCATCCAATGCGCAGCAAACAAACAGCTTAGTTACACATAATACGCATGCTCGCACCAAAGAGTAAAGATGCATGTGCCCACGCACACACTTGCATAATCTGGCAAAAGTAAGGCAGTGAAGTGAGTGGCAGAGACCCTTTTGTACTTGAAACCAATTGTACCTTCGGGATCTGAGCAGATAAAATGAAGTCCGGGGAAAAGAAATAAAAACGCCACTCCATTTTTAAACCTTTAATATAAGAGCACAGCTTCCCTTTGATTTCCAAAGCCTCTAAATTGGAGAGATGGCGAGAATGCACCTTATCTTCTTTCAGCACCCTGTCACTCTTTTGTGCTCGTTTCAGTTGGCCTCAGAAAGAAACTGGTGTCTCTGATAATGGTGCTCAGTGTCAGACTCTTTCACCTCCATTTAAAGGAGGATTATTACTCATTCATAAGGGCTGGAGGAGCAAAGAACAGTATGGCATCTGTCACTTACAGTTATCACTGTTTGTGAGTGCACTGTGGTTGCCTGGCAAATAAGTAAACATATGATTGCAACATCACAAGACATTGAAGTGCATGATAAAACAGTGGGCAATGATGCAATTGAGCCAAGCCTGGAAGAACAATTTTGAAACATAGGAAAATGTATAATACCCTGTAGTGATTGTTTGCTTTATTTGACTAAACTGTACTGCAGAACTAAAGCATGTTGTAAGAGCTTGTTACATCTACAATATCACTGACAATTGAGGAGTAATTTCAGCTTTAATGGACTTGTGGGCCTAGATGATTAAGGTTTTAAACAAATGATTGATGGCATGTTCCACTGCCTTTGAGATCTTATAAAACAGGCATTAGAACAGGGAACTCTCTGTAGAAGAACAGGATTTTAAACACACTGTTTTGTAGCTGGGGAGATAAAGATCAAAGCAAAAATGAAAACACTGGCAGATAGTCAGAGGGTACTATTGAAACCTCCAGCAAAGTTCAAGCTCTTATAATGAACTAAACATTTAATTTGGACTGTTTCACAGGCCTAGTTTTATATTTGGGCTGGAGGAAGCAATTACTGAGCAAAGCTAAACCCTAAAAATCAGATTTGGATGTGATCTGACCACAGTGGGATGTCTTTCAGTCTGGTGTGAAGCATTAGTACAGTTCTCTATTAACATATGCAGACTGGGAAATATTCAGGAGAGAGAATTATTGGCCTTCTGTTCTTATTAAATGGCTGTGACATTGTGGCAGCCTGTTTGTCTTTGGGCGAGCAAGGTGAACCTAAATCAAGCATATTAAAAAAAACGCAATTAATGTTTCAACCAAGGAAAATATATTGATCAAACATTAAGAAATTATTAAAACTTTCAATATTCACAGGCACCCTACTAAACACTTTTGAAGAGAGAAAGCACTTTACACATTACTAGTTTTGACAAAACACCATTTAGACTTCTACATATTCGTTTTTTTAAGTGTGCAGAGACCAGACAACAAACCTGAACTCAGTAAGAAGATGGATAATGCCTCCATCCCATAATGAAATGTAAAAGCTTTTCACTGATTTATGGTAGCAGTTAGAGGCGAAGGCGAATTTTTAGGCTGCCATCAGAAAGTAATGTTCTGAATAATGATATATGCTGCTGGCTTTAAGCGTACGTTCAACCTCATCTGAATCAGATAAATAGAGAATGAAATTACACAAATCAAGACAGTCACAGAGATTAGTGAATACTTTTGCTTCAGGCTTATAAATTCATTATCACAACAGCTTATTAAACACAGAGAAAATCAGGTGGCGGTCCAAGACCATTAGCTTTGAACACTATCTCTTAAAATTAATTATTACTGGACTGATTCATTACCATGGTAGATTATTAGCAGACAATTTTGACTTATCAGAGATATATTAGAGTTAAAGTATATCGTCTGTTAAGTAACAGAATTGGCCTACAACCATGCTAGAAGTTCTGAGAGGCTGAACAATGAGGCTTTGAACTAAATGCTCAAGTTTGCATGACAAAATGCTTATAATGACAATGGTAATATGCGAGCAGGTATAATGTTTTCTGTGTTCACAATCTTAGTTCAACGAGTTAGAATGCTAACATGTGCTAATTAGCAGTAAACATAAAAGTCCAGCTGCTGCTGGGAATGGTATTTAAAGTAGTCATAAACTTAAGTATTGGACAGATTAAAATCTTGACCTCATGATAGAACTAGATGAGAAGTTATGGGGTCACAATCTTTATTATGATTCATTTTGAATCATAATAACATCACCATAATCATCATGAATGCAATGGACTGACTAGAATCATCATCACCATTTGTTGAGCAAAAAATTCAATACACAAATCCCATAGATATATTTGATTCTATTTAGAAAACATTGTGTCCTTTGCATTTTTTCCCATCCAGAGAGTAGGCCTCTAATGAGTGTATTTTCACTCTGTAAAATGTCCCTCTCAGTATATATCTTTTGAAATACTCCATATTGTGTGTTATATTAAAAAAAAACTAAGCATCACATTTTTTTAAACTCACAAATATTGATATTGGTATAGGCCTTGATGACCCAGTGTCAGACAGGCTCTAAATATTCCTCTACATGCTTAAATGCAACACAGTACATACAAGCATTATACAATAGACATATAGTGGCACCTGATAACTAGTACACTGTACAGTCTGTGGACATGGCAGCATTACTCTGGCAAAGCCCAATTACCACACACACAAACAGCTAAAACACACCAGCTGCATCAAATCACATGTCGATAACATGAGAACCAAAGGACAAGCACGCAACAGCACGGCAGCCTGGCACAGCGGCAAAATAACCATCTACACACACACACACACACACACACACACACACACACACACACACACACACACACATCTGGCAGATATCTACCCTCTCATTTTCATACCTGCTTATCCCTCCAGGGTCAAAGGAACAGTCCTAAAATCCGATTGTACCCATTAAATGTCCATTAAAATATGCCCAATAAACAATAGTAGGGATAAAGACTGAAAATAGCTTCCCTTTGATGAAGATTACAGAATACTACCATTTAAATTATAGTCAAATTAATTAGTAAATTTCCGTTCCCAACTAAAGCATGAGCAGCGCCTCTGTGTCACTGTTGATGCCCTCATGCCAGTTTATATTCGACTGACAGCAGAGAGGAGTGTTTCCATAGCACAGCTTGTCACAGGTGGGGTGATGAGGTGTCCATTCATCTTGGGTACTGTCTCACTGGGGTAACTATCAAGCACTTTAACAAGTGATGGAAGGTTTGTCTTCTTTGTACCCTTTCTCTTAAATGGCTGTACAAACACTGTACGCTCTGTCCTCCACAATGATTGAAAAGTGGATGCTGGTCTATATAAGGCCTAAATTAGCTAAGCTGAGGGGAAAACAGCCCAGGAGAAAGTATTTTTGAGAATGTTGGCTGAACTTGAATGCACCCTGCTCATCATGTTGTTTTGTGACAAACTTAAGAAAAGGACTTTGTCTCTTAATTACATAACCCATAAGCTCCATTAAAGGCATTTAAAAGCAGCTTGTTAGTCAAACTGCCATTCTCTATGTGCAACGTGCTGCTGTAAGTGAAACTGTACTGCAAAAAATGTATTGCGTCATCCACCATACAGAGTCTTACTTGATTTGATCTGCATTTGGCATTGATCTGATTTTACAAAAGTCAGACTTGCTCAGTAGAATTCGGAAGTGATTTTATGCTTGCTGATTGGGAATTTAATAACTGAAATGGATCTAACAAGAACAAACACTCTTAAACATCTATACAGTCGTCATGCTTTTAGAATCCAATCTAATCAGTTTCAATAAGAGATTTAAACTGTTTTAATGTTTAATGTATGATGGTTGCACATAAACAAACATTTGTACTGTGTCATGCAATCCTATCCATTCTGGTAGCCCTTCAAAAAAACAGTACCCTTATGAAGCGTATGGTATTTCACTGTGGTTGAGACTTTGTCAGAGAGCTTTTAAACAATGATATTTTTAGGCTCTCTCGCACCATTGTGTCAACCCCAGTGCATAAAAATGAAGAATGTGAGGATTTCTCATCATACTTCTGGCACTGCATAACACTCACTGAGTGAAAATAGTATCAATAGTAATTATACTACAAAAAATTGAAAAAAAGCAGAATCCCAGTATTGTATCTTGCTACGTCATCCACAAATTGTAGTAAATTTGACACTCAACAGCCTCAAAGCTCCTCTGATACTGTAGTGACAAACCAACCCCAACATGAAAGCAGGGTTTGAAATCTATTGTACAGTATTAATTTAAAAAAAGGATTTTTATAATGATTGTTGTGCATTTGAGCCATAGACTGTATATAAAAATGGACGTAGTGAAGTGAGCATCACCTTTTCCATTTGGTGTGAGGACCTTTCAAATAGGGAGTGCGGGGTGTTGATTTTCATGGTCTGGAAGCAAACCCTGCTATGAAGCAAATGCTAGCTTACTGGGAACACTGAGCAGTGCTCAGTGCTTACTGCTAACAGTAACAGTGTTACTGTTAGCTGCTTTACCTAAACTGTGTGGGCATGATCATGATCAAGACTTGCTGAAATATTGTGAGAACAGTCTGACTCAGTGAGAGTCCCAGAGTCGTGGAGAGTAATATGAGAGCAAACTGTCAGTTGTAGACATCAGAGCTACTATAAATCTGCAAACTGAGGCCATTATGAGCTGTTAAACGAAAGATTGATTTAGTATTTCGAGAGAGAAGTTGACACTTTCTTAATGGGAATCCACTGAAGCAAGCATCTAGTGTCTGTGGGTGGCATTTCACTCCTGCACTGGCTTGGTCTGAGCAATTCAAGTGAAGCAACATACAGTTACTGCTACTTAAAATATTTGTGGAGCTAGATTTTGTTTTACTATGCAAGTTGTAAAGTGCAGAAGTGAATGTCAGTGTGTGTGTGTGTGTGTGTGTGTGT
Source organism: Scomber japonicus (assembly GCF_027409825.1). NCBI lineage: Eukaryota > Metazoa > Chordata > Actinopteri > Scombriformes > Scombridae > Scomber > Scomber japonicus. The sequence goes on from NC_070585.1 coordinate 12,954,123, forward strand.
GTGTGCGTGTGTGTGTGTGTGTGTGTGTGTGTGTGTGTGTGTGTGTGTGTGTGTGTGTGTGAGTTTTTATGTGCATACATTGTGCCCTCTGTTCAGGAAATGCTCGGGCAAAGGGATGACAGGTACTGAGAGTGTGGGTGAGAAGATAGACTATATCTCCAATGTGTAAATAAGACAAGGGTTTGAATGCCTTTCTTTTTCTTTTTTAACTGTTACTGAGTCACTCTATATCTGGGAAACTTGGTCGATGTGTTGGAGCTGTCTGAAAAACTTTCTACTACCAAAGACACAAGCCAGAACTATGACAGAAGTGCAGTTCTCCTGTGTGGATTCTCAGATGGTACTCGTGTTACATGGTAATGCTTCCACTCGTCAGCTGCTGGTTGGTAGATAGCACGCACAGGTTAAAGCTGTGTGCAGACTGACAACAGCACTGTGTCAAAAAATCACATCCTTTCATTTTAATACACTGGCACAGTAGGGATTAAAACTTTAGTTTTTTTGCCAAACTTGCTCCAACATTGTTGTCCTGGAGCCTGTATCACCTCTACATAAACAACTGGATGATAAGGCCAAGGTCAGATGGACAAAATGCTCAGCTCTCCACACGGTCGCAACAACTTGAAACATCAAATTCCACTTTGTGTTGCAGTTACATGCTTGTAGCATGAGTCAAACACAAGCTCTTATGTGGTCTGTGTAGATGATGTATTGATTGAAATGAAAGTGTTTCTGTTCCAGCAGATGCCTGCAATTGAAAAGCATGTCTGTAAGAGTAACTGTAAAACCAGAGTTATAAAATCCTGTGGCATCAAAATATGTGACTTTACTTTATGTTTTCATGCAACTGTGTATCGTGACAGTCTGACCTGCCTGTCCTTAGTGTCACCTGTGAATAATTGATTTCATCATAAAGAAATCCTGACCCAATCCCTGCAACCTGTTTTGAACAGTGGATTACTAGTCTGTGCTGTAGTTCTGATTTAAAAGCTGTTGATTTCTTCTTTCCTCTATTAATCAAGTCTATCAACAATTTTTCCATCCTTCCATCCATCATAAATTGTGACTAATAATAAGGCTAATTTCTCAGGGGGCCATACGTCGGGGGTGTAGTATGTTCAGCTGGTATTTAATTAAACTGTGGCCTTCATGTCACAAGAGTAGGGATGTCAATCATGATACACCATTGCATAAGGCATGGCCAGACTATTAAATTCCTGGTTATGTGTGAAGCCCACGTGCCTCAGTGCGTTCCTGATTCAATCAGCTTAGGCAGGTACATCCCCCCCACTGGCCCCATTTACGTCGGCCTGAGATTGATTCTGCAAAAATCTGAATCAGTTTCCTCCTTGGCCCTCCATGCATACAGCTTCTGTATATACAGACTCTATGTCTGCATTCAGAATGAGGTGGAGCACAGTGAGCATGGCAATTTGGGTTTTGGGTCACGGTTTGTCTTATTGATTAATCGTCTCTTTCTCCGTGTGTATGTGTCATCTGTCTGACTCCTTCTCCATTTCTCAGAACCTCTGCCTCATTCTCTGCCAACTCAAGGTGTAATAAAAGATTGTGTATTTCGTGTGATTCTGCCTACTTACCCCTCAGTCTGCTTGTTTTCCTTCACATTTTATCACTAGAGAAAACTGCTTGAACACATTTCACTGTATATGTGTTGACTTAAACACAGATTATCAAACAAAAAAAAGAAAACCACTATTTCATGGTGAAAGCTAAATATAAAACATATTTATCCACCCACGCAGCAAGTGGTCTGTGGCATTTTCTTCCTGCCTCTGAAAGACACAGGGCAGGTTGAAGTGCACAATTAAACCAGTGCTTTTGGAAGAAATGTAAAACATTCGGAATTAAAATGAATTGCATTAAAATGTCAAAGAGAGAGAGAGAGAGAGAGAGAGAGAGAGAGAGAGAGAGAGAGAGAGAGAGAGAGAGAGCAGCACAGGTTGTTTAGCACTGCCCACTCACTGACTGAGAGCACCATCAATTCTCTCCATCCAATTAAGCAGGACTTTAAATCCATCAGCACACTTGAATCTGCCGGGTTGCTTCTGAACACTAAATGTGCCTCACATATATTTAAATGCAATTGTTCCACTTAGGCGCCCAAGGAAATGCATATAATCATCTTAGTAAAATACACTTACAGGTGAAGCATTTGCACATACAGTACAAATGTCTCGTGTGAAGTCTCTCTCCCTGTAGGCGGAGTGCACTGTAATCTGAGCTCCTTGATGGTGCAACAGATAATATATAACAGCACCCATATTCTGCTAGGCTTTCTCACTGTTACAGCAGATCTGCTTTTAGGGAGTTTATCTTGACGTATGAAATAGCAAGAGTCAGCATGTGTGCATAATTATTTACTTTGCATTTCAAATTCCATTTAAAAAGTAAACATCATTTAGACAAGACACCTAGAAGCTATTGATCATAAAATATTACAGAAGTAATATGTGCTTATTATAATATTTCTGTGTCCTGGTTTCAAGGTCTTTGAACACTCTGCAGTACAATATTGTTAAACAGCCTGAGCTATGGAGATAGTTCACTTTGTTGCCCATGCCGGTGAAAAAGGCATTTGGGCATATGCACGCTTTCCTCCATAAGTGCTATCAACGGAATAAGGTGTGAATTACACCTCTGCATAGTAATGTAATGCAATTAGTCTGCTGGAGTGCCTTACCCCCCCATGGGAGAGATAAACCAGGACAAGCTCTTTTTGTCTGCCAGCCTGCTTGGTTAAATATTGATGTCCTCAGAGCTGTCTCAGACCATTGTTTTGGCTGACGGTAATGTTGTTAGAGTCAAGTTACACCGTTGTGGCTAGAGCTTTGTAAACAGGCTATCCCTTGTGTGTCGGCTAACCTGTGTGCCGGTGTCAGTCAGTCTAATCAGATGCTGGAGCCTTTCTGCTCTCCATCTCACTGAGCCAAAAGCTGATGGAGCCTGTTGTTTGATTGCTGAGGGTTTAATGCACTTGTCAGTCACAAAACCTGTAGGTGTGCCCATGTGCAAGTCAAGCCGTCTGGTTTATTTTGTGAAATTTTCTTCAGCCTTTAACCTGTGTCAAGAAAAAATGTTTTCTTCATATTTTCTGGCAGTGTATATTTCTCTGGGCACAAAACTAAGATCAGAATCCATTATTTCCTGTGACTGATCAGATCAGGCAAACAAATTGTGCTGCCCATCTGGCAGACTATCCAGGGAACTGTCTGCTCTCAGCCAGGATGTCATTCGATGGAGGCCTGGACAATGGCTGCCATTTTCAAATTGTAATTTTCCAGTTGGATGTTTCCAGTCAAGGCATTTTAATCTGAAGGGAGTTTTTGCCAAAGTGGCCATTTTCTTAAGTTTCAACTGACGATACATCTGTTATTTTTTCATCATTGCAGAGAAATATTGTATAACTGTGCAGTGAACTTCTTCAACTTCCCACTCAATAGCACTTGAGAAGTAGCAGAGTGGTTGATGATTTCCTGTGGGCTTGTTGTAAAAAAAAAAAAAAAAAAAGATGCTTTCCACCTGAGTCTGGCCTTTTGTTCTGTGAATCTGGAGAGGAATGAATAAAGCTTGTTCACTTTGAATGATGAGGTCATTAGCAGAGATAATAGGACTTTGCTGTAACGATCTTAAAACTGGGATAACACATCACATTTTAAAAAGCTGATCTGCACAATCATAAGTCACAAGCCTCATTTTCCTGGTCAGATCTCCCCCGTCACTGCTGTAATTTTCATACAGGGACTAAATTTAACATTCCCACAGCAATACCCATCTGAACTCCACAGTCTATGACAGGGTGAATAATCTCCGCTGCCTGATGAAACATCTGACACTCAAATTATTTCTGCTTTGAGATAATGGCAAGGTTGGTCATGCATACTGCAAGCTGTAATGTGTCAATGGAAATGGGCTTCTGCTCTATCTCTCAGTGAGGGTGTGAGTGTGAGTGTGTGTGTTGGGGGGTTGAAAAAAGGTGCAGAGTGAATAGTTCAGTGGTCTTTCTGTGTGCACATGCAAAAGGTGTGATGGCAGATCATCATCAAATGAGACAGTTGTGAAAGCCCCAAGGTCACTTTCTGAGAGAGAGAGAGACAACTGAATAAATAAACAGTAAGACAGTCATATGTAACAGTGCATGTAGACAGACTACACATATTTATAACAAGTACTGCGGGTGTGCAACAAAAACTGCCAAGACCATCAGAGGAACCTATGCTTCTTATGCCATAAATTGTAAGGTTATCTGTTTGGTTTTGAGACACCCCAGTTTTGAGACATGTGTCTTAATACCATTTAGGTTTCCTGCCAATTTCACTGTGATGACAAGACTCCCAGAAGTCACTGCATCCAGCAGCCAAGACATAGTTACATAGTCTAATCCCTGAAACCATAAAGTGTCATTTTTACATTTCTATTTAAATCAAGACTAAACAAAGAAGATATGTGTTAATTAGTGAGCTTTAGCATTTGGACTTGAAAAGAGACAGGTGAACTTCTTCCAGTCTTAGAGAGTGGTATCAGTCTTCTTCGAATAGGGGATAAAAAAAGGGAACATGTGTGTTTCCCAAAATGTCTATTCCATTCCATAAATATCTAACATAACAATGACAATAATAATTTTGGGCTTTTATATTTGATTTAATACTGTTTTCAATAAGATTTACTTATATTGGTTCCTATAATGTTCCATTTAGAAACTCTATAAAAGGTAGAGCGGTCGTCCTCCAATTGGAAGATTGGCGGTTCGATTCCCGGCTCCTCCAGTCCACATGTCAGTGTGTCCTTGGGCAAGACACCCAAACCCCAAATTGCTCCCATTGCTGCGCCAACAATGTGTGAATGAGAATGAATGGCTAAATTCTGATGAGCAGGTTGGCCCCCTGTGTGGTAGCCCCTGCCATCAGTGTATGAATGTGTGTGAATGGGTGAATGAGTTCTAATGTAAAGTGTGAGTGGTCGTAAAAACTAGAGAGGCGCTATGCTATATAAGTACAGTCCATCTATAGGCTCTGTTACACCATCTGAAAACTGGGATTTTTAGGGTGATAATATATCAGTCCAAAATGGATGCTAACATATCAACAAGTGCTGGAAAATGCATGACATTATGGGAGAAACATGATTATTTTGTTATTCTCCATTCCACTTTTAGTTAAAGGATACATGAATAAAATAAAGCAATGCAGAAGAAGTTAACATATATGTATATATATATATATATATATATATATACACATATATATGTATATATATATATAAAACATAATAGAGACCATGAAAATTTCACTTTGATTTTCTTTTTAACACACAATCGATCCTCATAAATCAAGAAAAACACATGACAGCACACACAACTCCACCTATCTCTCTCTGTTTTTTTCTGTCACTTCCTCCTGGCAAAGCTCAATAACACCAAGCACTGGTGATCTGAAGTGTAAACGGAAAGGATGTTATTTTTATGCTGAGCACAGACCCATCCTATTCTAGATGAGAGATGAGATTTCCAACTGCCAATTACTTCAAATTGCCGGGAGGTCAAGCATAGCAGCCAAGATCTGCTAGCTCAGCCAGCTCTGTGCAGATGACCCCTGGGAACATCAGCAGACTTAGCTGAACCTCAAACCCAAGTAGAGGCACTCTGAATTGCTGGACTATGGCCTTATTCACACTGGACCAGAATTACCTCGGGACCACATGTGAATCCTGAATTTTGACCTGAAATGTTTTCAAAGCTTTCAATAATCTTTACTGCAGTCCTCATATTTGTGTTGATCTCTGCATTTGGGGAAATAAAATTCTAACTCTACAATTTAGAAACAAGGCAGGTTCACACAGTGTTGAGATAACCAATTATTACAAATCACAGAAGGACTCCAAGTAATATTTGTCTAGCGCAAAAAGGACACTTCAAGGTATTTCAATGAGCAGTGGGATGGCAGTCCATTGACTCTGGATGTTAGATTTTTCCACACATTAAAATGTACAGGCATCTTCTAGACAGTTACTATTCTGGTATTTATGATAAATGAAGTTTAGGTTATTATTCACACATTGCTGATTGATTTTTTTTATGGCTTTGCGTTTACTAGGTACTATTCTAGTTGTTATACAACCATTACATGAGACACTGAGATTACAAACTTCAGTGATCCTTTCAGTGTCATTTCAGTTAACAACTAACTAACTAGAAATGTATTTTCTTTATTTAGGTTTGACCAGACATCTCCAGGTAGATTTCTTCTGGAGAAAGCCAAGAATTACTGTAGATTTGACATGTATGCATCTGTATGACAAACACTTAAGACATAGAGAGTATCGCTATAGCAGCAGAGCAGGAGGATGATCCTGACTCATATTCAAAATTATTCCATTCGAAATCAAACTGAAACTAACACATAGTCCCCTCTAGTACACTAATGATGTTTTCATCATTAATAATTCACCTGTTTGTAAAATTTAGACACATTCACACTGTGTGGAACATCTGTGCCACCTCTCCTTCCCGTTGTGTGCCATCAGTCTTCAGCACAAATACACACCAAAAAAAACACCATCAATAAAAATTGAATTGAAGTGAAAACCTTTATTGTCATTGCACGACAGTACAACGAAATTCAAGTGCTTGTTCTCTTTGTAGCAAAGGAAAACATTAAAATAAACATTAAAACTACAACATTCATCTTTTAAAAAAACATTACAGTCTGCACAACCCGTAGTGAATAAAAGTCCTGTATCGCTTACAATAAGTAAGAGATACCATAAAAAACGATAAATAAGTTGTACTGGTATATAAGACATACAGTATAAGATATATATTTTGGGGGGGTCTCATGCAGGGGAAAATGCTTTTCTATTAAAGACTGGTTTATTTGAATGCACCAGTAGCTAATCATTAATAAACATACGTTTATACGTATAAGTTACTCCAAAACTTTTTCAATCTACTTTTATTTGGAACACAATAAAAACACACATATAACACCTGAGACAGAATGTCGGGTTAATGCTTAATGGTCCGGTAATGATTTGCTTAACTGAACTGGACCGGTATATTAACTCAGACTGGGTTCGGGTTAGGCTATGAGTTTCAATTAAGCCTTTTAAAAATACATGGTAACTTTACATAATTGATACACTGTGTAGCTGTACACTTACTCTAATCCCAAAAATTCCCAGAGTCAAACAAAGCATCATCCGCTCTTTCATCCACTGGAAAAACAATAAAGGCCTGTCTCTGCCAGTGTGCAATAAAAACTGGTCATCTGTGCACTTTTACACATTGCACATCAGTTTGGTCTGTAAATACTGAAACATCACAGCTACTAGTGTATGAAATACTTCTGAACAACACACTTAATCAGCACCCACCTGTGAACCCCTCTGTGGTTTTAAAATAAAATGATCCATGCAACATACAGCATTAACAGGTTATCCATAGCCTATCTATTTTTTATTAGCTGCCAACAGAGCTGGAGCGAGCAGCACAATTACAGGACACTATAGTTCATAAGTGTGGATGTTCACATCGTTATTAGTTATTGTATACACCTGCTCCAATTACATGTGTAACCTGGTTTATTATGGAAACATGAGAACTGAAATATGGTGTAAAGCATATTTCACTGCACTTTTAGTTAAATATAAGAACACAAAATGGACAGATTGTAGTGATGACAGAAAGGACATAGCTAGCAGATGTGAACATTAGGGAGTACTACCTCTGACTTTTCCATCTACAATGGAAGAAATGGTGTGACACTGCTCTTCTGAATAGAATGAGAAGGTCAGCCCACCACTGGAGACCATGGAGGAGAACAGTCCAGGTGAACACCAGGCTGGGCTTGTGAGGATAAGAGCCAAGTGCCCTGTTGTGGTAAAACGCAAAGCACAGCCTTTCAGAAAGGGCAGGGCATGCCTTTGGGGTATGTGAATTCAGCTCCAGATGTAATGTGTTAGCTCTCTGATTACACTGTGCTTCCTTGTAGCACCTTGAGGGCACGTTCATACTATTCATGTCTGCAGCAGCTCAATCACATCGTGGATCATTTATTTTCTCTACTTTAGTTCACTTTGACAGGTGAGAATAATGTTATTTGAACTTGGGCACAGAACAAATAACCACCTGCCTGAAAATATGGCACTTGGTTTTCATCCGAGCAAAGGAGCGAAAATCAAATCTAAACCATTTTTTAGGTGTTGAGGGTTGACAGAAAAATACTCATTCTTTAGCTTTAGGGGTCACACATTTATTTTGAGGTAGAACAGTGCAGTAATCATTGTTCAGCTGGAGAGGCGTTACCAATAACAAAAAGGTGAACAGTTCTTGGTAGCGTAGTAACAGGACAGCGGACCCGGTTTATCAGGCACATTCATCTTGTCATTGCTATTGGTCATCCTGGGCTGTATGATAGATGATGTGACAGAGACACAACAGGACTTACATCCTACTATTAATCACCATTCTGGTATTTACACACCAGGAGAGCGGTTAACAAAGAGGGAGGAGGGGAAGGGTGTGTTAGGTAACAACAGCATTTCAGACTGCTATTCTGCCTCTAAATGTGGCTTTCGTGAGTATGTTGATGAATGTTAATTTGTAATTATTGAATATTGCAGAGAGCACTGACAGGCACACCTGTTCTATTCTGCTTAAAACATACAACCACACACACACACACACACACACGCACGGTCACACACAAACACACACGCACCCACCATCTGTCTCTGATACTTGTGAAATCCCACTAACAGACTACTAAACCATAGGGAAATATAGATATGAAAGGACTGACAAGTGTTGATATCTCCTCCAAAAAGAGCCCCAACTCGAAGCTTCTTATAACACTCATGCAGTAAAGTTGTCATTTACTGTCAAGCTGCATAATCAGTATAAATAAGACTTCCCTTTGACACAGATGGCATGTCAATTACTGGACATCTGTTATGGTTTATTATATTTTGCCCATGATATAAGCTACACGGATCTCCTTTTTGTTATCAGTGTTGTCAGAGTATTTCACTTTTATAAATAAGTGACTGCGGTCATTTGGGGTTTCTCTACATTGGACCAAATATTCCCTGTGACCCTGAGGCCAAATTTATTTAAATGTCAATGAATGAATGTCAGTGAGTGTGTATCTGTGAGACTGAAGCCTTTCCACATCAAAGATTAGGGATAATATTATGAGCATATGTTTATGTATGCACAACACACACCACATGCACATACAGCTTTTGCACACTGCATCCTGATAATGTGTGTTTGTTTGTTCCTGATGAGGGAATACAAATGTGTAGCATGGTAGGAGTACAGTCAGTAAACACATTTTTATGTCTGGCTTAAATTAACTATATACTTACATTCACTATCAAAAGCAAAGTGTAATACCAACTGTCTGAATTAGGTTTAAGGTGCCCTGTGCATTATTTGTTAGTGGTCAGCTTTTTCACTGCCTTAGTTAGTGCGTAACTAAATGTTGGGTTGTGAGGATTTTGGAGAAACCATGTTTGCAAGATTGATAAGTCTGTTGTATCAGGAACGACAGGCTGCTCCCTCAAAGTGGATATTAAAATCTGTAATCAGTGTAATTGGTTGATCAATGGTCAACCACAGCATGACTGACTGATTACCAATTATACTGTTTGTATAATCAAAGAATGTCTTCTCATCCATCTCTGTGGTCATCTTTCAACACAAATGTAGGAGAAGATGTAAGATGAAGTTATTTTTGAACACAATGCAATCATGCAAGTTTAACTACTGAATATGATTTCTTTTATCTGTTTTACCCTAAGATGCCAGATATTAACACGTTACCTGAAGCAAGCACTGCCATCTTGGTTAAACTAAACATAACAATGAAAACGTTAGAGGACAATTTATCTCACAAATCAACCAAAGTCTCATAGGTTAATCATACTGTGAGAAACATCTGGTCTCTCTCCTGGACAGCAGGTTAGGGGGCTAGTTGGGCCACAGACACATGGCTGATTCACAACCTGGAGGCTAATTAAAGGAGGTGACATTCAACCAACAATGCAGAAGATGGAGTATGGCAGCTGTGTTGATTACTGTCTTCCCTTAATCAAAACTCAAAGGTGTTAATGCCTTGAGCTAGGAACTCATAATAGCCACATTGTGTGCAAAATAAATAAATAAATATGGAAAAAGGAAATAATTCATATAGTTGCCTGTGTTATTCTGTTGGTATTCTGCTGTTTTCTGTGTTACATTACTTTTCAGGAGAAGTTTGAATAAATATGTTGGGAAATCTCTGACCATCTGCTGTTGCTGTCCTCGATTAAATGATGTGTGCTCAGCTACACGTTATCAAGACAATCTTGAATGATATTGATGTGGATGATATATTTCAGTCTGGCTCTATGTCCCCAGCCGTCATATCACATCAGTCCTCCAGAGGCCCTGTTTGTTTAGACTGAACTGTGTGGGAGAAAGCTTTTAGTTGGACTTTTAGAAGGGACTATCTGACATGATAATTATTAAAGTTCCCTTTATTCTGTCTTTATTTTCATTCTGGTTTGTACTCACACAGGTTATACTCAGTTATTTTTTTTGTTTTTTTTGTTTAAGAGAGGTTGAGGTGTATTTGAGTTGTATTGATTTGTATTCTATGGCAATTTTATGTATGTGGATTTCTTGAGAATAGAATTGTGTTTCTAGGTCGTTGGTTTTCTTTTTCTACTTCTTCTTTTCCTCATTAATTTAAGTTAGTATTTTAGTCCTGTGTTTGCGTTCAGTTTTGTTGGATCATTTGTTCTGTTTCACGTATGTCTGAACCTCAAATAAAGAGTTATTCTTCAGTTCTGCTCCCCTCTGTGTCCTGATCCACCCACTCTGCTCCAGTCTTGATAACAGGTCATAATAAACTATATTTTAAATGTCATGTGTTAATCTCTGCAAAGTCTACTTGACTGTGCGCTATACTGTGCACAATGTAGTGTGTTATGCAAGATGGCTGCATTCCAAACTAGGTCTGACATTAACCATGACCTGTTTCTGTATTTAGTGTCTTCAGGTTAGGCTAACCCACTGTCGCTAACTTCAGGGGTTAATGCCCATTAACTTTTCTAGAAGTTGGGGAAATAATAGATGAGACTTTTCTTGGTATTGAGAAGTTGCAGCATTTATTAACAGTCAGACTGTAGCTTGTACTGTACATTTACTGCCAGATTGACAACTTCCTGCTAACCTGTTCCACTGTTCCACTCACATTCACATCACTTTTCTGTCACTCTTTGCCACTCAACCACTATGCACACACATTACAGTATGTATCACTCTATTACATAACCGAGTTACACTACCATGAGTTTTCCAAGCAACAACACACAGGTTGACTCACATGTCCGAACAGTGTTGCAGAGAAAAAAAACACAAAACTCTACTGATTTCTGAATGAATTGATATTTGGCATTGTAGACACTGATAAAAAGTCATTCTAAAAAGTAAAATACTGTATCATCATGAGCTTTAAATCAATGTCATATCACGTTATGTTAAGTTGTTCTTTGACCTGAGGCCTACCTGTCCAAAATATTTTATTAAAAATACTTTTATAGTTTAATAGAGGTAAAAAGACCATTACAGTTGTGGTAAGAACACCTCCTCAGTACAGCTGATAAAATCAAATACATCAAGAAATTTCATAAAATTCCATAATTACATGGCAAGAGTATTAAGTAACTCTAATGAAGAAATCCACTAGCAAATCAAAATGAAAAAAAAACAACAAAACAAGAAAGCGCCTGTTAATTCAACAGCCTGTTGTTACAAATGGCATACTTATAACATGAAGAGACCATCAAAATGCGTACTCAAGCAACCTGAATGGTCAAGAAATGGAAAAGCAATTTTCCGACACAACTGTTTTACAAAATAACCCCATCTGTAGAGATTAACTGTCCTTAACAAGTAATTAACACAGACATTTCAGACTCACTTTTAGCAAGATCTCTTTTTTCAACAATAATTTCTTGGCAATGCCAGCACACAGATGGGATTTAAGAATTACAATTCCCAATTAAGCCAGCAGTACAATTCAAACGACATCAAAATTAGCTTTTTCTCACAGGTAATATGTGTGACTGATGACCAAAACAAAGAGCAGGATTGAGCTTTTATTGCTACAGTTTGCTTAGGGCTCCTGTCAGAAATAGTTCAAAGCTACATACAATTTCATTCAACACTCCCCACTGCACCGTCACCTGCAATATGTTAACAATGGCATGTGATTAGTTGCTCCTTTCAAATGCAAACTTGGGGCACTTTGTTCCACTTTATCTGTTTTTGTTTAACATACTGTGACACAGAGACTAATGATTTCTCAAGCAATTCAATCCATCCTTTGAATCAGATCCCCAAATGCACAAAGATCTTCTAAAGCGTCACACTGCTCAAGGAACTTTAGTATGACAAAATCTTAATTTATGCACCTTTCATAGGCTATGACAATAATTGTATTGGATACATCAATCATGGCTACAAACTGAAGATACATGCACTGAGTTATTAAACAACAATAGAAGAAAGCATCTGTTCAACATTTCAACTTTTTTTCAACATGATGGATTACTTTTTGAAGAGGTTGGACAAATGGTGAAATGCTGTTGCTAGAAAAATGATGGAAACAAATAGGTATTTCCATACTGTCTCCTTTTACAGCTCAGGGAGGAAAAATACATCTCCTCTTTTTTTTCTTAGAAAACTATACTTAAAAAAAAATTATTTACAATTTTCAACAACATGACAGCTTTGTAATACAGTCAATATAAAGTGCCAAAATACAGATGGTTGTATATTTTCCATTTTTATATGTCCCCCGTCCACCCCCCATCCCTCCCTCCCACAGAGCCATACATGAATAGCACCAATGTAAAATATAATAAGCTAATAAGAAACTAAGCACATAAATTGACAGAGAAAAAGAACAAAAAAACAAAACCCAGCCAAACAAAAAGAATAAATAAATAGTGACTAATAGAAATATACATACATATTCAAAGTATAATACATGGTAAGGTAGATCATATGTTGCCCATAGCCTTTTGTGCTGTGATTCAGATTCAGTTATGGGAGAGCACACAGTTTTAGTGTTTCCATGTAAGTCAGAAATGGTTGCCATGCCTTATAAAATGTATCTATCTACTATCTATCTGGGGCGGCTGTGGCTCAGGAGGTAGAGCAGCGGTTCGATTCCTGGCTCCTCCAGTCCAAATTTCATGTGTCCTTGGGCAAGACACTTAACCCCAAATTGCTCCCATTGCTGCGCCAACGGTGTGGTAATGGGAATGAGAATGAATGGTTAAATTCCCCCTGATAAGCGGTTGGCACCCTGCCATCAGTGTACGAGTTGTAATGTAAAGTGCTTTGAGTGGTCGTAAAGACTAGAAAGGTGCTGTATAAGTACTGTCCATTTACAGAGCCACCCAGCATAGATCTTATTTTCTCCAGGTGTATGGGTTCACTAACCCACAGAACATGTGTAGGAGGGGCCTCCTGTTTCCATTTAATAAATATGAGGCGTCTTGCAATCAAGGAAGTGAAAGCAACAGCATTCAAGTAATGTTTGGGAGGGAGCATGGCCCCTGGTACTACTCCAAAAACAGCAATCAAAAGAGATGGTGTAAATTTACTCCAAAGACCTCTGAGAGTGTATTAAATACAGATGTCCAGTAGTCATGAAGGTTTGGGCATATCCAAAAAGTATGTATGAGGGACCCTGTTGCTGATTTACATACTGTAGGGGATCTGCCCCTGGATAGATCTTAGCTAGCTTTTCCTTGGATAGATGCAGGCGGTGTAAAACCTTAAACTGCAGGAGCCCATGTCTAGCACAAGTTGAGGAAGAATGTACTCTTTGAAAGATGGATTGCCAATCACAATCTGTTATCTCAGATGCCAAATCATCTTCCCACTGAGACTTAATAATGGAAAGAGAAGGAGAATGTAAGGTTGATAAAAGATATCACTTTCCTCTATTGCGCACATTTATGCCAAGAATGCTGTCTATGAGTTGTTTCATCTGGCAGGTTTGGGAATTCCGAGTGTCTGTTATACATGAAATTTCTTATTTGTAGATAGCAGAATTAATGGGTCTGTGGGATATTGCATTTTTGAGTAAGGTGAGTGAATGAGGCTTCCTGCTGCATTACTGCCCAACATACCAAACATAGTGAACTAGGTGCTACCTCTTCCCATTTATATTCTTATATGGCATACCTGAGATCTATCATATATTTAAGATGAATTGCAGCTTACATGCTGTTAACTGCTGTGTTACAACTCAATTCAAAGAGAGCTCTTGCACTGAATTATTATTGTGAACCTAAACTTAACCACAGTGGAAACAAACAGTAATCATCATCCTGACCAATAGCACCACTGATAGATTATGGAGTTGGTGGCGCCGGGTGACCATGTTCAGTGTCTTGTGTTGCAGGCTTGTCTTGTCTTTATTGTGGATTTCATTATGTAGATTTCCAGCTTCATGTCCAAAAATCAGTCAATGTGAGTAACTTTACCTGTGACCTTAAAGTAAATATATATGGTGTACTCCCACTTATCAGGGTACTGACTAAGCTATCTGTAGATATCTGGTATCTAGTGGTGGTCATCTAGTCTAAGTTCCTTTCTCCAACAACTGGAGAGTCCGAACATGGTCTGACTTCAATTCGTGTGATTCGAGAAATCTGTCAGTCTTTCAGCACTCTGCATTCTGACCCATTCTCCTGTTGTTGGGTTCACCGAATGGCGTTTGATTTGAAAGCAACTCTCACCACTCCGTTCCTGTCTCTCCACATCAGTCACTGCCACAGCAGACAGGATGGAGTCCACATCAAAGAAAAAGGGTCACATCAGCGACATCGTGCCCCAGAGGCCAGACGCAGTACATGAACTACACCGTGCTGCTCAAACTTCTGCCAAACTTGTCAGTGTGTTTAAGAACAGTTATGGAAAAAGTTAGGCCCGTTCATTCACATCACATTTTCCAATTACCAATGAGAGACAACAACTTTATTGGTGCTGTCTGTTGCTCTCTCCCTGGTCATCTCATTTGTCTCCCTGTCTCTATACATGTTTTTTCGATATCTCTCTACCTTTTACTCACTCTCTTACTCTATCCCTCTCTTTCGCTCTTTTCTACAAAATCAATAATGTCTAATAGATTCAGGACATGATTGAGTGTAGGCGTCAGTTTCCCACTACCTGGAGGAGAAGTATATTAATCACTGAAAATGTCTTTTTATGATTTTGCACCATAGATCCCTGTAGTGAGCCCCCGGCACAGGCTACTTGAAGCGTGTATGTTTGTGTGTTTGTATCTTATTACAAAATCATGTCTTTAAGGGAACTTATTGTGCTTTTGTTTTTCTGTTATTTATATGCTGTTATAATGTGATATATTTATGTTAAACATGGTCAAAGTTTCAAAACCCGAGCTGTAAAGCCCCTGGAAAAGGAAATCTATGATTGACTCTAATTATTTGGGATCAAATGTGCACACCTACAGTACACCTACAGTACAAAGAATGAGAACATAACCTTTGACATGGCTTTGTAATTCTTTAGAAAGTGTCTTTCCTTCCCTTTTCACTGGGTTGCAGTTGGGCATGGCTATGCAGGGACATTAATTATATAATACATATGATGCCCAATCATCTTTAAGAGACAGATGATTGATATGGTTATCCGCCCAAGGTGACTTCACAACACCACTATCATCTTCCCTGTAGGAAAACAGTGCATTGCACTTTGCTTTTAGACTGAGAATTCAAATTAGCCTGACATGGTTTGAAAGCTGCAGGGTTGAGCTACCCAGTACACCACTCAAATCTGTACTAATCACAAAGTGGAACTCAAACTCAAAAGTGTAGTAAAGCAAATCTAATACTAACTGCTTCATGTAAGTGAATGGAAGATTCTAAAATACTTAGCTTCTAAGTCTAGGAGTTGCAGGAAAATAAAAACAGATACAGTATGTGTGGTCTACTCCTGTCTGCTAGCAGGGTTGGAGGGTCACCTTAAAAATGTATTCTGATAATGTTAAAAAATGTAGTCAGTAACCTAATCCTAGTATCAAAATATTAAAGTAATGTAATCAGTAATGTAATGATTACTTTCTGTTACTTTTGGATTACCTCAACACCAAATATGCAATAATAAAGATATAAACAGAAATATCAATATAATATGTATTCTGTGAGACAACAGAGCAATGTAACCTTAGAAATAAAATCGTAGAACTAAACATTTTTGCATCAAAAACATGTCCTCTGCTCAGTGAATTTTTTAAGAAAAACTTACTTTTTGTGCTTTCAGGCAAGAGCCAACAATGAAAGTGAACAAAGCCTCTGATGAGAATCCACAGCTATTCTCAGTGGAATGGGTTAACGAACATCTGCGCATGAGCATCATTGGCTTCACTGTGTCCTTTTATTTAGTTCTATTTGCATGATGCGTCTGATTTTCTCTGACTTATTCAGTGACACTGCAGCTCTGAGCATGTTATGCACACAGTCATTTTGGAAGAGAGCCATTGTATGTGCTACAATCTGTCAAATACTCTCTTTGAACGCATTTGTACAAGTCTTTGGGACTGCCACAGTGTGTAACGACAACATAAGGTCACCTGTGTGCACCATGTGCTATCATCCTCTACTCAAATAATTGTGGATGAGTGAGTTATTTTGCCAATGTCTCAATCTTTCTAATATTTTTCTATGAGCCATTTTTACTACAGCACAGCCTGCTCACACAACCCAGTAAGTCCATGGAAGTACTGTATATTTGGGATGGTCAGTTTTCATGAAATAAACATTACAAGATCAATCACTTTTCATCATATAGAGATAAAAAACTGAATAAAAAGATAAATGAATCAAGATCTCAACCCAAGTGTTTATTTACTAAACTCAGCTAAGAACCGCTAGTATGAAACAACATTACTGACAGAGAATTGACAATATGTGCATATTTATAAATGGGTTCTCATTTCAAAAACAAACAAATCAGTTTGAAACATTAAAAAGTCAGCTAAGACGGCATTTTCAACCAACTAATGAGGCTAATGACAGAATTATCTTGACAGCTACTGCTGATATATAATGCCAGCGAAAGTTAAAATATCATCGCCTAAATTGGTGGCTGTCGTCTGCGAAGGCAAAAAGCCATTGTTAAAACAATTAAGTAGAGAAACTATTGACAAACTGTTTTCACACTGTGCCGTGTGAGAATGCAAAGTTTGATATGCATAGTAACAGAGACTAGGGTGTGGGACTTAATAGCCAAATGAGAGAAGAAAATCAAATTGATGTTTGATGCAATACAACTGTTATGTATTATTTAGATAACATTGGAATACAAAACCTTCAATAACTGATTTTGCTTGTTTTTAATTACATTAAGCCTGGAATGGGTAAAATAAAATAAAAAACATGCAATATGATCTCACCACAATACAGCATCAATAAAAGTCGACAATTCATTGATTTATAGCCAAGTCCAACCATTCTACATATATTACTATTTTACATAAACCTCTACCAATGTTTTAGCCGGGAGTGCCTCCCACACTCTGCCCTGATTGTGGGAGACATTTGCCTTAAGACAGATGTTCCTGCCCTTTGAATAGTCCACAGCCGACAACAACAGGAATTGTCGTTTTGAATGGAGATTGTGATACTAGGGTTCTCACTTTCAAAGCCTTTAGAAGAGGAATCTACAAAGTTAGTCTGAGACATTCCCCCCCAGGGATTAGGGATTCAGTGTCTCACTCAAGGACCTGCAGCAGCTTGAGTCTGGGTCCTTTGATTAAACAACAGCTCTTGCTTGCAGCTCTTCTGGCTACCCTGCTGCTGCTTTGAAAATGTACATTGTGGCCATATAAAAACTGCAACCTGACTCTGAGTCAAGATAACATCAACTAAGACATGCATGTTGACTTGCAATATGTTAAAATAGAGAGAAAGAAGAGTGAATTTAATCAATAAAGGCACATCAGTCTGACTCTCCAGTAACTGGCATCATGCTTGGCCAGACCACATGGCAGATGCGAAGTCAGAGGATACTAACTGGCTCCTGCCAACAGTGCCCATTATCTGCTGGGCATGCATGCAGGGCACAAGGTTAAACTAACAGGCCTGCTTGTCCCAGATCAAGCCTTGCTGACTAAACACAACAACACACACACACACACACAAACGTAGACAAACGGCTGACAAAACAGCATAGCATAGTGTTTATGGACATCCATGCAGAAAGCTTGATTCTGATGAATTTCAGATGATGCTCCAAACCACTGTGTGTGTGTGTGTGTGTGTGTGTGTGTGTGTGAGGGGGGAGGAGGGGGGAGAGAGAGAGAGGGAGAGAGAGAGTTGCTGCTTGCATCTAAACAACTCTATTAGTGAGCTGTCCTTGGATGATCGAGGGCGCCATGGCCTGTGTGGGATGTCTTTCTCCAGTGTTTTGCATAAACACCTTCCCCTTTTCTTTCACTCCTCATTCAGGCAGCACAAGATGGCACATAATGGAATTCTTAACAGACTGTGAGAGCCTTTATTGTTTTCCTTGTCACCTCTCATGCATCCACCACCAGTCACTGGCACTGCACAGTGTCGGCATAGACTTCAAGCTCTGATACAATGACGCTACCCTTCTGTTCAGATGTCCATATGACATTTAGCATTTCCTGCCCATTATTTTAATATTCAATCCCGACCTCATAATCCCATTACTGTCAAAAATCCTGCTTTGTGACCCTCACAGTCTCATGTTCTCATTTTTCTCTTTGACAATGAGTTGGCAAATGAGCCTCATTCTCGGTATAGGAGGGAAGGGTGAAGATGAGGAGTGAAGGGGGGGCAAGAAGACGGACAGAGAGAAGAAGAAAGGAGTAGGGCAGAACAAAAGGGAGAGCAAGAAGAAAAAAGAGTATTGAAACATGAGGGGTTTGGTTTGAAAGGAAGGGTGAAGAAAATGGAAGGTAGCAGAAGGTTGAGAAACAACTTATAGGAATGAATAAGAAGAGATGGGAGCAGGCTGGGGAGCTTCAGGTGTTTTAAGTCATGCTGTGGGACAAATATGTGCCTGTGCTCATTCATCATCTATTTTTTCTCTTTCTGTGAGGCAATTCATTTCTCTTCAGCCATTTATAAAGGGTTACAGCACCTATTTTGAGTCACTGCCACAGTCTATTAGTCCACATAAGACCTCCTCTAATCTCTTACTCCCCTGCAGCTTACACATGTTCAGCGCTACTTCATCATCATCCAAATGGACTACACAGGGAAAAAAGCTAATAGTATGGGAAATCTTTTCTAATCAGTATAACTTTGATGGGGCAGAGCACGGGATGCAAACGTTTAACCTTGGAGCTGCCTGAACTTAACATATTGCACCATTACTGCCTGGCACTGCAGTACAATAAAAGACACGATACGATAGGGTGTATGTGTATGTTTTCATGTGTGTTAATCTCAATTCCAAACCTTTCATACCTGACAATAATGCCTAACTCTGCTATCAGCTTGTTTGCAGTGGAAAAAATATTTAACAGAGGAAATCTCTGACGCACACACCAGCTGCCTGCAACTGTGTTATCTTTAGCATTGCCTCTGAGACACTGCCTATTACTGTACATCCAACCAACATAAACAGAGCACGTCTATACACACAGCTGTTCAGATGCACAGCCTAGGGCAGAGGCAAGGAAACAGACAGAACCATGCTCTCTTGAGAAACGAGCAATGTTATCTCTGTTATCTCCCTTCCCAGCTGGGGCCGGCAAGACACAATAACGCTGAGACGATCGATGCATTTCCACAATTTACAAAGCTGATGGAGTGGATGTCAAACTCTGTAACTTACTTTTTACATCCCGTTCCCCAATGCGCACACACACAAACACCTGCCTACACATTCCCAGAGCTATTCAATCAAAAACCATTATCTGAGTTATGAGGAAGGTCAAAAACATCAAAGGTCAAAGCAGCTAGTGGATGTGTTGAGAGGAAACTTTATTATGTCATTATGCTTCTTGGCAGCTTTTATTTGCTAGTGATAAAGCTTGTGTTGTGTCACAAAAACATATCTCACCCAAGGAGGAAGAATGATTGGTCTAGTCCTTAAGATGCATACTGAGTATCTCCCACACAGCATTGGCAATTTCAAAATGTTTCTGTTCAGAGATGAAACAGTTAGTCAAGTAATTGTTCATTTTAATCATTTTTCAAACAAAAATGAAAAAACCTCAAGATTTGCTGCTATTCTCCATCTTGTATCATAGTCAATGTAATATGTTGAGGTTTTGGATTACTGGTCAAACAAAACAAGCAATTTCAAGACATCCACCTGGACTCTGGAAATTGTTAAGGGCATTTTTCACTATTTTCTGACGTTTTACAGATCAAACAACCAATTCATTAAGATCATTTGTTGCAACCTTATTTCTGTGTTCCTCACGTGCTCCTGAAGTTGAAGTTGGGACAGTAACTTTACATTATTGTCAATCTTTAATTGCAATAGTTTTGTGACAATATGATACAACATTGTGCTGCTGTTTTACAAAATGGTCCTTCCCAAAGTAATGATTCCAAGCAAACTGTCGTAACAACTAATAAAAACAGATTATAAAAAATAATATAAAATCAATTTAGTACAACTGAGGTCTTATTTTTGTAATTTTAGCCATATTTGCTTTAAATAATAATAGGTTAATCATCAAGTTAGTGGCTGGGATCTGGGAGCATGGAGACATTGCTAAAATAAGTTACATGAGTTACTAAATTTGAGCTCACTGGACATTTTCATAACTCAAAGTACCTATAATTATTTTTATTTTTATGGAGCTTTAGCAAAAACTCAGTCAGGAAAACAATCTTTTACATGCTCATGTCTGTAGTGTTATTTGTCTAACCATCAGTCATTCCCATCCCTCATGCATCCTCACTCATAATTTCCTGGCTGTCTTGAGTGTCAATTAAGACAGTTTTCACATCAGCTGGTTATAACTACCCAATAGCACAATGACACTCATTCAATGTCAGACAATCATTTTACAGCTGTTTAAAACAAATAAGTTTTCTGCCTTTAATGCTCTCATTGCTGCAGTTATGTGCACCTCACCACCTCCCCATTACCAGTCATTGCAGATTCATCAGTTCATCAACTTCATCAGTCTCAGAGGAAGTCATCAGCCACCACCACCACTAGTGTCTGGACTCAATGATGTCCCTTGATTACAAATTCTGCTTTTAGAGTCTAAGCCCCAAAGACTTTTGAAAAGACTTAATCATTAATGTCATCTGTATAATAAATGATTATATTTGCTTGATTCACTTGTGTCTCCTGAGTCAAATGTTTTTGCTTTATGCATGATAGTTTTTTTCTGCTTATAGTACTGTACATTGATTTAAATAATCACCTGTGGCATTTTGACTGCATTTGCCCTATCATGAAATATGAATCAATATCAGAAAAAGTTATTTTTCATTTCAACCATATTTCGTCAGCTTTTATTCAAGATTGAAACATCATTAGACTGTTTTTCTTTCTCTCCAGACTGTTTCCTGTGTGATATTACCTCATTTTATGAGGAAAAAGAAAAGCCTCAGGGATTCTTCATGACAGGTGATGTCATGTTTAGTTTGCAGCTTCACTGTGCATGTGTGCTCACACTTGTGTTTGTGGTGCACAGGTTTTTATGCCATCATGTTTTTTTGTTTATATACAGTATGTGTGTGGGCGGGTATGTGCTTTGGGTCCTCACAGAATGGTGGTAAACCATGGGACTTTGCTGTTTCCTCGTCTTTATGAGTTTCATGATTAAAGGCCTGTGGCAGTGAAGGCTCTTTTAATCTCTGTCTCTGTCTGTTTTACTCTTGATAGTTTTCTCTAGAGCTTCCTCTCTCCCTCATCTAACAAGAGTCTGGACAAAAGCCTCTTTCAACAAGCCGAACTTGGGATGCTGCTCCATCCCAGAAGACCACATCTTTTTAACTTGCATTTAAAAGACAAACACTATGAGAAATATGACATTATGAAATAGTAAAATGTTTATATAGTATAATGTCAGTATCTGACTCTAGTTGAAGACAAAATAGGAAGTTGGGAAATGATGAAAACGAATAATACAGAGAAGAGGAGAAAAACTGAATCAGGGCCAGGCACATGTGTAGTTAAACAGCAGTAACTTCCACTTAGATAATTGAATCTCCCAGAAACTCTCATATTCCCCAGTGGGGAATAAAAAGAGAAACCTGTGATTAAGTTGAAGGTGAGTGTGAAGTAATGGTAAATAAATTCTGTAATTTGAGTGGTGCTGCACAGTATTCATATGTTTCCGACAGTGTATTGTAGCTGTAAACCTGTAATCATTGCCATGGAAGCATCTGGCCACACTTAAAATGATAAGTAATGATAATCCTGTATCTTTCCATCTATTCAATAACAGCTAAACACTGTGAATGGTAAATACAAATAAGGATGAAATATTGAAAAGTGTGCAAGAAGCTGTGGAGTCCTTGCACTGCTGGCAAAATGCACTCAAACAAGACTAGA
The DNA here is from genome assembly GCF_027409825.1 of Scomber japonicus. Classification (NCBI taxonomy): domain Eukaryota; kingdom Metazoa; phylum Chordata; class Actinopteri; order Scombriformes; family Scombridae; genus Scomber; species Scomber japonicus. Next base: position 12,976,723 of record NC_070585.1, read on the forward strand.
ATGATCCATTAGCTGATGCGGGACAGGTTTTATAGTGGTTTGAGGAAAAAACAACATCAGTTTGAGCCTGTACTTCATTGCCAGAGTACTGTGAACTGCTGATGTTGAGCAGGAATAATGTTCACCAGCATGCTAGCATGCTAACATTTGCTAATTTGCTCTAAACACAGTATAGTACAGCTGAGGATAATAAGAACTTTTAGATTTTTGCAAGGATTAGACATATTCAAATTTCAATTTTGATCTGATGATGTCACTAGATGAAAAAACCACCAAGGTATCACCAAGGTAATTACACTTCATCACTTCATGAACCACATTTCATAGCAATCCATCCTACAGTTGTTGAGACATCTCACTCAAAGCAACACATGTGAAAAAGGAAAAGTCAACTACATCATGTGGGAACCATGAATGTCAGTAGCTAATTTTGTGCCAATCCATCAAGTTAATGTTGAGATTTTGAACAGTCGAAGTGAAAGCCTTAAGCTGCTGGTGGCAATAGGAGAACAGTCAATTTCAGTCAGTATGATTCATCCTCTGGTGATCAATCTTGTACAACATTTCATGTCAATCGACCCAAAATGGTGGACCAACCGACCATTAGCTCAGCACCCATAGAATCATACAGTAACATATTTATAAAAGGCTGTACTATAAGAGAGATAGAAATCACAGTAATCTCATGGTAAACAGTGAACATGTTTACCATGCATAGTATGGTAAAGGCCCTACTGACAGGGCATTGTAAGTCCAATTACACATTTTCTGATCTGGTCTATAGTTACGGTTCAGTTAGATTTAGGCAACAAATCTACTTGGTCACTGACAAGGGTTTCCTGTAGCATTTTATACTGAAGGTGTCTGAAATGGCAATACATAAACTAGAAAAAATGATTATATTTTAATTGAATATAAAATTAGAATCATTAAGCTTTAGGGAGAACAAGCAGTTATGTTACAACAAAGGCCATGTATTTAATGAGTGAGGTAATGTTTAAACCATCATCTAGTTACACCATTAATAACAAGATGAGATGCTTCAGGAGCTGTCGGACTCATCACATTGTACATTAGTTTTACAGTAATTAATCAGACAGCAGGTTGCAGTGCTTTGAAAAAAGAGTTTTGGATAAGTCTGGAAAACTGACAACTCATTACAGTCAGGCGCTGATGTATGAGAACTGTCACTGCTGCACTGCAGCCTATAAAGTTGAAGAGCCTTAAAGTTGAAGTTTAAAGTTGGCTTTGAAGTGCAACTGACCAGCTGAACAAGCCAAAGGGTCGGGCCAGCTGTCCTGTCATCTACCAACAATGACAGGAACATCAATCTCTCATATCAAACTCTTACGCTTTGTTGGTTTGACCATCCACCCCAATGTACTCCCAAGAGGGTAAGGTTGGGGCACCTAGCCAATAATCTTGTTCGTAATCTTGTTTTTCTTGAAGTTTGGCTTGAACCAAGGCATGAGCAAATTCAATAATCAGTTTCAGTCCGTTCACTAATTTATCCCTTCCTGCTATTTGGGTTTCTTGCTTGCTAAGGTCAGCTACCCGGAAGGTAGGGACAGACCTAACAAAGTAAAATCTGTAAACTGTAGCAGGTGAACATATAGTGTAACTCAGGGGCGCCCCCAGGGATTTTAGGCTCCATGAAAAGAGCCCCAACACCAATCAAAGGCAGTGCCAACCATGCACAGTTGCTATAAGCACACCTCTACCTGCGAATGCTTGCAACTCTCTAATAGTCCAATACTAACTGTACAATATCTACTGACATCGAGCTATGAAAATAAGAGACAGGAGACAGGACTGAACCATTTCATGTAAATAAAGGGGAGTGTTTGGGCAATACTGAAGCTTTGGATGGTTCATTTTTGACAGAAACGAGAGAAAAAAAAGTGTTAGTTCATTTAAGTTAATTTAAAAAAAATTAACTTAAGTTCCAATATTTTTTTAGCACCCCTGTCAGTCATGGGCCCTTAGAATCATCCTAACTTTTCACCCCCTTAAGGCACCCATGGTGTAACTATTCACTTCGCAGTGATGACCAGCTAACATCTACATTACTTTTTTACCTTTTCTGAATGTTCTATTAACTCCATTTTCAAGATTAGACATTTTACACATCATGCAAAGTAAAAAATGTTGAATTAATCCAATAAATTTAATACGTTGTCATATAGCTTCTCTGGTGAGGATAGTCTTGGAGGTTGAGTAAACACTGATACAGATTTTTTTTTTCTTTGACTCACAAATTTTGAGTTATTTTTGTTTCTCCAAGTCAGAGACAACAGGAGAGGCCTGTGCTGTCTGTTCACGCCTGCACATTTCTAAACCCACTATGGACTTTCTGTCTTTGATTTAGCTTCCAAATTGTTGCAAGAAAAGCCATTGGGAGCAGCCTGTGGGGAGAACAGAAGAGAAATAATGTGATAGGTCTTGGTCTCTGAGGTGTTCAGGCCTGTGTTTTTTTCTATATGTCTGAGAAATTAATACAAATATTTCTGCTTTCACTTCATTACCATATAATATCTTTTTTGGATCCCAGTGGCTGCTTATGGTAATAAACAAAATATAAGCTTGTTTCTCATATGTCTGGCAGAATTTTGTTTGAAATATGTCACCTATTTACAATACACTGCTAATAAGCATTGTCTGATCCAATTATTGATGCAATTACACAGTCATGTTGCCAAAAGAAAAAAAGCAGTCACAAAGCATCTCGTTTTCTTATACATACACACACGGAGGAAAACACTACTGCATAGAAACAATGAGACACTACAAAAATATGTATCTTATGTACTTACTGTATGTACTGTATTGAATCATAATGAGTTTTTACATCTGCTGAATGCTTGCTTTGTTCCAAATTAGCAGCTATACTGTGTTGTTACAATGCTGAACCTATATCACAAAAGCATGACTACTTTTGTTTTGATTCCAGGATTTACGAACAAGTGTTTATTTGCGGAACACTGAATCTAAAGAACAATTTGTGGTGTTTTTGAAGAAAAGGAGAGAGTGTGTTCTAATGAATAAAGTATCTACAGTGATATAGTGACCAACCATTTTCTACATCATCAGTTGTATGAATGTGTGTGCCAAGCAGAGCTGAAAAGAGCTGCTTGCAGTTTCATATGGCAAGGTCAGTGAGAGCAGTAGTGACAGTCATTTGAGCTGCCAAACCAAAACAATGAGCTGAGAATCTGTACAGAGCTGCAGACTGAATCTCAATGGGAACACAGACACTAAAGGCCTTTACAGAACAAGGCCGTTTTTTTTTATTTTTGAACTGATTGAGATGGCGTGGCATGACCTTAAACAGGCCATTCATGCCCTCCAAACCCTCCATTGGGCTGACTTAAAACAATTCTGCAAAAAAGAGTAGACCAAAATTCCAAACTCCACAGTGATGTGGAGCGCTTGATTACAGCCAAGGATGGCACAACCAGTTATTAGCTTTAGGGGGCCACTACTTTTTCTCATGGGTGATATACGTTTTGAATAATTCTTTACATTCAATAAATGGAATGATCATCTAAAAGCTGCATTTTATGTTCACTCTCATTTTCTTTTACTTAAATTAAAGTTTCTTTGATGATCTGAAACATGTACGTGTGACAAAAAATCAAAAACAGAAATACTTTTTCACAGCACTGCATATGTCAGATTGCATGGATAAAACCATGTGGTTTTCTTCCATATCAGTGTTTAACAACAACTCCAGAAAGTGATGTATGAGCATCTCCAAGGTACAAACATCAGTGAAAAGCTTGTTTAATTCAAATTAAGAAGTCCAAGGTGTCAACAGCCATTATAGGTTATTTGGATCTGAATCCAAATAATTTCTGAGTAATAAATAAAATTAGCTTTGCACTGATGATGTAAATAAATGAACAGCTGTAGAGTTTTGGGAAGATAAAGGGCAGTTTTCTCTTTCTTTAAAAATTATGGACGTAAAAATGGACACCTTTTTGCAGTGTCTGCATAAAAAGCCTCTTGGCAGCTGGAAAATGTTTCTTGACAGAGGCTATATAAACCAGAATGGGCAGATGACTCTCCACTGATGAGTCGCTGACTTAACTGTTATTTTTTTCCTGCTCCATTCGCATAAATGAGCTGTCAGCTGCCACCTCTACAGGCTGCCAGGGATGACTATGTATAACATAGGTGTTTGTGGGATTATAACTCTTTGTCTGAATCAAGTATATTGCTTTTTCAACAATGCTGACTTTGCAAACCAAAGTATATTGCCACCACACATGCCTGGCATAATGTAGTAACCTTTATCCCTCATTCAACACACCAGTTATTTCCTATTATAAGCATTTTTTTGCTTTTGAGCCTAACTGCTTAGGCAGCAGTCAGAATATGAATCACTCCAAAAGAAGAATTGGATTAAAAACAGCTTGTGAAATATTTAGGAGAAAAATGCCAGCCAAAAAGCACCATCAACCAGCTGTGAGGTATCCAACACAAAACTCCTATTTGGATTGTTTAAAAGACAGTAGTTTCACTCATTTCATGCTATAGCAATGAGTAATTAGATAAAGGCGCTATTTTTCAAGCAAATGTCAGTCTAACCTAAGGTGGATAAAAGTTTAGAGTGATGCCTGGTGAGCAAGAAACCAAGAAAGAAAAGAAAGGTTATGGGGAAGTATAAACAACAAAAAAACAAAACCCATTTATAAAACAATGTGCACTTGTGTTATAACTTTCATGCACAGACAAAAGCATATATTGCAGTGCCACTGAGGGATGCTGCTGAGGAGCATCAGTGAGGAGAGATTCATGAATGAATAAATAAACATTTTGACACTGTTGACTTATTCATGCTGAGCTTTCAGTCGCTGAAATATACTCTGGGTTTTCACATGCCACTGAGAATCCTTGAAAGCCAAATGCGCAAATCAAATAGCTCCATGAAAAATGAATCTGTCTCTCTCTCCCTTTCTAAGAATAACACTGAGTGAATGTTGTCTGATTAAAGCACATACACATTAAATCCAACTTTCAAAATTCCATCATTATTACTTTTTGTTTCAATGCAAAATTGTCCAATCCCACAGTCCTGTAGTTCCTTTTTCCTCAAGCAGGTTCCAACTCATATCATGTTCAACCAACCAGTTAAGAATGTTTTTGACCTAATGCAGTATGCTGCTGCTACATGCAACATAAACAGGCATTGTTTACTGTCACGGTTTCCACTTCATTGACAAATTAACTATTTAAAGCACAAACAAGCACATTGCATTTAGCCTGAGGGGAAAAGCATTCTTCTGTTAATCATTTTTTGCAGGATTTAATCACAGTTTCACTTTCAAAGATCAATCAATGAAATAGAGGATAAAATCTTATTGGAAAAAACTGGTTCAGTTGTCGACTGACGGCTCCAGCTTCTTTCACTCTCACAGTAGCTCCACTGATTAAATACAGAAATAATCCTTGTTTGGTATCTGCTATTTTTCCTCCCCAGCTGTTCAATGTACCAAGGTGGACCCTCTGAGTCTGAATGCAACCTATCCTAACTCTTTATTTCTCTGATTTAATTTGTAGCTGTTGCTGCACTTCATTGACACATTGAAAAAATGGAAGGTATTGAGGTTAATCACAAACAAGGATCCCATTTTCAGGAGGAGGTAAACAAAGATTACATTTTGATAACAAAACGGATGGAGGGCATGAATGCAAATTTCTTCCCTATTTCATTTCCATCATGCAAACAACATTAAGCCAACAGCTATATCACCAGAGGTAGCAGGGACAAAAAACCTGAACCACAAAGGATAACAATGCGTCTCAGCTACACATGCAATCTGAATTATAAAGTAGTTGGAGAAGTACCCATACACTGAGTAGTTATTCATGCTCAAAACAAACAGACACGCACAATTATAAAAAATAAATAGACTGGGAAAACTCAACACAAACTAAATTCCTGTCTTGAAAAACCCCTGTTAACTGTTTCCCCTTTATTCACAATAGGGAATCAGCTCACAGAAAACGTAAAATGTTTTTTAATTGCTGAGTCAGGATCTTCCAATCAGGACAACAACACTTGTTAAAAAGGATGGTATTTAGTTTTAAATAGATTTAGTTTTGGTAATATTCTTGATACACTACTGAAAGAACAGACTAGGAGGTGTATATTTGGGCAATGGAGCCTCACACAGTCATCAGAAAACCATGATGCAGTGATCTAAAATACATAAATTAGTCAGCTATGAGTTCAGGTATATTCATCATTTACATTGAGAAGGATGTACCTCTAAGCGTAGAAACTGGAGGCAGCTGTGCACAGCGGAGGAAAGCAAATCCAGGAGGCACCGGTATCTTTCAAGTCATATGCTTTAGGCCAACTCTGGCTTTTACCACACTGATGATAGGACAATTAAGGCTATTATATAGGCAACACAATAAACATGCATAAGTATCTTGTACATCATTGTCCTGATCTCATGGTTTTCGCCAAATGCTTGGAGGCTGCAGTTGAATCTGCTGAGAGAAGTGCACTCACCTGCAATGGCTGGACTTTTGTCACCATCACTGCTCATTTTATTGACAACCAATGGGAAATGCAATCTTCCATCCTTCAAGCTAGAGTGATGCGCAAGAATCACACCACTGCTGAAGTATCCAGTAGTCATTACTGACAATGCATCAAACATGGTTGTAGCTGATGAGCTGACTGGATTTCACTGGATGTATTGAAGAGAATTGGATGTTTGACCTTCCACAACAAAAGCTCATAGCAGAGGTTGATGTGCAATGGAACAGAGTCTATAAGCGCCTCTATATGCAATCTGTGCCTCCCCCTTATCTCCTGAGGCAAGCTGTTTATTGCGCATTATGAATGTGTATTAAAATCTGTATGTTACTGATTTGTTTGTAAATGTTTTAGATTAAATTTTAATAATGAGGTTGTGAGCCTAAAATATTAATTCATGATTTTTAATTAAAGTGCTATGTTGCGCTGTTCTTGCATTAAAGCTTAAGCAAGTTGAAGTCATTTTCAATAAATGTATTTAATGAAAGTTCCATTCTGCTATGTTTTTCATTAAAGGTGAAAAAGAGTGTGTCTCTGACATCTGTACCCTAACTGAGACAGACATCTTAAATTCTGTGCAAGCCCTCAAGCCAATGCTGGCAAAAAAACATATGTGAGTAGAAGAGCCCAACAATTTCTGTCAATGCACCGCTTAATGCCCAACATCTGAGTACCACAATTGTCACCATGGAGGATTCCCCTCTTGTCAGAGAGATAAAGAGCACCAGCCATAAAGACCTGTCAAAGAGACATGACTACAGAGGAGAAAAACAACCTGTGCATCTGATCAGCCTTAGACCCCAAGTTTAAATCTCTGTTCTTCTTATCGCCACAAGATATGCAGGAGATGTATGCCAAAGTGGTGTCAAAGGCTGCTGCTCTGAAAGCAATTACATCTAAATAGTAATGGGTCATCTGAATTCTTGGTTTCAGGTTTGTGCTAATGTCAAGGAAAGAAGCCCTGAACAGAGTGCTGCTGAATGTCACCAGTGAGAATACAAATGATCCTCCCACCGCACACACACCAAAGAAGAGGAAATCCACTCTTGCTAATGTCCTTGGGCAGACGCTCAAGAGCACTACAGTTCTCTTGTTGTTGTTGGCTAGGTCTGTAGCTGAAAAGGAGATCAGAAAATACCAAAATGCAGCATTTAATTTTTCTATTAAAGAATAATTCTGGCATTTTATTGTTTTGAATGTTCTCCCTCAGATCTGTGAAATGTTCTGTGTTTGACATGTTCTGACCATAAAAAAACTTTAAAACCACAATTAAGCATCTGGTTTCTTCAACTTCCACTTAAGAGCAAACAAAGAAATAATGATTTGGTATTTATCATGATTATTATCAAAATTGACTTGTTATTGTGATGACATTTAATTTGTGATTCCCATTCCTAAAAGTAACATTATTGTAATGTAGTAAATCCATTAACCATGTAATGATTTCACTGAAGGATTTTATGGAAAAGCGACAGGCCCAGAACAGCACCGATCTTCATACTTGAGTGCCAAGAAAGAATATTTACAATTAGATGTACTGTAATTTATTTGTGCAATCTTCAAACATGGAATAAGGTTAGCCAACAAGATCAGTAGCTGTAATTAGTACAGTAAGTAACAACACATGTAGGTTAGACTTAAAATCAGGGCTAACCATACACTTTTTTGAGTAGGGTTTCTGTAGGATGAAATATTTTTGGAAGCTTAATATTTTTTTTTATTATGTGGATTGCTCTGTATATGTACACTTGTGTCATCTCTATTTAGAGAAATATGCCTGGAAATTGCACTAATGATGTCACACAAATATGAGAGACACCTTTCCTTTCTACGCTTTATATGTTTTCCCAAAACTGCTATAAATAATTTGACTTATAAGTAGATGATGAATGTAAAATTAAACACACAAACAATGTAAAGAGGAGATAGCAATGTTTACCACTTCCTCTCCTCATGCAAAAGCTCTACAGAGCACATAAAGCTTTTGCCAATAACTACCCATGCAATTCACCATCAGCACAACATCAATCTGCAGCATGAGCTCCTCACCTGCCACATACAACCCTCAACAGCCATTTTGCACACTCAGTGAGCCCTCACAGAGTGGACTAAAGAAGAAAGCACCACATTTTGCAACACAGAGCACTAGTTAAAAAGAGCATATCTTAAAAAACTCCTGCAGTCAGCATATTCTGATGATCAGAGGGGTGTGTTGCCACTGATATGAATGTTAAAGAAAGCCTTCGAAAGGCTTTCACATGCATATGGGACTGTAGTAGTTTAAGTTTGGTTTGGGAAGGATAATTAATAGTAGAGCAAACTCAGTGCTGGCCCGCTCGTTCTGCTCCATTAGAGTGAGAGAGAATCATTGGCCTAATGTGGCCAGAACCAGCTGGAGAAGAAGAAAGAGCTGTCTGGAGTCCAAGTGGACACACTAATGAGCTGCTTTTAAAGATGCAGCCCTGCAACTGGCCAACAAGCTGAGGCTCAAGGGAACACCACACATATAAACAGGCATACACACAGAAACGCACACACACATATGAGCACATACACACAAATTGGTCAACATGTTATCCTAAACTAAGCCTGTCTCCTCAGCTAATGAGAGGAGAGGAGGGAATAGGATGTGAGGAGACAGGAGGATAATTGTGTGAGTGAAGATACTTTGAGAAAATAAAAGGCAAAGACTGTAAAAGAGGGATAATGGCTGCTGGATGGAAACAGATGAAAACACACATACCATTGACCTCCTCTCCCACACACACACACAAAAAACACCCTGAGACTACATGGGCTGGAGATACACTGCACATTCTTCTCAACCTCCCCTGAGACAAACTTACATTATTCTGCTGAGCTACTGCTGATGATGATGATGACAGGAGAATGAGTCCCAAAATCAAGGACACTCACAAAAAGCACACACACAAACATTCCTGTAAAACACATGCACAGACATATGCACCCTCTCACACATCCAAGGGCAAAGTGATCCATTGCAGACGACACTGCTTTATAAGCCAAGACCTCCATGGTTTTAACAATCCTTTTAAGCTGCTCTCTTGGTGGAAAACCCACATTTTCTGCAGCAAGGCTCATACAGAAGTTGTCTGACAAACTTTTCTGTGTCGCTACAGAACTAACATACATTTTAGCTATAATTTTTTGTTCAATTTTCACAAGTAAAATTTTATGGACATGGTGTTTTCTTGCAATCATATAGATCAGAAAGCTTACTATTAGTTGGTGTCTAAAAGAATACTAACTAATGTCTCATAAAAAAGTGTGGGATTAGATTTGTTTCATGATAATTGAACAAATTCTCCCAAGAATCAAACAAAATGAAGATAAATTCATATGAAATCATTTGAAACCAAAAAATAGCCTCAAACGAAAAACTGACGATAAAAGATGTGATTGTAGTAGTTTTCACATTCTTTAACTAGTCATGATTTCTCTCTGGCCATTTTTAATTTTTACTGCAGAATTTGGTTGGTTGCACTTTATTTAACAGTGCTCTACCAAGATGTAATAAGCTGTACTTTTTATAAAATTAGACAAAAACTAGATATTATATGTGTTTTAATAAACAGTAAAAAGGAAATTACACAAAATTAGACACCATACGTCTAAATTATGCTTTAATCAGAACCCATGCATAATGCTGTATCAAACCCAAATGATGATTATGATCTATTTAGATAATAAATAGGAGATCCTGTTACATTATTAGACACCATTTTAAAAGAACATAGTCTAATTAGAAATCAAATATAGTGCCATATCAGATGTTAGCTGCTACTCTACCCTTACTGCCAAATTATGCACCACATTTAATGCAGTATGGACCTATGATAGCTTAATTAGACAACGCAGGCTGTAATTAGACAAACATAATAACATAATATAAATAAAAAAACAGTGAAAGATCAGAAGACACTTTTTACTGGGTCATTTGTTGCTCATTAAAAGAAAACTGTACAATAAACTGAAATCAAACCACATTGCCACATTCTTTGGGACTCGGACGTTCTCTAAACTCCTGTGGAGTTTGTGAGTAATACAAAACATAATACCATTTTGCTCTGAGATTTCCTTTTCCTTTAGTCCTACAAAGTCCTGGAGTGATCACACACAAATCAAAAGCCTACCAACCACCAACCTTGATCACTAACCTCCCTGCTTCACACTGCAACGGCCTTTTCTGATTTTCATTTGTGTTTTTTATTTTATTTTTTTAAACTTGTTGGTAACTCGACATCATTTTAAATGGTAGAAACCTCAATGGTTCTTCTAGTTTAAATAAAGGTTTAAAGAAATAAAAAATGGGTTTCCTTCATGCTCAATTCTCATACCAGTTTAGTCATCAGAGCTTTTAGAACCATGTCACAGTCCAACCTCAGGACACTGCATTTTTATTTCTCACTGTTAGACCCTTATCAAGACTTTCTTGGGGGGTAATTTGGAACACATTACAAAAGAACTGTTTTGTAAATCAAATACAGTATCAAACCTTAACCCAAAATAAAGCCGTGTTGGTGTAACGACGGGTTGACATTAATCTCGAAAATTGTTAACTCATGCACAGATTTGCATACATTAGTACACAGGTTAAACATTGGGCTATTCCACCTCGAGTTAATAATGCACATTGATTTATAACTCAAGAGTAGCAAAACATTTGTTAATTGAGGAGTATAATGTAAGACTCATGCTAAGTTAATTGTAAAAATAAATTGGTATCTGTCTGTGTCATGCACAACGTACCTCTGCCAAAACAATTCCCCTGAGGCTCACACACCAATTAATGGCTCAGGGAGAATAACAACAAGTGGGAAGTGGTTAGAGGGGGTTTACACACCCAAACATAAACCCAGTAAATACCAGTACATATCTTACATAAATAAATACATTCAACCCGTACAACTGAGCTCCCTTTGCTATCTTGCTATTTAAGAACATCTTTATATGTGCCTACCTCAATTGTCATTATTTAAAGTACTAGTTCTTCACTGAACACACAAGCACTTTTGTGTTAAATTATATTTTATATAAAAAGCTTCTTAGCATTCACCCACTACTGAGTACCACTTTCATTAGGGTGGATGAAAACTCCAAGGCATCTAATGGATGAATAAATCTCAGATGTGTTTCTACGGATTCTTGCATTTTCCTTTGGCTTATAAAAATGTGTGTGGTGTGAATCCTAGAAGCCAAAATACAATTCTCACAAAATAACACACCACAACTTGGGAATTTGCAAACATACTCTCTCTGAGTCTATTTTTTAGCTTAACCTCGACTCATAAAACCAACATCATTTTAACTTGAAAAATGCTAATTTTATGTGCCTTGCATTTAGGAGCACTCAGTCTGAATTATAGAAAATCACCACATTTCATAGTAATTTTACAGCACTTCTACACTACTTTTAAAAAAATTCATTTCCAGCTATTATGACAGGCTGCCCTCTGTCTTGTCACAGTGATCTATTCACAGATGACGAGATTCATACCTTGGGACAGTTCAGTGACCTTGGATTTATGTTGTCATAGTTAGTACGACATTGACCTGAGGGAAAATTTCCACAAGAGTACTTACTAATTCAAGGATGGAAACACAGTAATAAAGGTCAAGTGACATCACAGTCTTGATGTGAGAGGAGCAAAGTGCAGAGCCCTGAGGTAAACAGTGATGGTCTCAGTAGCTGGCCTAGACAGATGGCTGAAGTGGAAGGGGTTTAGATCGATTGAGAGTGTTGGACGTAGACACACAAAGACTGGCCACTAAGTCTAATAGTTTAAGTTGTTATGTTAACTTGAATATCACTGAGAAACATGAATTAATTTGATGTAATACATTCAAAGTTTTCAAGTGCTAAAATATTAACCAGTCAACAGACTTAAAAAGAAAAGCAAATGTCTCTTTCTTGACTGCTTTCCTACTCTATGCTTATCTTTTGGGAGTTTGTCTTTCAAATAAACTCTATTAACAGAATAGATTAACATTGATCAGATCATTAGTAACAATAGGAAAACGATAAACCTTGATCAGATCATTAGATACAATAGCATGCAGCAAACTAATGTTAGTTTTAGAAAATAGTTTCCATCTGGGAAAGCTCTGCGTGTGCACTTCAATAAGCATTCCTCATAAACAAAACAATGATAAAACAAACTATAATCTTCAGACTTTTCTTGGAGTCTCCTGTGCACCGCTGATACTAATCTATTAGGCAGCAAAGTAGGAACTAAGGAAGCAAAAAACAGTCATTGCTTATATTTGTTATGCTCCTGTTATCACGATTCAAATTTACCCTTTGGAGTTTATTTGTGAACAAACAAATGAAAGCCCTACATTGAACTGTGTGTTTCCTTGAGGTCAAATAAATGTGTTGAATGTATTTTTCACATAATTTGAAAAGCATTTTTTTATGTTTTGAAACCTGGATTGTTTCACTTTTCAAAACTTTGCTCTTCAGCACCCTTAGTGGTCAAAAACTGATCAGTTTAATCATCCTTGTACCACAGTACAACAGAATGTTTTTCTTGAGATTATTATTAATTGTTGATGCAATCGCAGTGTCAGATGCTTAATGTAAAGATTAATTTGAAATCTAACGTGATGATCAGTGGTGATCTCTGACTGCCATCTTCACTTTGATCTGTCTACAGTGTGATTGTAGCATCAGGTATTCTATACTTGGCCTCTATGAAGGTAACAGCAATTAGACTGAAGTTGTGACCTTGAAAAACAATTAATTTTTAATCTAGAGATAACGAGATAATTAAATCAGGGTCTTGAGATTACAGGAGTAAAACAGCATGTGGAACAACGACTGCGTACAGGACTGCTGAGGTCACAGATATGTGGCTGTAAAATTGTGTCTTTAATGATGAACCTTTCATGATGGCAAAAAGTATCTGAAAAAGAGAACTTGAACTGGAAGTCTAATTAAAGTTGTGATCTTTAGAAAATCTTTTCTACCATCATCTGGTAATAAGATAATTATATTATCTGATAATGAGTGGACAATCTTTTGCAATCACTGAATTACTGGCTATTACTCAGCATTATTCTTCTAAAAAAAGAAGATTGGCAAACACATTTAACCTGGATAGATGACATTACTGTTTTTGGGAAAAGGCAATGCACATCATCAACCTGTCTCTTTTTTGTTGTTGTTGTTATTTTTTATTAAAAACCAGCAGAGCAATGAACAAAATAGTTACAGATGATTGATCTCTCGTTTTTTCCTCTCCTCTCCCCACTTCAGGTTTTCCACCTATAACCCAAGCTGAAGGTACGCAGATTATTTCAAATCATCACAATATACAGTAGAAGCATATACCACGCACAAGATAATTTTCACTTGGTGAACACTGGAGGGCATGCACACTTTTGAACATTTGGGGCGGGAACAAGAGAGGCACTGGTGCTCTTATGATAAGTCACTTTAAATGTGATCACACCCATATGGACCTCCTTCTACCTTGATTGACAGCTTCCATTAACTGGACAACAGGCAGTTTATGTTGCCAGTGGTTTGTTATTTCAAACCGCTGACAACATGACAACAAGATGACAACAAGTTCAAAATGGAAGACATAGTGGATGGAACAATGGTGGCAACAGCTGAAGATTTACATATGAGTGATACTCATAGATGGCTTCATAACAACCCAGCAATTTACTGTGAAATTTGGCTGGAATATGTAAGTAGCTAACGTTAGCTAATTAATGTTAGATATACTTCCGGTTAAGCATGCTTCCCATGATTCTTTGTAAGTTAGTTGTTCAGGTTTATTGCTTTAAAGATGTATAATATATTGATAAACTGTAACTAGCCAGAAACCAGCTGATGTTAAGTTAACTATCCTGAGGCTACAACAGTATGCTGGACAGGCTAGTGAACAAGCTAACTAGCATTTTAGTCCGTGTAAACTAACAGTATCTAGTTACCCAGACTACCATTGAGATGGCTGCTCTTCTTTTATGATTTGTAATTTAATTTGTGTTTGTGCTGTGCAAAACAATTAAATAGTAAGTATAGCTAGGCAGTGGTTCCCAGAAGCACTGTCAAGGTATGTGAATGTACCCCCAGTTTCTCATGCTAGTGATGGACCACACTGAATATACTAAAGTTTCCAGTAACACTGTTAAAACTGTAGCTGGAAAGATGGGGAGTCCCAGGTACAATATGTATAGAGAGAGACTGATTGAGCTTTTGGAGATAAATCTGTCTGTGTACTGCATCGCAAAATGACTGTGAGTTTCAGCTAGTGCAGTCAATAGACAGATGAGGGAGTTTGGTCTCTGTGCCAGACAGAACTTAATGATGCAGTTCAACACATAGAAAATGGAATGCCCACAGCAGGATATCAGATGGTCAAAGGGACTCTAAAGTCCATGGGAATCTATGTCCAGTGGAGTAGAGTGACTGTATCGAAGCACTGAATGGACTCACTTAGATTCTTTCCAGACTGACCAGATTGGGTTGTGTTGTGTGAAGACTATACTCCCTCTTTACTGTGACATGTGGATACTAACTACAAACTGATCAGGTCAGTTCTTTTGAACAGATTGTTACATTTGTTTCCTTAAATATTATGATTCAGACACTGATAGCTGTCAAAGCAAGTGCATTGCCATGACATTTCTAGAATAAATATCTGATTTAAAGTAATAATGTAGGGTTTTATACAGTCCAATACAGTCATTGTGTCACTGTTTAGAGCAAGTAACTAATTGGATGAACCAAAATTTCCTTCAATTAAATCAGGACAAAACTGAGGTCATTGTTTTTGGCAATAAAGAGAAGAGGATTGCTGTCAGTAAATATCTCGAGTCACTCTCTCTAAAAACTAGGGACCAAGTCCGAAACCTTGGCGTGCTGATTGACTCAGATCTGACTTTCAGCAGTCACATCAAATCAGTCACCAAAACAGCCTTCTATCAGCTTAAGAACATATCCAGAGTGAAGGGTTTTATGTCCCAAACAGACCAAGAGAAGTTGATTCATGCTTTCATCTCAAGTAGACTCGACTACTGTAACGGTCTTCTGACTGGACTCCCACAAAAAAGCATTAAACAGCTGCAGCTCATTCAGAACGCTGCAGCTCGAGTTTTGACCAGAACAAAGAGATCAGAGCACATTACTCCAGTTCTAAAGTCTTTACACTGGCTCCCAGTCAGCTATAGAATAGATTTTAAAGTTCTGCTACTGGTCTACAAATCACTGAATGGTTTAGGTCCAGAATACATGAATGACATGTTAGTAGAATATAAACCCAGTAGAGCTCTGAGATCTACTGACTCAGGTCAGATAGTTGAGCCCAGAGTTCAAACTAAACATGGTGAAGCAGCTTTTAGCTGTTATGCTGCACACAACTGGAACAAACTACCAGCAGAATTGAAATCAGCCCCAACAGTGAACACTTTTAAATCCAGGTTAAAAACATTTCTCTTCTCCTGTGCTTACGATTGAGCTCTTTTAAAGCACTTTACATTTTAATCTTTCATTTGCACTCTTTGTCCTTTTAATGATTTTAAAGCTAATTTATTATTTTATGCTGCAATCATTTTATTTATGTCTTTCTATTTTTCTGTACTTTGTTTTTATTATGGGGGGGGGGGGGGGGGAGTGGGTTAATTGTATGTTTTAAGTTTCTCAAATTGCATGTTTTTCTGTTTTATGTAAAGCACATTGAATTGCCATTGTGTATGAAATGCGCTATATAAATAAAACTGCCTTGCCTTGCCTTGCCTTGCCTTTATTATGTGATCACCAGATACAGCATTGTACCTTTTGGTACAGTGGATGGCTACTCCATGAAGGTAAGATTTCATTTCACTCATTTCATGACATGGGAGAAAAAGTTCTTGTATAGGGTGTGCATTTGCAGCCTTCAAAAAGGCAACTAAGAGGCATGGCATAAACTCAGTGTACATTCTTACAAGCCGCATTGTAGATAAACACACAGATACACTATAGCAGAGAATGTAGCACTTGAGATCTGTGTATCATACTTCACTGACACATTTTAACACTTTTTTCTATGTGTGCATAACAGGGTGAGAGGCAATTAGGCAATGAAGAATGTTGAAATTGCTCGATACATGATGACTGTCCATGGAACTGATCAAGGAAGTTTCATGTCAGTAAAAAAAAGTCCATAATCAAAGCTTAAACACCTTCTTGGTTGTCTCCTTTCTGTCATAGAGACAAATATACATAAGTCATTTCCAACATGTTTGTTGTGACAATGGATTTCATCATAGAAATGGCATGGTGGCGTAACTGGAAGCAATTTTGAAGCTTGTATATTGCATATAATATATATTATAAAAATACAAACAGTATGAAACCGTTGTGATAGACAAAGGTTAAGGAAAAATATGGTGCTCCTCTGTGCTTACCTCTGTCCTCCAGATTTTGCAAGACATCCTGCAAAAAGTTAATGACTTCCATCTCTCACCGCTGCAGGTTTAGACTGTACTTAATTTATGGAGACCCAGCATTCCCCGATGAGCAAGCACTTGGCAAGAGCAGCAAGGAAAAACTCCACTTTAACAGGAAGAAACCTCTTAGGCCATCTGCCCTGACCAGTTGGGTTGAGATAGAGAGAGGGGAAGAAAGGACAGAGACTGAGAGACATGGAGAAGCAACAATGACAACAATAAAAACAAGCAAAATGATGATAATAATAGAAATGTAACTATTATTATTATCATTAATAAACATTGTCATCATCATCACAAACATTTCCCACAGAAGCTCACAATCCATAACCAGGCTGTCCATTTATTTCCATGATCCATGAACACAAATCAGAAACAGAAGGAAGTCTTCATCCACTAGGTTAAAAGATTAAATATTAAAACAACATGGTAAATCAAAAATTGGAAGAATTACACACATTCCTCTCACAGGTACTGTCAGGTCTGCACATTAGATTGTATGTTTCAGATTTTGGTGTTATTTAGTTCTTTGAACACAAATACAAAATACCAGAAGGTGGCTAGAAGTCAAATATGTGGAATAAGCTTTGAGACCAAATCATCAGTGTGTGGACCCTTTTAATTACAAAAACATTCATTCACAATGCTACTGACTTCCTTTAAGTGGCTTGGGACAAAGAGCTGCTGGCATATCTCTAATCCCTGGAGCCTTAATCCCTCATGTAGCTGGTTCAATATCAGGATCAGCCTCATCAGTGCTTGTAAAGTGATGGCACTAATAACTAGTAAGAAAAATATACCGTATTGATTGACTGAGTCAAATTGTTAATATTTAAGCATGGACTATTTTAATACTGTGTTAACATTCTCTATGATGGTTCTTTTTCATTGGCCCTGTGAAGCAACACAACCACAATCACATGTGATCATTTTTCCTTTCTCCTTCTACATTTTTCACCTGAAGTAGAAACTCAAGCTTGAAATATTTTCTGATAACTTTAAATGCATGACATGGAAAAAGGTAAGTATGTCTTAAACTGTTTTAATGCCTCTTTAATCAAGTTTATAATACCCAGATTTGTCACTTCATTGGCCACAGCATCCATTCCAAGAAATGAGAAAGTTTGGTGTAGGAAACCTTGCATCACTCTTGTGGAACATACAGTCCATCCAAAAGTATTCACACCCTTTCACTTTCCCCATATTTTGTTATGTTACAGCCTTATTCCAAAATTGATTCAATTCATATTTTCTCATCAATGTACACACAATACCCCATAATGACAAAGTGAAAAAGGTTTTTTTAGATTTGTTTGCAAATGTATAAAAAATAAAAAACTGAAATATCGCATGTCGCATCAAGTTAAAAAGCAGTGTATTAGCTATACATTGGAAGTATTCATTTTAAGACCATACCGCTAGAATTGGTAATATTGGTGCATAATCTTGATCTTTTTTAAACATTAAAAAGTGTCCAATAAATCGGGCTTAGTTAAAATAAAGATGTGGTTTGTTGTAGAAGGCAGGTTAAAATGGTGTCCACACAGATCCCTGCGGACATTTATTTGTCACAGACGATTGAAAAAGCTGGATAGATGTCTTAATAAAAATAGACATTTCTTCTCTGACACTAATAGAAAGTTGCTTCACCATGCTTCAGTATGCAGAGTTGAAATTCAGTTCTGCAAAATTGCAAATTTTAATCAGTAAATAACCAGACTGTTATCCTGTTGTTCTCACAAAAAAAAGAGAGGGGGGGGGGCGGTCAAGATTGTTTTTTGTAGGTTCAAAAGGAGCCTCAAATTGATCTGGGACCCAGAATCCCGCAGGGGCTCAAGGTTCTGTACTAACATGCCTGCTCTGTGTCTGTCTATCTAATGTGCTGCTCTTTGACTGGTTGGAGTCCCAAAGGCTATTTTTAGACTCAGTCCCATGATAATAACAGCCAAGTCCTTGATATGCCTGGACAAAGAGCTGGAAGAACTATCTTGTCTTGTCTGTTAATGTGGACAGCATGGATTGACGCTCCTGTTTTTCAAAGGACTGCCCTTAGCCATATGCTTTTATCACTTAAGTGCAGCACAATTGGTTTAACCTAAAACAGAAACGGAAACACACACAGCACTGTGTGGTTGTTGTATTTGTCTTGCTGGAATTTTGAGGGCTTGGATTGAACCTGCGGGGAAGCACTGTGCTCCAACACAACACAAATCTTCTTTCCCCCCCCCTTGCAATCTATTTTTGTGCCTTCAACATAAACAATAAAAGCACAGTGTGTAGCCAGGTGAAAATACGCTGTAAGATTACAGGTATGGACTTCAGAAATCACATACTGTAGAAGCATGTGGTGAGGAAGGCCAATATTATTCACAGCTTTCCAGGTTGTTCCCTCTGTTGTTGAGATGTGTTGTTTGACCTTTTGTTGTTGTCAGGTATTATATGTTTTCATATGCTTATAAAGTGTAATACTGTTAGAGTGAATTCTGTCTGCAGACCAAATTTCACTCACAAAATTAGAGAATAATTAAGTCATTTGAATTCAACTGAACAAAACTGGATTGAACACAGGAGCACTGGAAAATTACACCAAATGAGACAACAATATTGTCAGAAAATTAACTGGGAAGACAGTGTGAGGAAAATATTACAATATTTTATACAGAGTAGAGGGAAATAACATGCATAAATATGACCACAGCACATGCATAAAAACCTTGGATGTGAACGCCAGGCTTTACTATCATGACCACCCGATTGTTAAGTTTCTCTCTTTTTGGTATTAAGCACATGAAACAAGTTCCTATATGCATATTTGTGTTCATGATTCAAGATAAAAATAAACTGATGAATTAATTATATTTTACTACTTTTCTGGCCTTGACCCTAGTCTGATGCAATAATTGATTTTTTTTAAATTATCAATGTATGTAACAATATTTTAAAAACATTTTGTCCCAAAAATAGAATTTTGTATTGTTTCCTTATTACAGTTTCATTTAGTGAGTCAAACAATAAAATCCAGTTTCCATACAGAATGCAACATTGGAGTAATGTTATATTATTTGGTATCAAAAGATGGAGAATTCACTGTCAGTATTTGTAGCTATGATTTTTTGCCAGAGTGGCAGCATATTAGGGTAAGAAAATCTATCATCACCAAAGGGTGCATTGCATGCCACCAGCCTAATGTTTACCTCTCAGACACAGAGAAAACCAGTATCACATTTATAAAACAAGCTTAATCATTTTGTTTCTATAAAATCTCTTCTTTGCATCACTGGTTAGATAATATAACCCAAATAGTAAGGGTATAGTTAAGACAGCTTACAGTATGCAACAAGGACTCTGACTTCATCCATGTAGTTGTAAGCTATTTTGAAAAATAAACCACAACAGTAAATATGCATATCAGAAAATGGATCCACTCTCCTCCAGTAAGATGCAAGTTAGAAAGGATATGATGCAGTAAGACATCGAGCTCACACAACATTGCCTGTGCCACAGAAATGATGGAGAAGCCCCAAAGCAGATGGTCTTTAAGGTTCTTACAGCATATCAAAATGCACTGAAGGTTTATGCATAACCTCGGAATGAAATATGCTCAGTTTAAAGTATGAGCATTTATTTTCCACTGTCAAGATGACTAAAGTCATCCACAGACCATGAAAGAAATGCAGACGACTGACAGCACTCAGTGACATTGGTGTTTCAGTGTGCCTGACAGGCGAGATCCAAGCATTCTTCTCAGTTCCCTTTGTCTGTAGACTAACTTTTATATTGTCCACATGGCTGTAAATTGCTTAGTCACTATCCAAGGTACCTGAAGGAGTTTGATATTGGATACTAGTTTAGCTTATAGATTGTATAAAAACGATGGACATAGCCACCATGATGTCACCCATTGGGGGGGGGGGGATTCCTTATCAAGAAAAAATAAACTTGTGAATGAAAAATACAGAATTGGAATTTTGATCAATTCTATTTTATGTTAGAAGATGCTTTGAAATCTCCCCAAACAAAACCATTTTTAGCAAGCACTTGCTTTAATTTTCTGATTTTGGTTTCAGAATAGGAAATCGATTGGGCACCAAGGTAGACATATTTATTTAATTGGACCTTTTGCACTGAAAATGTCAAGTGCAAAACTAATAATGAATTGGTCAGTCACTACAGGTACTAACAACTACTGATGGCAGCTCCAATCACACCTGTAAAGAAGATCTCAAGAGTGAGAGATATTTTTACCATTTCATAACTAAGTGCCATTTTTCCTTGGGAAATGAGAGGGAAAATAAAATTGACTTTTTGAAGCACCGAATCATGGTATAGGAAAAGAGCTGAAAATCAGCAAGCCTTTCATGCTTAAGATATCGACAAATGTGCTCTTTTGTCATGCGAGATGGAGCCAGTGAACCCAAATGGAGACACTGTCCTTGTAGGTAATAGTGAAATAAAGTCTTTATTCGCTTGAGCAGGCATAGATGGTGAGAGGGAGGCTGGCTGGTGTTAGGGCTAAGATAAAGGGGAGAATTCTGGGAAAAAGGCCTAGTAGAGGGAATCCCAAGGATGAGAGCTGACTTGCAGGCTTGGCAGCCAGACAAAGCAGACAGGGAAGCAGGTAGGTATTCCTGGAGACAGGGAGAACAGGTGTGAGAGACAAGCTGCAGGCAGGCAAACTAACCAACAGGCAAGGCAAACAGGCAAGTAAATGATCTTGCAGGCAATGCAGGTAGGAAAATTAACTGAAAACAAAGCAACAAACTGTGAATGGCAGGACAATCTGGCAGGGACTGTCTGTCTTTGCAGTCTCCTTGTAGTTGAGTGGTGATGACTGATGACAGGCAAGTGAGCTGATTCCATAATGAGCAGCAGGTGTGGACACAGATAGAGCCGGAAAACAGACACAAGGCACGCCACACACAAAGGGTACATCCCAAGTCTCTCATTTGCTCCTCGATCCTCACTCGTTCTGGTCCATCATTTTGACAGTTGTCTCAAGTCTCCTTTTTCTGATCCAAGGAGCAAGGAGTGAGGAGGGATCTCTAAAGGAACTATGAGCAAGGATACAAGAACGCAGCCTTCACGGAAGTCTTTTAATGGCCAACACGCCCCCTTAGTTATTGATTGGCCGCTGCAGCTGATTGGACTGATCTTATACATCACAATACCTCTGCAGTTTGACACCAAAGTGGAGATAGATTACAGATTAAACTCAAGTGTACCACTCCCAGGATTTTGATTTAGATTTTTTTTCTGATTCACTATCCATTTAAAAGTCTGTTCAATTTATTAGAAAGATTTTTTTTCTCATGATCTGATATTTCCCTTGTTTGTTTGTTATTATGGATAAAATGAATGTAAGGAAGAGTGTGTTGGTAAGAAATGCATTTTAAACACATTTATATTTTACATCATTTGTCATTATTTCCATTCAGACATATGTGATGCTGAAAATTCCTCAGGGTTGGGTTTGATATGAGTTACATAATTTCAATTTTCCCTGAAACATTGAGTTTAGTAAACAATTTCCAATGTTCAAAAGACAGCCCATATTCTGAATCATTAAATAATGCACACAATCAGAATATCAATAAACACAGATGCAAATAATGAATAAATAATACAAACACAATCCACCAGTAACAATGGTTCATTTGCCTCTGAGCAGGACACAGCAGGCAGTAGCAATGCAGGTTTTTATCCATGTGCAGGTGTTTGTGAAACAGGTACTATAATATATAATACAACAGCCTGCAGAGAAAACACTACTGCTCTGTTAGTGATAACTGTACTCCTTTCTTAATTAGCACAGTACATGTGTGTGCACAGACAAAGTCACTTCTGGCTTTTGTCTCCATATAATTCTTCAATCAAAACAGTCAGTCAATATGTCATTAGGCGGTATAGCTGGGTGTCATGTTAGATCAGCCTGAGATCAATGTGGATATTAACTTCTTGATTTTTCATTCTGTTTTCATTGCTCATCAACTCATGAAATCCAGAGATGTGTGACCCCTGATAATGATGAGCAGGATGAGGAAGACTGACATGTGAGTACACATAATAAATCTGCGGTGCAAATTTGACCGCTGAAGGTGATAATGGAGCATTATCTACTGTAGCTGTAGGGTTTCTGTGTGGATGCTGTGCACATATGGGTTACACAGCACTGTAAACCACAGGGATCAGAGGGGAACAAAGGGTTAATTGACTGTTAAGCCTCCATGCTTTAGAGATCAAAGACTTTTGAAGTCTTACGATCACAATCAACACCTTCTCCATGCAAGCCACTGTTAGAGCCCTTCTGGCAAGGTCACCGCTGACAGAACTTACTGTAGAATTTAAGCTGTCTGTGTGTATATGTGAGCACCTGTGTATATTAGTGAGTGACACTGAGCAGAGTCTGCGTCTGACTGTAATGGCAGCTCACTCCTAGTTAATTCATTTTGTTTTATGTAAATTAAAAATGTGTTTTGCATGCTTTTTATTGTAGCATATTAGAACTAACAATGCATCTGCATAATAGAGGATCCTTTGAAATGACTTAAAGTTCAACTGAAATCACATTTAATCATCCTTGTTTGCTGTAATAATAATGTCAACGTGTTTTTAAATGTACTACTAATTGTAGAATTCAGAAAACAGGAATTTAAGAGGCACTTTTTGTCTCAGATGGCTGGGACAGGAGGCTTGTTTAATTGACAGTAGCTGGCAGGCTAATGCTACATCATACAGAAGCAAGACAAAATAAACAAATCACTATTAGAAGTCATGGAAAGACAATGTGTTGAAGAGAAATGATCAAGCCAGCAGCTAACAGGTCCAAAATTACATTTTCAGGTATGTTTTAATGTTGTAATGCAACTAAGCAGCTAATTTGCCACCTAGTTGCTAAGTCATACTCGCAGTTTTGTTAGCGTTGGTTTTGTGGCTTGTTCAACAAAGTGCAGGACAGGATGTGTGTTCATGTTTGTGAGTTAGACAAGAAGGAGACTTTAGCAGTAAAGCTAAAGTGGGTATTTACTCAGAGTTTGTGGGTCTTGTGTAGCTGGCTGCTATAAGGCTCAGTGTGACCGTCTGCTCTGACTATGATAGAACACCATTATTGTTTTATGCAAGATATTAAAATAAGGTCTAGTGGATAGTGGAATGGTACTGAATCAAAATAATATAAAACAATTTAAAAAATAAATTTCTCTCATTTGGTTTGAGATTTATTTTCTCAAAGGAGAACACGGTGCAAAGGATTTACAGACCTGATATGTATGCTGTAGCAGACGGGAAAAGGCAATTTAAATTCAGTTGGACTTTAACCTGCAGTGCAGAACTTTTACATATAAATGAACATCTGTTACATTCAAGCCCTTGCCAAAGGGCTGATTAAGCCTATTACCGCCAGGTAAATCTCTGTATTTCACAGTGTAAAAGTTTTCAATGTGATGTTGGGTTTGACATTCCTGCACTACATTCCGTGCATGCTCTATGCACAGTATGCATTCATCCAGCTCTTGGGGATCTTCAGACCACAGGATGAATAGCTACAGCAAGTCTGCAGCTACTGGGGATCATAATAAACTAAACTAAACTAAACTTAATAATAGGTGTGATTTATGTAGGGCCTTTCACAAACCCAAGGTCGCTTTACAAAAGATAAAACAAACAAACAAATAAACAAACAAAAAACCAAAAAAATCAAGACTGAGAGAGTGTTCATTGAAGAGAAAGGTTTTTAACTGGGACTTGAAAATGGAGACGGAGGGGGATTGTGGGATAGAGTTCCAGAACATGGGGGCCGTGGTGCTGGAGGACCGGCCTCCCAAGAGGACAGTTTTGGTATTGTAGTTTTTGGGTTGATTTTGCCGGGAGTCCAGTAAAAAGGGAGTTGCAGTAATTAATGCGTGACATGATGAATGTATGAACCAGGGTCTGAGCATCTGAGTTTGAGATGAATGGGCGGGGGCGTGCAATGTTCCGATTAGCTCTCTGCTAACTTGAATAGGGATAAAGTAATTTAATTGTGCAGCTCTTATGTTATTGGAATGGATCCAATTCTGATGTGTCATTGCGCTAGAGTTGCGTGATCCTCAAAACTATATCTCCACTGTTTTACAGCTGCAACAGTAGGGGCAGGGAAGGCTGTGGCAGAGTCCATAATGTAAACATGTCTCAATAGTATTTTTGTTATTACCACCACAAGGGAGAGACAGAAGTCCCACATTCTAAATGGTTAATAAATAATTTGCTAATAAGCCATACGTCAGTAATGCACCATTAATAAGAGCACTTTGGTTGCCAGATTGTGAATAATCTCTCTGTGTAGTGTTTGTCCTCTTCCATATCACACTTGCTTTGGCTTTTTAGCTAGCTCTTCTTCAATGTGTCATTTGTTTCCATATGAAAGGAGCACTTTCAATTGCTCTTTATTCAATTTGTTAACATTTTGGTCTGTGGGTCGGACTACCACTTGCAGGGACCAATGACTTCCTTGACTGATAAGCTTTGGCCTTAAAATAAGATGATCCCCGCCTCCCTTTCCAAACACCTGCTTTTGGAAACAGACTTGTTGAAGACAACAGCTTCAGACTAGTCTTGGAAAAGTTTTCATGAGATCATAACATGAATCCCACATTTGTGTACTTGTCCAAATGTGTTTTCAAGTGCAGGTAGTGTCACATACGCACACACACCTCATTATCAGACCCATCAAAACAGCTGCAATTGTTTTCTATGTTCTATCTACATTATTTTATTTATTTGCAATAAGCATATTTCAGACTGTTTCTCATTTGAACTCCATATCATGATGTTTTTCTGACATTGGTAATTCTTGGGTCGTTTGAAGATAATTTGGTCATCAGGAGATGCATGATAAACACTGTTATGGCTGACTAGCTAAAGAAAACCTGCCAACATTAAGGGTACGAACAACCTAGTACAAAGGGCTAGTGTCACACCTAATAATCAGTTTGATGCTAATTATCTGCTCCTCAGATATAACACCCATACTTTTGCAGACGTATATTCCAGAAAAAGTCTCATATTCAGGCCAATATTGTATACCTCATATCATACACTCATGAACCATTAGTATACCTTTATTAAAGTGAGAAACCTATTGGTATCTATTAGAGGATGATAAACACAGAGGGAATTCTTCACAACCTGCACCCCAAAGATTCTTTTTAATAGTTTATGACATTGTCTATACAGCATAAATTAATGGTTAACATTACAATTAATTATTTGTCACAATTATTTTATTAATAAAGTAATTAGTTGCAATCTATAATAGTCTTTATAAATGGTAATTTATTACAATCTAAAAGCGGAAATCTCCTATTTTACATGATCCTGCTTAATGTGACTGGATTTGTTAAGTAATTTACTTTCCAGTTCTGACCGAATGGTAGCATTATTGCAAAGTGAATGTTAACACTGGACCTGTGTGATTGGTGTAGTACACCTGTATGTGTGAAAGAAGGTGATATGTGAGTGAAATGTAGGTACCAGTGCATTTCTAATCCAGAGGTCTGCCAGGAGTGCAGGAGCGAGAGGGAATTAGCATCTGTTAGTCCTCTGCCAACATCCAACACAGTACTAACCGTCTTCCTCATGCATAATTACCCCCACACACACTTGATGAGGCTGTTTCTTCTCCATGAGATTGCCTCAGCTTGTTCCTAAAGCCTGATTTAGCAGCAGATTACAGAGTTAGATTAACACAGTCAAGCGTCAGGAATTGCTTTAGAAAGCAGACCCCAGGTCAGTACAGACCTGTTTCCCCTGAAGGATCAGGTCTGGATTCATTAAGGCTACATTGAGTGCTGCTGTGGGATGAATTACAATGGACACAATGTGAACTAAGTTTAAACTGTTGTTAATCATTCCCTCTCATCCAAGAAGTTACATATTTTGAGTCATTTTCATCATTTGAAAGTCACCTATAGGAGAACATGTGTTTCTACAGCACAGTAAACTGTGGATTATCAACAGTGTGGATTGAAGGTTGGTGTGGAGTGTTGAACTGTAGTGTAGTTACCAACCTATTTAGTCTGTCCTGTCAGTCCAGTCACATAATGGTCTACGTGCAGATGTTTGCAAGATATCCTGCAAAGAGACAGTCTTCTTTCCACTGCTTAAAGACTGTGTCTGTCTCTGTCTGTCTGTCTAGACATTTTCAGAGATGCTGAGACCATCAATAGCCTTTTCTGTCAGGTTGACAAGGTAACCGCTGTTTTTCTCTGCTGTTTCTACATGAATCCTGGTTTCAAGCTGAAGTGAAGGCTCATTTAATTCAAAGCCAGCTATAGAGAGAGGAAGGGAGGGATTCTGCTGCAGAAGTATAACTAACTAGGATGCAAAGATAAGGAAAACGTCTTTCTTTCTTTATCACTGCAAGAAAAATGGAGAGGTGGTTTTGTATGCTCCTCCTGTGCTTTTTAAATGTCCCTGTGTTTTTTTTTATCAGATGAGAAGATGTCTGTTTCCTTTTCTCTCTCTGTCTCCCTCCCTCTCTATTTCTCTCTCTGTCAATTTCAAAAGCCTTTCTTCCTATCTCCTGATCTTCATTCTTCTCCATTTCATCCTTTTCTGCCTCCCCCTTTAATTCTTGAGGCAGTCAAAGCAGAACAGACATGCTCAGAGAACAAAACAGTGCATGTTGTCAGTGAAACTGAACTGCAACATTTCACCTCTTGTTTTACTAGTTATCTTTCCTTTCCTTTTCTGATATTCTCTCTAATCAAATGACCCCCCCTCCCCCCCTTCCTTTCAGTTCTTTTTGGAAGGGTGTCTCATTGCAGGGGCTTCCATATATATTCTCTTCTCCTCTCCTCTTCCCTCCAGAGAATCCTCTGCAGCATTGATGTGTGATATATGACTCCCCTGGGCATTCAGGGAGGCAGGTAGCCTGTTAAGGTTGTAGGTTCTCAGGTCTGTTGATATAGTGATAGCCAGAGGACATCTTCAACTGCTATTTAGGTGTGATTCTCTTCTCTGTATGTTTGGCTATGTGTATGTGTGCACAGAGCAGGCTGTAAAATTCTCAGTTATTTATTTCACACATGCTCATTAGTATACAAATGACTCACAGTAATGTATTTGCACACATAAACATGCCAAATATGCAAAGCACGAACAGATATTGTTATACTCTGCTTGCATACATCTCCCTTTCTCTCTCTCTCTCTCTCTCACACACACACACACACACACACACACACACACGCATACAGACACATAGACATGTGTATGGATATGGATGTCTCATTAACTCAGCTCCTGCTATGTATCCCTGGCTGATTGATACTGATAGATGCAGAATGAGGTAAAACAGCCTTTTCTCCCTCCCCCGCTCCCACACAAACACACACACACACACTCCTCTCTCCCTCTCTTTCTCTTTACCTCTGCGCTCACACTCCTGCTCTCTCTCTCTTTCACTCTGCCTCAGCATCTCAGAGCCACCGGCTGCAGGCATCATTAACAGTGAGGTAAGAGACTGTGTTTTCATACACACATGCACAGCGCAGAGTGGAGCCAGCACTGACACGCACACACACAAAAACACACATGCGTGCGTAGGGAGAAACCAGGAGGTTGACGTGGACTCCAGCTATAGTATGTCCACTGGCTGCAGTCAGACATGTAGGAGGAGGAGGTGCTCTGCTTGCCGTTCCATGTCCGCTTCAGTCCTCTAAGCACCTCCCATCCCCCCCTAAACGCTCGCTCCCTGGCTCTGCGGTTGCTGAGGGGCTGGCTGGAATGACCCGGGTGAGCAAGAGACACAAGGAGATGCGCTAGAAGGGGCTGCCGGCCGGGAGGACTGTCTGATCCTTGATCCCTCCTCTTCTCCTGCCTGACAGCTTCACAGCAGACCTCTGATCTGCCCCACAGATGCATGCCCATATAGGAGGGCATGGCTGTGTAGACCGAGGGTCTTCATCAACCACAGCCACAGAGAAAAGGACCACCACAGAGACACGCAGGTAAGAGGCAGCACAGCTGGGGCTGCTCTGCTGGATTTCCATCAATATTGATCTGCACAGATATGAAAGAATTAGCTATGTGTGGTCAGCAATACAGATTACTCAGCTCCTTTAATTGTTATCCATGTTCATCTATTGGTTTGATTATTTACTGAAGGTTTTGTTGTTTGTCTTGTTTGTGGGAGCCTGCTGCGCTGCTGTGCTGCATGGCCATTGATTAGGGGGAGATGTGGATGAGCACTGTGGCAGTATGATAATGAAACACGTCTCCTGGAGGACATGGTCCGATATCCATCAGACGTCTGGGGAATGTCAGTGAGAATGGAGAGGGTACAACAGGGAGGTAGGAGGAGAGGGGAAAAAAGAGACAGACAGAGAGACTAAAAGTCCATGGCATTTCATATAATTTATGTGAGTGCCATATCCTGTGGGCTTCTGCCATTTTCGGGGGGTGACCATTTGGCTTTGCTTTCTCTCAGTGATTCATTTGTAATTCATATATTCATCACACACTCCACATTTGGCCAGTTTTTCAATTAAAGTCTAAAGGCTGTATTTCACGGTGTGGCAGAGTAGCTGAGAGTGCTTATGTTGAAGAAATGTCATGGAGGAGTTTGCAGAGAGGGTGCTTATCGGGAGTGCAAGAGGAGCCCAATGGGTGTATGTGTGGTGCTACACCAAGCCAAGCAGGGTGGAAGTTGGGTAGAAGCCTGGACAGAGAGGGAAGCTGTGATTTGCTGCATAATTGAACTGAACATTTGCACACTGAGGAAACACATGTTGGAATTGTGAGAAGTTCATACAGATATGAGTGAAAATGAACACTACAAATGTTATAAAGAGCGGCCATATTACTAAAGATGTAATGTTGCTGTTGCAGCTTTGATCGTTTTGTGGCTGCCTCTGCAGAAAAAAAGGAAAAGGTCAGTTTACAACCTCTGCCAATGGTAGATCTCTCCCTTCAACCCTCCATGAATACTCTCAAGCCTCATTACATGACTCTAAAATGAATATAGAGCTTTTCTTCTTCTGTGTCAATGACAGGGGCATCCGCAGTCCCAAAGTGCAGTTCAGAGATTGGCCCAGGGTGGATGTGCTTATTCAGAGGTGCCTGTGGCTGAAAGAGATGAGCTGTCCAGTGCCATTGCATGGAGCATACATCACTGAATGCAGGGTTATGGACCCAGGAGGAATCAACAGAAGGGAAAGCCATTCCTTAGATGACCAGGCTTCTGTGATCTCATCATGTGGCTGGAAAAGTTATAGATACACTGGACATGGGAAAAAGGAGAGAATGAGACAGGTGAAACATAGAGGCAGGCAGTCAGAGGAGGAGAGAGCACTCTCCTCTGTGCCATGATTAATTCTAGAGGCGGTCCATTCAGCATATGCCAAAAAATATCAATATTTTCCATTACAAAGTGTGCTTCAGAGTGGATGGTGGCTGATTTAGAGGTTGATTTTAAAAGCCATATTGCAACATCTATCCAGATGCCACTCGGCCCGATACTGGTTAGGCTGGCGTTTGATGGAGTGGAGTTCTGAGGTTGATTTTGCAGAAATTGCATGTGTGGGTTCATTGTAGGAGGCTTTTTGATGCTGGTAAATACGTACACGGGTATAATTGGACTTGAAGAAAAGTTATTAGATGACGTCACCTTCAGAAATAATATTTGATTGTTGATATGTTGATAACGGGATTGTAAATGTATGATGAATGATCAGGCTTTACAAGCTCTGAAATCATTTCTATGATCTTGTTGTATAATGAACTTTCACAGGCTGCTATTTTATCTTCTCTGAGAACTTCTGCTTAGTCATTGGTGAGAGCAGAAAAGCCTTAAGGTTCTTGGGTAGAATAAATTAATACAACTTAACTTTTGGTGCCTGCCTTTGCCCAAGTGCTCAAACAGATACAAAACTCATAATATGGCTCATTGAGATGTCCTGAATAGAAGGACTACCACAAAGCAATACCAAGCCTGGACATGCTTTTAAAATCCAATCAGCATCACAGTGGTGAGGTCTAATGCTCATGTAAGGAGAGGCGGTTGGCACTGGCTGGCAGCTTTGCAGAGGGACATAAAAGCACATTATAAAAACAGACTTGGCACTCGATAAAACCTACAGATTACACCAATTACTGTGGAGGGCATTTAAATGAGAGGAAACAACACGCATTATTTCAGTCTCGCCAACACTTTACGCTGGTAGTTAAGCAGGAGTAGATAGCTCTGTTGCAAGACACGTGAGCACTCTCAGTGCTACACATGAATGCACACACTCACACCAACTGCTTTCCCCCTGCTGGAGTCAGTTTTAAATCTAATAACTGATCTCCATCTTCAGTCTTGTTAAGCTAAATGATTCTCATCCAGCCTTTAAAGCTCCGCACATTCTACAATGCAGGATGTGGAGAGAAGTCAAGGCACAAGACTGATTTTATCTTATATTGTTATCATTACTGTATCAACAAATCTCATGAAAAGACCCAAACCACCAATTAACTGATCCTGCAGGTTTTATCTGTCTGAATCATTTATCATTGACCTCCATTGTTGTGTCCAAAAACTATTAAAAACACACCAGAGAACCACACTGTCACATTTTGTTGGTACATGTTCATTCATAATAATCATAGGCAATGTAGTTTAATCCTTTCAGTGTTGTAAAATGGCACCACATCCCTGAGCATGTAAGGTGATGTCTGCCTAGAACAAAGCTTCTCTCCTGAGATCAATTGTAATTGTGGAGTCATGTGAGGCTACATTCCACTGACCATGATCATCATAATGATCATGAATTTGTCAATTGAATGTGTCAATTGATGCATGGTGTTTTTTATGCACTTCAGTGGTACAGATTTACAAAGCTGTGGCTACACAGATAATAGAATTTAATTGCTATTGTTGGTTTTGGTCTTTTCAGGGGAATGTGTTGTTGATGATGAAAAGACAACATAATATCAGCATATTTCTTAAAAATGGCAACAAAAAAATTTACAACAACAATGTGTAATGCCAGAAGTGTCACTTTTATGATGGACCAACAGAGTTATCAGGCTCTGCAGCTCCCCTCAGCTTTACAGAGCTTTATAGTGAGTTTGAGTTTATTATGTAGCTGTCCAGCCAGCAACTTTACTGTTCTGGTTCACTTTCAGCAATCTCAGACACAGTTGGCGGCTAGCTGGTGAACGTATTGAAGCATTTAGAAGCTAAAGAGCCAGATATTTCCCTCAGGAATTGATAGAGGCCCAAAACAGAGCTGAGACTGAATATTGGCCTTACATTCACAAGGTGGACAGAAACACAACTCCAATTGAATGATTATCCTGCTCCTTAACTTCTGGAAGTGTAAATAAGCAACTGTTTGCTTAAAACTTTACCATATCAACTGTAAAAGTGATCATATATTTATGATTTGTTCAAAAATTGTTCGGTTCCCCCCAACTTGCAGGTTTAATCACAACTTTTCTTTAAGTTCAAAGTTCATTCTTGACCTTGGAAAAAAGCCGTTGAGAAAACAGTCTCACATCAAAGTCCATTAGCCTATATAGAGTTGTACAACTAAGAATTAAAACTAAAAAAGACTGTATCACATAATAGACATCAGCAGATGGAGTTTGCAGAGCACATTGCCAGATGGAATTGGAAATATTAAAATGATCTTATTTCACAGTCCTTACAGGAATAGCTTTGAGAAGCATTGTCTTACATTTTGGATTTTGTATGGACTAAACTAAGGAGAGTCAGTATGTTAACTGGTAACTAGAGGTGTTAGTACACAGATTTAAAGTAGCGGTTTTCTCCAGCTTCCAGTATTTATGCTTGGCTCTACCTTCATACTAACAGGCAGAGATGATACAGGTATGCATCCTTTTAACAAGAAGGCAAATACACATTTCACAAAATAATCTCATTGCTGTTCCAATTTCAGCGTATGATAATCACCATTACAATGTTTCTTACCAAAACTTTGTTTCTCTTTGGTTATGTAATATTTCTAACATTTCTACATTTGCAAAGGACTGAGTGTAATTTGAAACTAAATTATATCATAAGAATCTTGGCACAGTATAGTACTTTATCATATTAGAAGCATGGTGTTTAATGATAGTGTTGCTGAAATATCACATAATGGGTTCCTTTTTGTTAACTATGACAACCAAAGACTACATCCTAACATTGCAACCCTGATCCAACAATTTGATTTAGTTCCCATGGAAACCACTTGTATTTCTAAAGCTTGGGTAGGAAGATGGATGGATGGATGGGTGGATGGATGGATGGATGGGTGGATGGATGGATGGATAGATACTCTCCCTCTTCTTTTATTCAATTTACCACAAGCAAAACGAGACACCACTCAGAAAAACTGTAGAATAATTATGTCTCTCTCTCTCTCTCTCTCTCTCTCTCTCTCTGTCTCTTTCTCTATGTCTATCACTTGCTTGCTCACTTGCTCTCACAGTCACCCTTGAAAAACAGCTGTTTCTGCTGCGGTATCCTAAGGGCAATCTGGCCAATCTGGAAGCCAGACCTCAGCCACGCATGAGAAAAAAAACCAAAGGAAACCAAACAACCACAGTAATAAACTGTCAGTGTTACTGGGGAAATAAATATCAGAGTAACAACATGCATATTAATTGGTCTTTTGTGCCAGCATGTTTCTGAAAATGATGGTAGTGCCTCCGCTGAAGAGCAGTGCAGTGTGAATTCTTTAGTTAACTTGGCCAGGATCCCAAACTATCAACTTGCAGAAAATGCTAAAATAACTCTGGATAGCAATATATGTTTGTACTATAAGATTTTAGCCTCAGAGACAGACAGACAGACAGACAGGTTTTAACCAAAACCTTATCCAGACATGAATGACACAGACACAGATGGATTGCCATGAACATTTGGTACATATATTTATGCCTCAGAATGAATTGTAATATCTGGTGATCCTGTAAGATTTCATTTAGTGTCATCATCAGATCAATTTTTTTTCTTATCATTTAGTTTATGATTAAACACCTGCAAAAGTATAATAACATTCCTGCACTTTTTGTTTAGTGCAAGCTGGTAAATGTTCACATGCTAACACACTAAACTAAGATGGTTAACATGTTAAGCATTATACCTGCTAAACATCAGCATGTTGTCATTGTGAGCATGTTAGCATTTAGCTGTGACTTTAAAGTCTTAGAGGACATCCTGACAGAAAACAGTCCTGTGTTAAACCAACAAAAGAGGCTGTGTCACTTCAATCAAATACAATCAAGGAAGTCCAGCTTGAGAAACAGATCCACAAATTTGAATAAAGTTATGACAGTGATACTCATTTTACCTTTTGTCACAACCTTTGCAAGGTAAACGCTAGAAATAAAACATTCATATTGTGAAAAATATTAATGTGCACTTGCATATAACTGATTCACCAACACAGGGCCTTGAGCCAGGCTTAACTGTTTTACCAGATGGTCCTGCATTTTTGCACTCTATGTTTCCACCTTCGCTGTATATACGAAAACGTTGGTCTGAATGCGGACTTAGCCTTGTTCTTCACCATGTACCTTTCCCTGACATTGTGTTCATATAGTGGCATTCTACTTTAACAGTTAACACATGGAGAGTGAAATTAACATACAGTAAATACTCTTAAAACTAAATCTCACTTCAAACTTTAAAATCTCTCAGGCGATAAATGGAGGACTGCAGTCAAGCATCAGCTGCTGCTGAAAATGCGCAGGGTCATGCATCATTTGGGAGACATGTGCATTGGTTGTGGGAGATCATTTACATTTTCACACACAGGCGCATGCACGCACACACACACACACACACACACACACACACACACACACACACACACAGAGAGAAAGAAAGGACATTTAAGAACTGCATAGGTCACATTGATTAGACTTACATTAATTTACACTAATAAAACTTACCCTAACAATAACCACTACTTGCCTAACCCTAACTTTAACCTCGACATTTTACCAACTGATGACGTGACTTTTGAGCAAAAGTAGCCTATGACAGACACACACACACACACACAGACACATGCACGAAGTAAAAGCACAATCATTAGTGCAAGGTCCATGTTGATGACTTTTTGTTTTTGTTTCAAAGGGTACAAACATAGCCAAGAGCCATAAAGCTAATTACATTATTAACTGGGGTGCTGCAAAGGCTATCAGTGGCATTTTATAGTTGGACATCCCAAAAAAATCCCATCTAGTTTACCTAATTGTGTGTCTGTAAGTCATTCTGCAGCCATGTAGAAAACAGATGACTGCAGTGTTTCCTACAGGTTCAGCTAGGAGCCCGGCTGTCTTCCATATGAGGATATTATCTGATTAGTCTTGCTTTTCAGCACTTTCCATTTTTCAACAACAAACAAACAAGGATTTTAAATGTACTATAGAAAGAAAAACTACATTTTGCAGGTTCAGGCAATTTGAGAGAAATAGCTGGAGGGAGGGAGAAGTCTGGGGGCAGAGATGGTGCTACTGCAGGAGAAATTAGGAGATCTTTGAGGTAGACTGCACCAAAGAGCCATCAGGAATCTCTCTCCATGTCCACACGTGTGGAAATTCAGAATGAACTAAATCTTTCAGTACAGTAGGTCTTTCACCCAAAGAAACGGGTGAAGTATTTGAAAACAGATAGATATATTTACTTAATATTTCAACAGAATTTAATGGATTTCTCTTACTCTCTCTCTTTTTCACTCTCCATCACCCCGATCTCCGACCTCTCTCCCTTTCTGGTCTTGTTGTGTTGTTTCTTACTCTTCATCTTCCTCTTAAAATCTGGGTCAAATGAGGGTTTTTTTTTTGTCTTTGTCATTGTTGTCATGTTATAAACTTTTTTTTAAACTTTGATTTATTTGAGAACCTCATAAACCCCATTGAGTACTTTTATAAATGTTCCTTGGTTCATGTTAAGTTCACATATTCCAGACACATGATTTTTACCCAAAAGCAACAGCACAACCAGGATCTTGTCTAAGCCTTAAGATTAACCACAGAAACAGTAATCTTTTCCGTGCTTCTGGCTCTGCTACCTTCAATAACTTCTACATTATCCAGTACCCATTACATATCCACTACAATTTCGATAGAAAAGTGAACCACTAGATAATATGCAGAAAATGAAAAAGTCTGATCAAGATTATTTTTTTTAAGCAAGCAATATGTTCCTGGAGTGTGATGCAAGTCAGAGAAATGGACTGAGAGAAGAAAAGAGGCACATAAGGATGTTCAGTTGAAGATGATTGATGATCTTGTTTTTTCTTTCCTGCAGAGGAGGAAACAACCTCCTGGAAGTGCTGGAAAGTAGATTTTGACAACACATTTTAAAAGGGTTTAAAAAATAGTATGAATGCATGAATAGCTTTTCACTGTCATCCAATATACAACAACAACCTCACAACCTTAAGCAGCCGCCTATGGTAATGTTTTAATTGTCTCACAGTTGGCAGCTCTGTGGACACTAATAATGATTATCACTGAATGTGGAGCATTCACTAACAAGCTGTCAGAAACTGCCTCACTCATAAGCTACATATAGTTTTGTGAAGTGGAACCACCATATCAGCAGAGAGTGCACTGCCATGCAACTCTTTCATATTTTTCTAAATCCTACCAGTGGCACTGCTGCCTGGCTCACAAGGCATCCGTTTTAATACATATAAATCTGAAATGAAACTTAAGTATTTCTGTCTAGTTTTTTTTCCAGCTTTGAGCTGATATAGATTTCTGTTCAGGAGATCAAACAGACGCAGTATCAGTTACATAAACAGCAACAAGCAGGAAGACGAGTTTTCCAGCAGATAGCAATGTGTGTTCTATTTTTAACAAGACAAACCACTGCCAACACACAAATTAAACCAGTTATACAGAAAAAACCTGATATTGTATACAAAGTGTGCTGTAATAAAATGGCACATACAGTATCTATGTAGTCTGATGTGGAATGAGTATTATGACACACCACTCACACCTCTGCAGCCTTAAATGAAAAGGTTTCTTCCACAGTGATGCACATTTAATACATTGATTCCCATATAAATGTGTGGCAATCAGTCAAGAGAGAGAAAATGAAACACAACATAATGCTCATATGTTTTGTATTTAACTGAACTCTCCACAGGGCGAAATGAGGAAAAATAATAATTAAACCAGCTAAATCAATTTTCAAAATAGCTTAAAGGAAGTTTACCACAACCATGCATTATATTGCAAAACTGATCCTGATTAATGGGAGCTTTAGGATTACTGTATTGTTCCTAGTATGGCAATGATTCAATACTGTAAGCCAAACCTACACATTTCTTGCTGTCAGGTGAATTGTTTTCAATTGCACATGTATTTATTTATTTTTTACAGTAATTGTCTGTCTACTGTTGTTTACTTACATGTACATACTGTATATGTATATGTTCATATGTAATGGACATATAAAAACTGTTAAAATGCATTAATTGATATAACAATCCAACAGGTGTAAAATAGCAGCATCTGTGTTGGTAGAAACTGATTACCTGCTGAAATGTTTCACTCAACCGTCTCTACTTTGACACAAACACTCATAAAACATCATTAAAATAGAACAAATTGCAACTATTTTTTACATTTACTGTTATTATTTCAAAAGGAACAAATTCAAAATGAAATCTGGATTCACTTAGCTGATTGTGTCCTCTATATTTTTCAAAGACAAAACCGTTACCCTGATCACAATTACAAAGTATCATACAATTAGACAAAACCACAATCATTTGAATGTGTGGGATTCATCTCAATCTTCTGTTATTGTCTTTCTGTGGAGATTTGGGAGGGATCTGATCTTCTTTGATGTACATGCTGCTGCTTCACTGAAGTGATCCAAACTGAAGATAAAACCTTTCCTCATAATACAGGGCTTCACTTCAAAGATGTGAGAATGAAACACCTTGACATATTGCCAATGCTTAGAGTGTGTGTGTGTGTGTGTGTGTGTGTGTGTGTGTGTGTGTGTGTGTGTGTGTGTGTGTGTGTGTGTGTGTGTGTGTGTGTGCATGTTTCCAGAAGACACTTGTCTGTCTGGTCTGGTCTTAACCAGATACACAAATCTGTTTTCAGCTTTTGGACTTTTCCTCTAATCTCTGATTTTTAGTGAAATATCATAATCATTTGAACATTTTTTTAAATGAAACCATGTGAGAAGTTTAGAGGGACAAATCACTATTTGATGGAGCTGTTAACAACTCACACTGTCTTTTGTACGACTTCAAATGCCAAAAAGGTTTCATTTTTAACAATGTGTTGTTATTTTATCCATTGTATCAAATCTTCAACTGAGAGGTAACCAAAGCTGTCAAATAAATGTAGTGGAGTAGAAAGAACAATATTTCCTTCTGAAATGTAGTGGAGTGGAAGTATAAAGTAGCATAAAATGGAAATACTCAAGTAAAAGTACCTTAAAATTATAATTTACACACATATAGATTGTGATTTTTGTGTTTGATATGAACTGAAAATATTAACTGAATATTTTTCAAGCTTAATGTTATTTCATGTCTGTAAAGCTGAGGAGGAGATAAGCTTCGTATTCTGCCAAAGTGAGAACAGTGTGGGTTATTTCACAGGAGGATTTCTGCATTTTGTGTTTCTGTCCTTGTTTTTCTCACTGCTTTGAAGTGGGTAAGAAGTTAAATACTTCTATATATCAATCTGGATTTAGTAACGTTTAAATCAAACATGATGGCATCTGTACGATTGGTGTCCTGGTTATATTGCAAGCAATTTCAATCAAATCTGATCAGTCCACAACTATGCGGTCCTGATGATGCTTGAATGCTTAGTATTATAGAGGAACACTTGAGATTTGAAAGAGTGTTTTTAAGGGGCTTTTAGGCTTAGTCTTTACCCTATGTACTGGTAGGTGGCAAGTAATGTATAGCATACTGTATAAATAAACAGATTACAGTTCATTCTGTGAACCCAGCAGTCTCAGACATCAATCATATAATCCCTGACTAGAGTCTGGCTAGGAACTACATGTTCTTCTGTCTTCTGTCTTTGGTCATAAACTTCACAATATAATCTGAATAATCTCCCACGTGTATCTGCCATATGTTCACTTACAAAGTCATGTATTATAGTGCAGAACAGAAAAGAAAATGGATTTAATATTCTGCTAACTTAGTCACTTCCCCTGCAGATCATGATGCTGTCTTGCATGAAGCCGTGCCAGAATCTGTTGTCAGTATAACATACTGTATCTATGTACAAATAGTAGCTACAACTTGAACAAAAAGCACCAATGTTTAGCTGAACTTCACTATGCCACTTTGTGATTCAATCAGACTGTTCGCTTGTGTTTTGAAAAGCACACAGAGAGGGTTTTTATTCATCCACAGACTGTTTCAGTGGCTACAGATTTCAGCCCACAGGTCTGTGAGTATTCACATGACATGTTTTGTGTGTGCGTGTGTGTGTGTGTGTGCGTGTATGGGTGCACTCATGCATTAATACGCACAGCAAGAGCAACCAATGAAGAGTTATTACTGTAACAGAGATTCTTTTCAACCCTCCACATGTACACATACACACACACACACACACACACACACACACACACAGGCTCACACACAAAGCTACACCACAGACACAGTGATTGTGAGGAGGTACATTTATTCTCTTCAGAGAGGACTCATTTAAATTTTTAATGGATTCAGACTCTTTGAGGAAAATAGAGAAGTGGCTTTACTGAATAATAACCCTCCACCCCTCCCACCTCAACATTTCTATAACCCTGAGGGAAGGATGCATCCCAATATGAACATTTAATATAATTGGACACACTAAATGTAGTATTATGCAGAACATGTCTTCACGTAAATAGCACTCTGCCATGCTTGAATGATTTAGTTTGAAACCTCCTTGTCGTCTTGATTTCTTCTCCAAAGTATTAACTTTCAGCACAATATCCTAAACCAAATTTAGTCAATAAGGTTTACAGTACTGTGGGTATGTGTACAGTATATTTGAGCATGTGCCAGCTCCGTCTATCATGCTAATGTGATTGTTATCTAATTATTCGAAGAGCAAAGACCCTAAATCCTCTCTGCATCAACAAAATTACTACTTTTTGTAATTGGATACATTATTGATTGCGGTCAGTAAAAAAAAAAACTTTATTTATATAGCACTTTTAAAAACAGCAGTTCCACTGTGCTTCACAGTTGGTAATAAAAATGCATGATAGTACACAGCAAGTAAAAAATACAATTTATAAAGCAGAAATAATCAAAGCAATATAAAACAAACTAAACTAAACTAAAAGACAAATAAAACCAATAGGAAATGCGGAGCAGCAAAAACACTAGTTTATAGAGATGGATTTTTTAAAGATTTTTAAAGACAGTGACAGGGAAGGCATTTCCATAATGTTGGAGGTAAAGCAGTAAAAACATAGCCCCCCTTTGTTTTGAGCCGTGACCATGGGACACTTAAGAGCTGTTTTTCAGAAGATCTGAGTATTCTCAGTGGAGAGTCTTGGTTTATGAATTCAAAAATATAAGAGAGTGCCATGCCGTGGAGGGCTTTGAATGTGATCAGGAGGATCTTAAATGTACAGGAAACCAATATAAGTGGGCAAGAGTGATGGTAATATAGATCATTCATTTAGTGTTTGTCAAAAGATGGTCTGCGTTCTGAAGCAGATGAATTTGAGTTGCTTAATCACGTAAACTATAAAATATGGAATTACAGTCAATAATAGACTAGTTCTGCCAATATTTGTTGTAAAGTATAGTATAGTTGTAAAATATAAAGCTGAAGCTATTTCTTAATGTGATGGTCAAAATTCTGATTTTGACTGAACACAGCACCAAGATTTCTATCAGATGGTTTTATATTTCCTGCTAAATGCCTGAGGTATGGTGGCCTGGATATACCCATGTTCTCATTCCAGCAAGATTCTACATCGCTCTGAAAGTTAGCATGGCCACCAAGACAAAATCTTTGCCTGACATGGGTAACCAATCACAGAAGGCTCAAGACGATGACGCCCGCAGAGCGACTCTGTTTACATCCAGCATGGCGGCCCACAGAGGTGCAGAAACCGTTCAAAGCAGCAGTAGATTGTGTGCCAAAATAATTGGAAGGCAAGTTCACTTTGAAAATAGAACAAAACCTTGCGCTACATGATTTCCTTCATAAAAAGGATGTGTTAGCGCTGCTCCCTACAGGCTCTGAATACATCATTGTGGGTGGTTGATATGATTGGCTGTAAGTTTGTCCAGTACCATACATTCGTTGATCCCGCCTCAAATACGAGGAAACAAACGGCTCCTCCCCAGACCCTACCTCAATCTCACATGAGATTGAGGTAGGGTCTGGTGTTAGCCAGGCTAGAAGTATGGACTAATATTCCTTGAAACCTAGTCTATGACTGTGATTTCAGTTTTGTCTGTATTCAGCTGTAAAACACTCTGTGACTTCCAGTATTTGAAAGCAGTAAGGCAACAGTGAAGAGAATCCAGATTTTTAAGCTTGTCTGATTTAAATGAAACATAAAACTGAGCATCATATGCATAAGAGTGGTAGGCAACGATCTTAACCTGATACGAGCTGAACAAAATGGGACTGAAGGATTGAACCTTGTGGGACCCCATATAACATATGAGACAACTCTACACAATTATCAATAGCCACACTGATCTCTCTGTAAGATATGAAGAAAGCCATCTGAGGGCAGTTCCATCTATGCTAACCCACGGCTTTAGGCTATCCAGCAAGATGGTATGATCAATAGTGTCAAAGGCGGCAGACAAGTCTAACGATACTAAAAGGGAGTGATGACCAAAATCTTCATTCATATGCATATCATTAGTGACTTTCAGCAGAGCAGTTTCAGTACTATGCAGCTGGTGAAAAATCAGGAATGAAATGGATTGAGAATATCATTAGTGTCCATTAGGTCCAGTAGTTGTTTAGCAGCAGCCTTTTCAACGATTTTTGAGACAAAGGGTAATTTAGAGATTAGTCTGTAATTATGAGGGAGTGTTGGATCAAGGCCAGGTTTCTTTAAAAGGGGCTGAAGACAGGCATGTTTGAAACAAACCGGAAGGGCAGAGACTCATTTACAATACAGAGAAGACAACTTCTTCTAATACCTCTTTGAAACCTTCAGGGCGTAGAGTGTCAAGGCCACAGGAGGATGAATGTGTGACACAATATCAAGCAGGGTATTCAGGGAAAATAGGGGTGAATTCACTCAACAATGAATGCAGCAGAGGTGTCTCGGTGCGTAATAGAGGCTTTAATACCCTTAAACCTCTCTAAGCTAAGAACTTATTACAATCTTTAACAGAGGAGGTTGAAACAGTTGAAGGAGCAGCATTTACACAAAACTCTAGAGTTATGCTTTTATGTTGCTACAAGGTTTGCAAAATATGCAAGTCTCTCTTTTTTGATTAATAAAATCCAAGCATACAATAACTCCCATATGAAGGAGGTGGTCATGTAGGTTAGCTTTCTCCCACCTTGGCTCTGCTCTTCTATATTCTCTTTTTAGATGTCAGGCATCATCACTTACCCTGGCCCGGTTGGAGCAATGTAATCTAAACTGATACTACTAACTAATACTTAGTGGGGAAACAGAGGAAAACATTTCAGCAGATCTTTCATCATGGATGCAAAAGTGAACTGTACATTTCGGGGAAGAAGCAGAAACCTGATGGGCAATAATGAACAAGACAGCTTCATTATCAGAGACAAAATCTTTCAAGGTGAGGGAGTTAACAGATAAAGATAAGCTTCCCCCAGACACTATATTAAAACAATCTGATACAACAGATCTGTATAAACTGATTAAGTACTGCTCACTTATTTGATTTTAGCTATGATTAAGTTGCAAAGCTGACTGGGAAGCAGTAGAACACATCAATAGGGATCATAATCATCACAAGAGTATATAAGGAGGACATATTTGTGTGCAACGCAACATCAATACTTTTACCAGGCCAGAGAAGATGAAAATCACAGTTTTTTTGTTTAATATCACGAAATAACTTTTCCTCGATAGACATATGAGATACGGGTGATACAATTTCGATAGAATTCATTCGTACATGTTTTGACAGACATAAGAATAGCCAATCATAATTAAGTAGCGCCGCACCGAAACCAATCATGCTGGAATAGAGCCAGTCAAGTCAGGTTGAAGCACACGGCACACGTGCTATTGTTTGGGTAGAAAGGAAGGGTCAGAGAAAAGCCAGCACACACACACATCCCCCCTCTGATTAACTGGTGGTAATCAAAACAATGATGACTTGGGTGAATTCGAAGGTGGCCTTCACCAATTGGACAAATAGGCATTATAATAATAATGATAATAATAATAACAACTTATATTTATATAGCGCCTTTCATTTCATGTTTGTAGAGGTGAAAGGGAAACATGTCTGTGTCACTTGCAACCTGTGCACCCTCTCCACGTCAGCGGCAAGTAATTCAAACCTAATGAAACACCCAACACAAAAAAGTAACATAATGAATGACTTTAACATTGATGTAACTCAGTTACTAACTCAGTTACTTTTTGGTAGAAGTAATGAGTAACTATAAGTCATTGCCCAACACTGCCTGTTTATACAACTGTTTCATCTGTCATGTTCAACTTCTGACAGAAAATAAATAATATTTAAATCACAAATAACCTTCTGATGTCTTCACATCTCACTTATGAGTAACAGAACATTTAAGCTTGACAAAAATAGTAATTTGATTTATATCGTGATATATATCGATATCGACTGATATGAAAAAAATTATCGTATCAGGATTTTTTTCCCATATCGCCCAGCCCTACTTTGTATGCACATTTGTTTTCAGTATTTGTACTTACATTTCAAATACAGTTTCTCACATCCCAAAAAGCTTTAAGAAACCAGTGAGGGTTCCCTGTTTTGTTTCTATGGTGCACACACACAAGATCGCACGCGTAGGCGTACCCGAGTGACGCAATACACATCCCTGCAATACAGTAGGTGGCTGTCATGTGCCAAGAAATGCAGCAATGCACCAGCAAAGGCAGGGAAGAAGATGACTGCTAGCTAGTAAACATGGATGTACTGTAAACAATGCAAAAACAAAGGATGAGGAAGAAAGGGCATTTTGTGTGTTTGTGAGGCTTCAAGGATACAGACAATATGTTTGGTGAGAAACGCAATGTCTGTATCTTTCTGCTTGTTTACAAAAAACTCCACTGGTCACTTTCACTGTAAGCATCACACTGTTCTCATCCGTAAGCATCGCTTAGGTCATGGCAGTCAAATGTCTAAAAGACTGTATCAATTTGACAGAAGACAATACA
This sequence comes from Scomber japonicus, assembly GCF_027409825.1. Classification (NCBI taxonomy): domain Eukaryota; kingdom Metazoa; phylum Chordata; class Actinopteri; order Scombriformes; family Scombridae; genus Scomber; species Scomber japonicus. Next base: position 13,021,092 of record NC_070585.1, read on the forward strand.
GCTGTGTCTCTATATGTCAACTCTTATGGAGACATACTGTACAGTAACCCAACAATAAAACCAAATATCCCCTGCAGGCAACTGAATAAACTTGTGTCAATCAAAAATCTGCTTCAACAGTCTATTCTCACAGTCTTTCAGTACTTTTTACGTAACTTATTGGCATCTAAGCACTCTTGTCTGTCCAGTGACATGATTTCATCAGATATTTGCCTTTACAATACATAATATCCTTCACATGTCTCTAGAATGATGTTCTTAGCAGCATGTCCTCCCTCTGCCTAATTGGCTGTGTCAGTCTCTGACTAAGCACCTCACAAACAGTATATTTTTACATCCTCCAGTCTGTATGAACATGACGCCTGCCTTGTCAATGTCAAGTAGCTGTGGTACCTACATAAAATGCACCCCGTGTATGAATATGTTTGAGAAATGATAGCTGAGGAGTTGCACCTGGAAAGTGCTTTTGTGATATGTTGCACTGTTTGAGAATGAACATATAACTGAGTTCAAAGATGAATCTGTTTGCAGTGCTTTTTTACAGAAACTTTGAAAACATTTATGCTTTAAAAGGTTATGACAAGTGGCTTCTAAGTTATGTTTTGCATGTGAGGATTTACACAATAAGCATGTTGATGAACGGCAAAACATTTTTTTTATATAAATGTATTTATTAGTTTTTTGTTTGCAAATTACAGCAAATCAAACAGCAAGTCACTATTACATGCAACAAAGCAAGTTTTTTCTCCCTGTTCTCCCTCCCATCTCCTCTTCCCCTCACCACCACTGTAATTTCGCTGTACTTGTTATAGTGACAAATAAAGCTCTATTCTATTCTATTCTACCAAATGAGTGTAAGAAAAATAAAATAAAAATAGAGCAAAAAATGTTTTAAATAAATAAACAACCAGAAGAAAAAGCCTGGGGTCCAGTGGTAACTTCTTAGCTAAAATCTGATCTATCATATTAATAATATCTTGGATTTCACTTTCACACATTCCCATATGCAGTGGTACATCTTTGCTTCATTGCACTTAATACATGTATCAGGGATGTTATCATTAAACTTGTGCAATTTGGCTGGGGTTATGTATGCCATCAGCCATTTATACTGAATCATTTTCAGGTTGCTGTTAATTGTTTGTTTCTGAGCATTCATACATGCCCCTTTCCAGTCTTGCAGTGATATTTAATCACCTATATCTTCCATCCACAGTCTCAACTTATGTTTTGAAGATTCATCAGACCCAGATATGAGCAAATCATACAGAGATGAAATTAAACCTTTATCATAAAAAACGCCCTATAATTGCTGTCTCTAATGAGGAAGTAATAGGTATGTCCAATGATTAGTTTTGAGATGACGATATAAAATTCCTAATTTGAAGGTATTTAAAGAAATGAGTTTTTGGGATGTTATATTTGGTTGATAGAAATTGTGTTTTAAGTGTGCCAACGCAACTGAGAAAAAGATACTCAAGAGATACTCAAACTATCTAAAAGTGAAGTGTAGTTTTACTGTAAAAACATCCGTAACTCCTCAAACTAAGCCCCTAACCCAGAAATTAACCACAATTAACACTGTCAAGGTGAATTAAATAGTGACTACGTTTACATTTTGTCCTTATTCCGAAAAAGACAATATTCCTATTAAGCTGTTTACATAGATGATCAAAATGAATATTTCATTAATATTCCCATTTACATGTAGAGTTTTGAGGGTTTCCCTCTGCTCCAGTGGGAACAGTAATCATGGGATCTCTGCAGGCAGTGAAGTAAAACAGTGAGGTGAAAAACATTAGTGAGTTGCTGCCTGATATTAGTTATATTGATATGACTGATGTTATGAATTTATAGTTTCAGGCACACCCAGGTACCTAACTTGTCCCATGATGTTTACTACACTGCTGAGTGTTTCTGGTGCATCACACCGAGTCGTCACCTTCAGGCTGCAGCTGTCTATAAGGTTAATAACCAATCGCCTGTGTCCCCGTGGTGGAGCAGGCGCGCTCCGTTTCTCCAACCCATCCTGATCTAATCAGCTCTCCACTCTCCACTCATTCCTCTCCTCTGTCTGCCTTCTTGCTCCAGCATGACATTTTGCCTGCATAGGGGTGTGTTACATGACCAGCCCGTCATGCATCTCTATTCCAGCCTGGCAAGCTGTTGGCTAGTTAGTTTGTTTACTACATACAGAGCTTAACGTAAACAGGCAAGAGGCCGTGTGTTGCGAACTGCAGTAAAAATCCCAACGTATATTCCAAATGTATTCCAAAATCCATATGATATCAGCATATTCTAAATGTCTTCATCAGAAAATGTTAGATTCTGTATAAGGCCTAAGTCAGGATATCCAAATGGAATACACTGATTACATGACCTGCATCAAATTTGGAACACTGTCATACTCGAAATAATTATGGAATATTACTGTGCTAGAAATGTCACTTTGTTTGGTTCTTATCTCATGCCGAGACCCATAGTGAGACATACAGACATTACAGTCATCCTTCTCTGATATCTCCTCGCTTGGCGACATCATTGGATGTTTCCTGCCTTGCTGGATGTCTTTTAGGTTGACATGTAAAGACAAAATTGCTTTTGATCTTGTCCAGACATTTTGCAGCTTCTAAGTGATCGTGGTTTGCACAGCTGAGGGCCACTGCTGCGATGAAGCTCTCGTCTGGTTAATTAATGGTCTGCAGGTAATGTGGGTGGCACGGTCTTCAGAAGGATTGGACTGTAATGAAGGGCACTTAGATCACCTGCCAGGAGACCACAGCCATGATTAAAAGTCACCAAGAGTTTCCTCTGACTTAAACAGATTCATCATAGATGTGTTATTGAAACACTGCACTACTGTCCTGTGTCCTGTGATTGATCCAAGATGCAGTAAAACCAGAGGTTATCTGTATCACTCCATTGCTATACCTCCTGCAGTAACTGCATCTGTATTCAAACACATTGCAAACACAAGAAACTGCAGATATGCAGTAAAGGACATGCTTGCTTATAATCTCGGTGTTGATGATGAAGTATCTTCCTGTAAGGAGTGTAACAGTGATAAATTGTGCTTTGCCCAGCATATTTTGACTCAGTGACTGTCTCCAAGGTGAAAAGTCTGGATTCAGACAAATCCTTTGCTAATGGCCCATCATTCCTCTTGGGGATACAGTTAACTCTGGTTCTGTAATTTATATTTTCAGAGCGCATGTTTTCCGACAAATATGCTGACAATACACAGCCCAACAAATATAAAACATGAATAATGCACTTAATAAATGATGTGGAAGAGTCAAAATAAGACAATATTCAGACAAAAGCCTGTTGGGATACATGCATATTAAGCCTAGATTTGAATGGATAAACTGTAATCAGTTTTCAGAGTTTGCTACAGCAACATCCAGACGGTTGCTCCTAACTTTGGCTAAAGCAGTTTCATCTAGCAGGGTTGTAAAATCACAGCTGCTGATCTGCAGATTTTTGCCTTTTTTCCAGGAAAAACTATTGGATTAATTATGAATTTTTCCGTGGGAATAAAGTCAAAACAAGTCTGTGTGAGTGTCAGTGGCATACAGTACCATACTGTGTTGCTATAGAGATTATGCATGGAAATTATTCATGAATATGCCCTCAGTCCTGACTAACACTCATGTGAAGGTGAAAAAAGACGAGGGGAAAATAATACACTGCAAGCTTAATCTTCATAACTTTCATAACTGTAAGCTTCTCCATGCTGAACATGCTGCATTGTGATGAATACAGTGAAGCTTGCTGACATATAAATTGTTGTGTCAGCTTTAGTTTGTCATCTTTGTCACAGTCTGCTGTTCACTCATCAGATTATATTGTTTGATCATATGTTTACAGCCTCTGCCAGCTAATTTGGAAGAGAAATATGTTAATTTCAGCCCAGTTTGTCTCCAAGTTGTTCTGTCTCTGTTGGTAGAATTTGGCTGAAGTTTTTCAGGCACCCCACTAAGTATGTCAATATTTGATCAGATGATCAGACAATATTTGATCAGATATTGATTATTCATTTTGTTCAGTTATTTCTCTAGCTGTTTTTTTCCTCCAAAACTGTTTTAGAAAACTGAAAATCTAATCTAATCTAATCTAATCTAATCTAATCTAATCACATCAACAGACTCTTAACTTTGATTTATATTTTAAATATACTGACTTCTGAACTGTATACATATGGAGGTGTCAAATAAAAATAAAACCAAACTAACCAAAAATACTGAAATTTATTCTTGATATGGAAAACAGTAGTTGAAAAACCAATTTCATCACAAGCTCCATTTAGTAGCTGTTCTGGAGCTTTTGATCATTTTACATGATCCTCATCGACAGATGGAGTTTGACCAGATGACATATTCAAATATCCATTTTCGTCTGAGCACTTTAAGAATTGCATGCCCTTGTTGGCTTAAAAGCTGAGGTCCAAAATTAATTCTTGACCTTGGGAACAACAGCTGAGAAAACAATCTCATCACAAAGTCCATTTAGTACTGTAGCTGTTCTGGAGCTTTTGATTCTATCAATTCATACCAGCTCAATCATAGCAATCCAATGACAACTGGGCTAATTCCTCCTACTGATGAGGATTATGTGATATGACCAGAACAGCTGCTAAATGGATCTGACGGTGGCATTGTTGTCTCATCATAAGTAAATCACTGACTATTATGAAAGTTGGAGTTTTGTGGTTTGGAGAATTGTTCAGCGTTGGCAGCCAGTTTACGCATTTCAATGGAGTTTCTGTAGATGCAGTTTATGTTTTCGTGTTTGTCTGAATAGCTCAACAAATCATGGATGCATTTTCATTCAACTTTTAGAGGAACTATTTACAGTTTTCTTGTGTATCATGTCATCACCCTGTTAAATGCTCTGGTGGAGTCAGCTGACGTTTAGTCATCTGTATAAAACTGGTGGGTGGTGGGTGATGGATTGGATGAGGATGGCTAGATGTACCATTAGGTGATGCATTCACTGATAGACAACACATACACAAATCTTTCATCTGAGTTTATGTGGGGGATTCAGCATATCTTTTATATATTTTTTATGTATTCTTATATGTGTTGTGTTCAAGATTGTGCCTTTCTTCTTGGGACCAATAAAGCTGAAGCTGAATATAATACATTGGTCGACCAGTGGTGTTTCTGGAAACTGAGAGTTGGAAAGATGATTTCCATTTTAGACATAACCATGGTGACAATTCTCTTAAAACTTTGCGGAATGGCAGGGAGCTCTATGAGGGGTCATTGTCCAAAAATAGCTCTGACTGTCCATCTGGTGTTGTGATATTCGTAAACGTCATTTTAATTGGCTTAAATTTTACTGCCACATTTTATGTCTCATTTCAGAAGCAGTCATGAAAATGTATGTATGTCTTCATGCAATACAAGTTTATGGAGTGTGAAAGGACATTTTTATTTATGGTACAAAGAATGCAATGAGTATATCTTGTTAATGACATATTGTTGGCAGTTACTGTAAATACAATACTGAATGTCATGTAGTATGCTGTTTAAAATGCACATATAAAAACAGTGCAGGCAGTTGATGACTTCATTTTTTCTTACAGAACGTGCAGTTAGTCTCTGTTTTGCCAAACATCTCACTGGGCAAAGGTGGTGCTCCCAACTAAAGGCTGTAATCTCCCTCACACATGGCTAACATGGCACAGGGAGATAACTCCCAGCTTCTCAGGCTCTTCAGTCTGGCAGGGTGTGTTGACCCTCTGTCAGAGATTTGCTTGCTTTGTGAATATAAGTATATGGATGAAGACGGTCGGGTATATTCTCGAAAACACAAATTTTTTTTCACAGTGCTTTGCAAAAAGTCCAAAACGTCTATTTTGATCATTTATGATGCAGGAACAGATAACAAGCACACCTTCCATCGAGAGGGAACGCTTTCAGCTTCTCTGAAAAGGCTGTGTGATTACTTTGAATGCAGCTCCTCTGGTAGTCGTTTGTCAGAGCATCGGGGAGAAACTGACACACATTGCCTGTGTTTCTGTTGGTGCTGGATCCTGATGTGTATTTGCTATCCGTGTGTGCCAGTGCTTATGTGTGTGTGTTAAGTGGATTGCTTTCTGAGCCGGATGCAGGAACCTCGTATGATAAAAGCTTACTGCTTCAGACAGACAGATGTTCCTCTTCAGATAGCGATCTCAGCACAGAACATGGCTGTGAGAACAAAGCTGTCTCCTGTGATTATGCTCCCTCTACAGCCTGAACCTGGGGAATACTTTGTGCACGGTACAGTCAAGACCCAGCTGATTGGAGTCGCACAGTGTTAAATGATTAATGCATTTATGACAGTTTCTATTTTTATATCTACCACAGTGGCTGTTTGAAATTGATAAAAAAAATAAAAAAATCAGCAACTTATTTGCCTTGTTTTCACTGTGAGTTTCAAAGCCCACTGAGATGAGAGAGTGGGGGATATGGCAGCTGGCAGAGTTGAGGTTGTTTTTGAAAAGCAGAAACTTCAGAGCCACGTTTAATCTCTACCTCAGTACCTAAATCATCCCCAGCAGCTGTGAGAGGAGGACCTAAGCAGGTGATTACCAAAAGCAGGGGCAAGGATGTGGCTGAGTCACACAAAAGAGACGAGACCAGGTTGTCCAAACATTTTAACCACAGTGACACCGGTGGAGTAAACAACACACATATGCTTCACACACAGCAAAAAGCACACAGACAGTGTTCAGCCTACATCATTCATCGACTGGCAGCTTCAGAGGGAGCTGCTTTTCTGAGGGGGAAAAGGTGAAGGTTTCAACATCTTTCCGGGCATTAATGTGACTACCTGCCTAAGGTTTTGGCTCTCAGAGGAGGCTACAAGGCAAAGCTGTGATGGGAATGTTGAGAACAGAAAATCTCACTGTGGAAAGAAAACCTTTTTTATCTTTGAATGCACTGTGTAACCCAAAACTGAGCCACAGATATTTACAATTGAAACTACACACAGTGCTTGATATCATAATGTACAGTGATGCTTAAACGTTTTTAATGTTAATATGTGAAGACAATCTGAAAACAGACAACATTTGTCTGGGTTAGATTTAAAGCAATATTAGTATGTCTACACTTAGGGCCTGATTTACTACGATCCCCAAATAGATTGCTTGTCTTGTTTGTGTGTGTTTTGCGGGTGATCTAAGAATAACTGCGTAAATGAAGACAGGTGCAACAGGGTGGAGACAGCAGTATTTAAATGAGGGGTTTGTGTGTCTTAATGGAGAGTTTGGACGAGCAGGAGCGCAAAATTAAATGTGATCTTTTTGTAGTGGAAGAGGTTAACAAATATATTGAGTTATAACAAAAACAAATATTACCAGAAAAAAAAGTCAATGCTGTTAGCAAAACCAAAAATATTCCACTCCAAAAATATTAACACAGGTGGAAACAATCTGTCCTGTACTGTACATATTCTGTCATTGTACCTCTTTCTCCTCCTCTCCACAGTGACAGCAGTCATCTGTGTGCAGTGCTATACCACAGTCTATGGTTAATACCTGCCCTTCAAAGGTATTATTTATAGACGCAGTTACCGCCCCACATTGCATATTCATTAAGGCAAATGTACTAAATGGACAACACGTACTATCTTGCACAGTTGAAAGACGCAAACCTCAGTATGCTGCGTTAGTTGATCAGCTTGCACATTTTTTGCTGGTGATGTGACGTTTGCTCACGTTTTTACACACGCAAACCTTTAGTAAATCAGGCCCTGTGGGTTTTTTCTATATAATGCATGCTTTGTGGGAATATTATTCCAGGACCTGCATGACCACAACTAAAAATAAATACTATAAATATTTTTGATAGAACAAATATGATTGAATCTCTGGTCAAAGGTACTTCATCTAGAACAACTGCAAGATTTTAACATGAACTGTAAAGAGCTAGATTGCTTATCAAAGCAGTTTTGTTTTGCAAGACAAGACAGAGACCTTACTTTCAGATACTGAGTATCCCACTGACCCACTGAAAGCTTCAAACAAAACAGTGCAGTTCATTAGACTTTTTAATTTTCCTGACTTTGTATTCCAGCACACTGGATTTAAAAAAAAAAACCAATATGAGTGCTTTTTAAAATCTGGCAATAGAGAAAACATATAATTGGTTTATTGAGTTTTTCTTGTCCTCATTTCTTTCTCCCCAAAACCAGGTCATGCAATTAGAGGCAGAAAACACTTTGCTGATTCAAATGATCTTGTTCACTTCAGTTCAAAGATTTGTAGTTACTGAATGTGTGTTGCACTTCAGTACAAACACCAGTAAAGTAGCAAATCACCATTGTGTCCAGTGTGGATTCTGACTGGTCATCAGTTCAACAGCATGTTCAGTGTATTGCTAGTTCAAGCTGTTCAACTCAGTTCAGTTCAAACCTCGCTCTATACAAGCAATGTTTATGAGGTGAAAAGCTCAGCAGCTATTTTCAATAGAGTAATCGCATCATGATTGTTTCCTTTTCTGCTTTCACAGCATTTCAGTAACAAGAACATAACAGGCAGCTAAGCTTACAACAGTGCTCTCAGTCACCAGTGAGGGGAGCTCCACTGCTAACAGCTACCGGTTCAGTCAGTGACAATGGTGATTCAGCCAGTTCAGCTAAGACTCAAAGAAGTTGTATTGTTGATTGTATCAATTGTATTACAGTGTTTCCTGAGGTTATTGCAAGCAGTGAGCCACAGTTCGATGTTTGTGAAATAAAGTTGAAGCTGTTTCGAAGGATTTTTACATTTACAATTGTGGAGCATGCATTTTACATGACGCGACACATAACAAGATATAACATGTATGCAGTATTCAATTCAATCTAGTTTCATTTATATGGCAACAAATCTCAACAGACGTCACATAGAGCAGGACTAGACCCTACTCTTTCATTTACAGAGCTAGCACCTGGCAACAGCAGCAAGGAAAAACAAAAAAAACGACAACTAAAAAAGGTATAGTTAAAGACAGGTCAGTGTGCTGATGTACTCTGAAGCCGCTACTTAGACCCAGAAACAAATAGGTGATTAAATAATGATTTATAGTGCTTAGACTCCTATCATGTCATGAACAAGTGAAGAGTACTTTGAATTCATGACGTCAATATTTTAGCCTGTGGTGCCATATTTTAAAGTCAAGTATTTCAGCCCAGGAAACATACACAGATTTGTCTGCCAGAGATTTGCAGTCACAGCTGGGACTGTCCAGAAGAAAAGGGCAACGCTGACTTATTGATGCAGGGTGAGGGCATGACCTGTTCTGCTGTCACTAATCAATGTTCACCTCAACCTACAGCATTTCCAGAAGAGCACAATTCCTGTGCCAATGTGATCTGAATGCTTTTCCCCCTCTCTCTGTGTACGTCAGGGTAGCTTAAATTTGTGACTGTGCTTTCTCCATTTCGAATGAGAGGTGTGCTTTAGCGGTCCAATGCAGGTGATTTTAATGATCTCGGTTTTATGGTGTTACGTAAAGCATGGCGTTAAAGATGCCCGACAAGAGTGCTGAGGAGGCAAAAGGATACGGTGCACATGCTTCACCGCATCACTACCTCCTTTCCTAATCACAGCCCCAAGAGCTCCTCCCATTTCTTTACGTCTCACTGCAAATTTATGGCTTCTGCTGAATGCAGGCTGAGCTGCTTTGCATACTACCCATCACCCCCTGGGGACAGCACTATAGATCAATGTGTGTCTTGTAATTTGATGAACTATACAGGGGAAAAAGGAAAGAAGACTTAGTTTCTCTATGTCGATGGGTTGTCCTTAGTTACTGTAAATTACTGTGAATAGAGAAACTAGCAGTCAAATTTTGATGGATTTTAAAATTAACTGATAATCAAGGATTGAACTGTGGGTGATGGGTTACCTTAAATTACTATCTTCACTGATTAAACTTTTATCTAGCTTTCCAACAAAATATTTTATGTAGTTAAAGTCATAGAGACATTGGGCCTCATGCATTTATGAACAGATTCATTCTTAGGATGCAAGAACCAGTTATTTAAGAACATTTGTGGCTTTCATTCATTTCCTGGTACACAGAAGTTTCTCTTAGGTACCAGTGACCAGAGCAGTTGTGTGTGTCATGGATAGATCATCTCTGCCTTCCTTCACCTGGGAGAAACACTTTAATTAACAATTACAATGTCCTAATATTGAATTTAATTTGGAGTTTAAATATGATGCTGCAATAAAAAATAAAAAGAATAAAAACTAAAACAAACAAAATGCAGAATTCTACTCACCATATACATTATCGTGGCCAATTTACTGAAAGGTTTTTTTTTATTGGCATATTTTGGAGCAGCAACTAACTGACTAGTCATTAAACACACACAAACAGAGCAAACCTAATTAAACCAGTTACATTGCCTGACTCTTAACCTACACCTCCACCACACACCAAAACATCCATAGCAAAGAGAGGATTATAAAGGTTATCCTGTAGCTTTAAAGACTAGCTGCTGTCTTCTCTTATCCTAATGATTAGGCTCTCTAAGTAGCCTACAAACCATTTCATTTTAGATCGAGAGCAGCACTCTTTGAGTCATTAACTCCTCTGAGTGCGTCAGCATTTAAAGATCTCTTCAGCGTTATCAGTGAGGATGCATCATCTTGTTGAATGGAGAACAATTTCCTGAAATGGAAGGCTTCTCGTTCACTGTGTTGTGACAGTTCTTATATCATACCTAATTTGCATAATTCTCTCTACAGTACATCTACTTGTTGTAATCCGCTATAGTTTATTTGCTCAAACATGAAGATGAGAGTGAAGAAGAGATAATAACTCTAATTTTACCTTTTGTAGAGTTTTTTTGTTGTTGTTGTTTCTTATTCAAATTCTGCTTATAAAAATGTAGCATATCATCTCAGTAGGATGTCTGTGAAGGCTCTCAGACAACCACTTGGTTTTAGATATTAACGTCTTCAAGTATCTACAGCCAAGTCAAGTTGCCCTCGATTCAACCCTCCTTGGATAACCATGACCTGGATGAATGAGAATCTGCACAGACATCTAACTAAGCATTTTGGGATAAACATCCTTGGTACAAAGGAATGAAAGGACAGCCAGAAAAATGCAGACGACAGAAATCATCGACGGTTTAACCTGAGATTCCAACAATTCAGGCTCATACCAAACAGAGTACATCTAAGTTTTACAGTGAAATGCGACAGAGCTGGAATGATCCTTGAGAAGGCACAGAAAAAGCTACTGAATTTCACTGTTACAGCCCAGTGCAATCTTGAAGAAGGTCACTGACTTCATTGGGAAGGCACAACTATCTCAACACACCAACACCAAGGAAAGACAGACACACAAATTCCAAAACCTACAGTCATGAGCTAGTAACACAATGAAGAAGAAGACCTTACCTGGAGGCAAAAGAAGGAAAATTCCACACTGGTTGAAACATATAACAGATCAGTGAAGAACTCAGAGCAAGATGTCTAGGCCAAATGATTAAACTTTGCTATCAAACCACAGTATTTATGCCAGTAGTTAAACTAATTACAGCAACAGAATCAGCTATAAGCAAAGAAATCTTGACAGAAACGGAGGCATAACAGCTCAGTTTGAAGGTATCAGAAGGCTGTGATGTCACTGAGCATGACCAAAGCATGACCAAAACACCCCCATCCTACAACCAAGGAAGATACATGGTGGTCCTAAATACAGCTGACTACCACACAAGGGTCAATGACTGAGCAAAAACAATGCATTCTTACACAATGCTGCTGTAAATGCTTCATCATGTCAAACCTATTGATTACTTTTTGGTCTATGAGAACTCCAAATATTTGTTCCCCTGTTTAACACAATATGTGCAGAAAATAGCAAGTTTCCTAATGACACCCTACTCTTCAGAATCAATTCTGAATACTGGAAAAACATTGCTCCTTGATTTATAATTCATTCAACAAGGATTCCTGCCTCTCTGATTTTCAGTGCGCTCGACATTTAAAACAGACTGTGTTCCTGTGACCCTCTCTCTGTAATAGCTTTCTCTGGGTGACTCGTAGACTAGATGGCCTCAAGGTCTTCGGTGGGCCAAACCTGTTATGATGCAATGCTTTTACCACTTTCCCTTGAGACTCCACTTTTAAAGAGTCCAATGCAATGCCCTTTGAAGTACAGTATAAAGTATTAAGTTCTGGGTTTATGTTACAAAGTTATAATTGGTTACTCAGGATTACACTGCACTGTACAGTATGTCAGTGAACTCATAATTCCAGTACACTGTGGACCATGTAAAGGTTTCTAGATTTCAAATACATAATTTATAAATATATGGGGGTGTATTCAGGTACATCAGATTGGCGAGATTCACAGGGGTTGAACAACCATCAAACCATTTGCAGTTGTACATATTTCAAGAGAACGATACTGGCTTATCCACGACTATATGACACAGATGCAAAAAGTAAGCTTTCCCTTCCACATAGTCACACTGTTGTTGCCATTGGAGGGCAGAGATTTGCATTGCAGATTTTTGAAGTTTTTGTCATCCTGCTCAGCCTCTACCTGCTTTGCCACCATCATACTTTAATATTTATTACTGTATACTTTGTTTTTGACCTATTGGTACCTCTGTAGCATCAGGGCCAAATCTTTAGAACACTGTGGAAGCATGAAAAATGGAAAATACCAAAATCATCTCTTGTGGATGCAAAATTCAGTAAGCACTGAAAAGCTATACGTTTTCCACTATGTTGTACATGTATTGCATATTGTACTGCAGTGACATTGTTACAGGGGCTGCTGTAACATTTACAAACATTTATTTCTGTGGAAACTGGGTATTATATGCCACCTTGTGAAGCAGCTGGATTCACAAGAATTCATCTTGTCAGGCTTCAAGTTATGCGCTTGTGTCTGAATCACCAGTGGTTTGGACGAATCAGCATTGTGAATCCAGCTGCCTAGCAAAGTAAGACAGTTACAGATGGTTCATCCAATCACTTGCCAAGTATTTTTTGTGTTTTGTTTAAGTGTTTTCCCTTTTCCAAACAGTTTCCACTGATGATGTCCCAAAGGGTTCTGTGTAATAAATCATCTGACATGTCAGGTTATATTATATACATATCAACACATATGAACATTCTTATGGAATACAAACGTATATGTATGAAATGTATAAAATGTCAGGGATATTTACTATTATCATGAAATATACCAATGAATTTAAGGAAATACTGTGTTCTCTAACATGTCTCTTGTAAAACTATATACCAATAAGAAAGGTAAATATGCAGGTAAAGTGGAGCAGAAGAGTTAATGAAGGATTTTAAGCTTTGAAATAACTGATTCGTGAACAGTGCAAATGTTCTGCTGGTCAATATCAGAATGTCAAACTGAACCAAACGTAATTATGGGTGACACTCAAAGTAAACAAATGTGTATCTGTATTTTGAAACACAGCTGGGTGTTATTGCTTCCTGTACTGTGCCACTCTGTTGTATGCCACAGTAAAGTATGGTATGAATAATAGTCATTTTCTCAGTACAAAGTATCTAAGTGGTGGTGGTGCGGGGGAGTATTTTGGGCACTGTTTGACATTATAAGAGAAAAGGGGAGAGACATGATTAGTCACAGGTGTTCTGGGTGCTGACGTAAACTCCTCATGCTGGTAACAGGGTACGTTCATGTAATAAAGGACATATTCCAGAGTTAAGACAAGTGGGCTGTAAAAGACTCTGTGAGGTATGCACTTAGGTAATAGTGGATTAAAATAAAAGAGAGGAAAACATTATCAGTTATGTTTAAATTAAATATTTCATAGAGAGTGCCTCAGGACATTTCATTAGGTTTCATACACATGGAGAAGGGCTTCCTCTCGTCTCTCTATATTTAACTGTTGAAGTGTTTGCTCTGTATGAAACATTATTACAGATCAGTGTAGCAGAACTCTGCCAGCAGGACCAAAACTGTTCTTAAGAGCAAAGCAAAACCATACTCCCTTGTTTCTAAATCAACAAAAGCAATACCCTTAAAACTGTGTTTAATTGGACCGCGATTGATAATTCACTATTCGAAAAAGTGCTTTAAACAGTTTGCCAATATTCTCTCACTGTGAGCAAGTAAAGAGATTCAAAACAGCAGACAGTAAAACTATAGTATGTAACAATGTAACTTGAGATGTAATATTAAGGGATTTGTATGCTCCTGCCTTTGTTTGGGGATTTGTGGCACTGATCAGTCAGTATCAGGTCACATCAGGATCAGTTTACTAGTCATGGGGAGTTATACTCATTCTGTGAAAACAGTTGCATGATGTCTTCTGTGACCCTGGAAAGTTTGACATATATGCACCTTCAGCAGCAGGTAGGGTGGTCAAAGACACAGCTGGGTGGCATTAGGGGAATTGTAGGTGTTCCCGCACATGTGCAGTGGTGTCTGTCATACAAGGAACTACTATCTGGTATTAGTCCTTGGATACATTTCTAAACAAACTACCATGACCAGAATCTTTGGGTTGAAAGAACATGTCACCTCGCGCAATGGTGCAGCTCACTGATTTTGAATAGGGTTTGGACAACAACATAGGTCTAGGGCACAGAGAAAGAGGCTATATCAAGCTTTGGACACACACAATACTTATCAGTGGGATCAATTCATTGTTGGTTTGGCTCTGCACATGAGATTTGTTGACAATAAGAAAAATATAATCATCAGAATGAACCCTTTATACAGTATGTATTTCTCAATTTCTCCAACATTACGGAAATGTGATACAAAATTGCAAACCTTGTAAATGGATTATTAGATGGATTACGGAGTAAAATGGAAAAAATCTCTTAGCTGAGCAATTCTGATGTATGCTGTATGTTTTTTAAATGAAGTGATGAGTTTTCCATTGAATACTGTATAAATTATGTATATAATCGAAAAACTCAGTTGGACATATATCACATACCATTCATACCCAACATTGTGCTTCTGTTCTGTATTGTAATATCAGAAATGGGAAAAATTGATTGTCCTTATAGCAGATCAAAAGATATTTCAGGCAGCATTTACACACTGTCAGGCCGAAAACGTTAAAAAAACAATTATTTGAATTTGATTAAAATGCAAGGAGGTTGAAATGGAGTAAGTCTGCAGCTCTTTGTCTCATGAGATCATTTTGTTTACAATGTAAAATATCTCTCAGGATACTCAAAGTGGATCTGGGATCTGATATTTTCTTCCACATCTACAATTTAAATCTCAACAGCTTAAACTTAAGCTGTTTTGCTGTGTTTTATTGAGACACAAACAAGCACAACACAAACTCTGAATCCCAAAGCCTGCAGGGGACATGGCAAAATAAATAATTGATTTATCTGACTCCAACAGAGCCCTACTTTCATTTCTTAAAATCTTGATGTTGTGGTACAGTAGGTTAAAATCCAACAAGCTGCTCTTGGCTGTTCGGTTTTATGTGTGTGAGTAACATCCTGCTGATCAGACAGTGAAAAAACAAGCAGGTTTATTTTTATTACAACAGTCCTCTGAAAGGACATGCCATTAGCCTTCCTCTGTTAGGTTGCTTATTTGGATCCACATTAGTTGTTAGCTTGGCAACAACTACTCTCTGTGGTTCATGTCGCTATAATTTGATTATTTGATTTTATGTCCAACTGTGAACCAACCTTGAAAGAAGAAAAAGTATATGACTGATCACATAGAATAATCACAAGAAGGTATAATGACATTAGGTGCACAGATGGCCCAGTCCAAACTGAGCATTATCTCTGGATTTGGATGATGTGAGGATGTTTCCCAAGACTCCAGCCAATTTTACCTTATCTATGAGATGTGCAAGGAATTAGAAATTGGTAATCATCCAACAACCCCCCATCAGCACCTCCATCGACTCTCTCATACACAAGACCAGACCATTATTCAGTGAAAAAGACTACATTAATTAGTTGCCCACCTACCTATTCACAGTTCTCCTTTAGGCCCTTTCTTCCTCTGTATTCATTAGGTAATCATGTATGATTGTCCTGGGGTGTAAACATCAAGCTACAGAGAGAATCATCGTAATAAGCCTAGTAAGATCTGTGCAACTGGTCCTCAGGGGAAAGGAAGATCAGTATAGCTTCTGTATGTTACTGCTGAGCACAATTTAAGTTATTCCAAAGTACAAAGTATTTAAAAGGCTAATGGAGCACATGGTAAGAAAAGATAACACCCGAGGGACTGTAATTGTCAGAGTGGTTTATAGAAGAGGCTGCTGTGTGCATCATCTGGTTTGAGCTAGTGGAGAAAAAGAAAAAGTTGCGCAAAAACTGTCATGCCAACTTTGCTAGGCTGAGGGAATCTTTGACATTTCCGTTCCACCGGTAAATGGGATTTACACCCAGAGCAGGGGGATGTCGCTTAAAGAGTTTTTGACATTGTTTTGACATTTTTGGAAGCTTGTATAAAGCACTGGTGGTCCCCAAGTAGTAACACTCTCACCGCAGTTACAGTTGCAGAGACACCAAGGGCATTATGTTTTTCACCTTATTTGCTTGTTTGCCTGTATTTAATGAAATTTTCTTCATGTGGATTCAAAGAAAAATCGACACCATGCAGATTTTTATAAAAAACTTTATGCTTTGATTAATGAACTGAATAGTGAGAGATAGATTCCTTGTTTTAAAGTAAATCTATCAGCATCTATTTCTACTTAACAAATATCATCCCTAACAAACCTTCTCCAGTCTTAAGCAAATTTGATAAATGATAGTTGATGAGTGGGTGAAATAAACCGACGTAACTCTTGAACAGATTGTGCAATTGCAACCATATTTAGTCATGAATCAGACTCTCATATCAATTAGCACAATTCATCAGATGTGTTCTTGCAAATCTTGCAGTCAGCCAAATAGTCTCACTGTAGCTGAATAGGTTTGGACCAGCTATAATAATATACATAAATACATTAACAAGTTTGTTAGTAAAGTAATATTAAAATAACACATTCAGGCTTTCTAATATGAAAGTTTTTTTTGTGTATATAAAATTATTTTGTTATGCCTTGCAGTTAAAATTAGTATGACATATTCATAAGGTCACACATGACCAAATAATCCAACCATACTGCTAGTAGCTTTACTGTCATGGTAAAATAGGAAAATTGAAATGGAGTAATATGAGCAGTTTTATTTTGTCCTCATTGCTCCTCTATTATTTTACAGTATGTTTCACACTCCCAAAATTGTAGTTTGCACAAAGTCCTTCACAGAGTGCTATTCTACTGTATGCATACTTATGCACAGATGAAGTCCACTCCCTCTATCTCTCTCTCACTTGTATTTTCATGGACACTTGCAGAGCCTGCAGACCTGTCAACCTCTCACTCCCACAGTGAGTAAAAACCGGCTGCAGAGAACAACCCCTGTGGACTAACTATCTTAATTAGCAAGTATTCCGTTTTCCAAAGTGAGGCATCCCACAGCAGAGGGCAGAGTGAGAAAAGGCCAAACCACAGCTTTCCATTAAAGGCTTAACCGGGTTAGGAGCTAGCACCTACAACAACAGCAACATCTAACGGCAGGGTGATCAAAGACAGTATGCACAAATCAATGTGTGCTGTATGTGTGGGCACACATACAGCACAGGCAGACACACATAGAAACTCATAGCCTTGTAATAAATTGAAACCATTTGCGCTTGAGAAACAGCTGGACCACTGAGATATCACTAAGTCTGGACACTTCAGCAGGTTTATTATGGATATCCACATTTGAATGACTTTCACTTTATTCCCTGTTCATGTGCATCCAACAGCTCTATCGGCCACAGCCATGTGTTATCTCGCAAAAGAAAAAGCCAAAGCACCTGCTCTTATAACCACAGAGCCTTTGAAGGCATTAGGATGCATATTGACAATACAGGGCCCTGGGCAATTACAGGCCTTATCTTCCTGCCTGACAAACAGTCCGCTTCATTATAGGCTTTTAGCTGACACCTTTACTTTAGCCCTCCCCAATGAATCATCACTGCTAATGCAGAAAATGAAATGGCTAAGAGGTTTGTTAAATATATCTGAATTGTTTAACCATAAGTTTTCTTCTTACTAGTCCTTTTAAAGCTCCCATTAGTGAGGGGATGCAGTGAATGACAAATGGAGAAAGGACATTGGGGGATGAAAGGGAGGAGGGATAGGTAATGCATAATTTCTGAAGGAAAGTGGGATGCATGGCGATTTGAAATTCTATCAAGTATATGACTGACAGTTTTCATTATTTGTTGATTGATTAATTTAATACTTTTTGTCAGGAAAAATATTTATACACTGTACATTGTATTAGTGCATACAGAATGTGCACCAAAGCCAATTCTAGAAGGGAAAGGTTTCATCAGTAGATAGAAATGCAGTACTGTTTGACAACGAATGTACAACAGCATGTCTTGTTGACACATGTTTCACTGCAGATATCCACACAACCCAGGAATCTATTATCACCCATCAATAAGTCACAGCTTGTAGCTTGAAAGAAGAGTGCTGTACACATCAATGCAAATGCTACGGACGACTGTCGCCAATTCAAATGTTAACATTGTCATTATGAAGGAAAGTCTATAGAACAGCCTGTTCTTCAATAATGAACATGTGTTCATAACCTCAGGTTATTTCATAGACCGGGTTTCATTATCTCACACAGCATTGATTGTTTTTCCCTTATTCCAAAAATACAATATTCCTACTAAGCTGTTTAAATGGCTAATGAAAATGAATATTTCACTAATATTCCCATTGACAAGGATAGGGTTTTTAGGGATTTTCCTCTGCTCCAGTGGGAACAGGAATAATAAGATATCTGCAGGCAATGAAGTAAAACAGTGAGGTGAAAAACATTAGCGAGTTGCTGCCTGATACTTATAAATTATATTGATATGACTGATGTTATGAATTTATAGTTTCAGGCACACCCAGGTAGCTAAATTGTCCCATGATGTTTACTACACTGCTGAGTGTTTCTGGTGCATCACACCGAGTCGTCACCTTCAGCCTGCAGCTGTCTATCAGGATAATAACCAATTCCCTCTGTCCCCGTTGCGGGAGGAGATGTGCTCTGTTTTCCCAGCTTGCCCTGATCATCTCTTTGCTCTCTTCTCATTCCTCTCCTCTGTCTGCCTTCTTGCTGCAGCATGTGTCATCCAGCCCGTCATGCATCTCCAACCCAGCCTGGCAAACTGTTGGCTAGTTGGTATGTTTAAAACACACACAACTGACCATAAATAGGAAAGAGACGGTGGTGGTGTTGCAAACTGCAGTAAAAAACCCAACTGAGGCTAATTGAAATGAATATTCCAATATTCCAATATGTGTACAGCACATTCAGAATAGTGTCATATTCGGAATAATAGTGAAACCTAAATGTATTCAGTGATGTTATTTGTGATGCAAATGTGGTGACTCATTAATGAGAAACAGGAAATATAAATGATAAAGATGACATTATAATGGGGTATTGGTACTGGAATTGAGAATATGGCATAATTTACACATTATGCAATCAAGCTTAATACATTTCAGCCTCTCAGTGACATCAGACTGAAATATACAGTTCAGTTTTCAGTAATCTATTTTATGTGTCAACATTTCTGACTTTTACTTTTAAAGTGTTCTAGAATAAAAACCGTATATTGAAATCATTGTCTTGAGTCATAACATTATAATAGATTGAGGTTAGAAAAGCCTCAATGTCTTAGTGCAAATAGATCTGCTTTGATGTCCACAGCAGTATAGAGAGTATTATATGGAGATAGTTTTTTCTCACTCACACAAATGTCATATTTGTGTTTTAAAGAGCAGATTGATAGCACCAATATAATTCTCTAGGTGGCTCCCTTTGCTTGTCAGGACCCAATATGGTAAAATGATACATCATGATCATCAGGTGTGAATGTGACAGTGTGCATCCTCCAATAGTAATATGACATTTTTCTTTTTTTTTTCTATTTTCCTTGTATGTTTGTTTATTGTATCATGTGTGCTTCTACTGTACTGTACCGTCTAATGACACCCTAAGATTTTTTTTCTCATTCTGGTCTCCTATTCATGCATTTCACCAGTCACTCTGCACAGTGATTTCTGTCTTTATGTCCTCCCTTTTGGTTAAAAAGAGGTTCAGACCCATAGACATGGCTAATGAGCTCTAATTACTGATAATGAATAATTGTACCAGTCATGAGACATCTCTTGATGTTACCATGGTGACAGAGCGGGAGTCAAGCCAGTGAATGAAGTGTTGATATATGGATGTTGTGCACAATGTGTTGCTCATTAATTAAATATGACATAGCCACACATTTTTCAAAGACAACAGTATGCTGCACAGGCATTGTTTTTTGTTTTTGTTTTTTTGTTTTTTTACAGTTTTGGACAAATGTCCACACCATAGTTAATCTAAATTTAGTCTTAAAAAAAGTTCAAATAAATCTTTTTGTAGATACAGTAAGCATCAGGTGTGTGTGATCACAGAGATGACAGAGTGCAGGCTGTGTTTGCCCTGGCCACAGAAATAACCTCAGTGGAGGAGGATGCCAGAGGCAGAGAATGTGCAAGCAGACATGGTTTGCAGTGGACAGATAAAGAAGTGTTACAATGTGTGTTCAGAGAAAGGGGAGAAGCTGAGAGAGTAAAGCTAGAAAGAAAGAAATTGTCCGGGTGATATGGACAGAGGTTTAGACTCTGTTTACAGAATATACTGACTAGTCAGAAGATGGATGGAGGAAGGAGGAGGCTTGAAGTAATGGAAGATGAGTAATCAGATGAATAAGAAACAAAAATAAGGAGAGGAAGCATCATTTACTCTAGGGGCAAAAAAGGGGTGGAAGACGGATGAGATGAAGGGACAGAAACATTATGATGTTGATTAATTCAGGGATCAACAAAGCGAAGCAACAGTTATCCTGGCATGGCATTCAACAGTCAGCTTGCTGAACCTGAAACAAATGACTTAAGCAAATGTCTTCTCAAACAAACACATCTGATCAACAAAGAAATCTGTCAGGGCTCTAGATGTAAAGGACAAAGTAATGAAGCTGAAAAATCTGTGGCTTTGGAGATTATGTTGAGACAGCAAACATGTTAATAACAACACACATCACAGCTGACATCCTGTGAGGTCATTTTCTTCTATATTCTTACAGTACAGCATGCCTAGCTTTTTGGGAACACAAAATCAAACATTTTTTTACTATTATTTTTAAATAACTACATAAATATTATGAGGAAATTGCACTCTACGCCCCCTTTGTAAACTATCCTCCCTTACTTTCCATGAAGATGTAGCTTCTTCCTTGCTCCAACAACGAGATGTGTGTCTATGTAGGGAATAAACTTCCCCACTAAGAACCTAGACACTTTTACTCAACTGCGATGAATCATGAATCACACTGTGCAGCAGTTTTGGACAGAGACAGAAATCCTTCGTAGATCATTACCCCTAACTTCAGATATATATTTCTATGATTGCTTGTGTTTCATAACTGATTTTGACACAAATCAATAGGAATCAATTTTCACTAATCAATACAAGTCACAGCTTGCAGCTTGAGAGTTAATACAAACGTAATAGTCACTGATTCCAATAATTACTGTGTCTTTATGAGGGAAAGTCTATAAGCATCATTGATAGAATACCCTATTAATATAAAATGAACACACATTAATATATGCAACTCTAACCTCCAGTAAACACAATTCAATAAACTTAGTTTCATTATCCCAGAAAACAACGGCTGCATTATACATTATACTGCAACAGCAGTGAGTCAGCAGGGAGAGAAAACAGGAAGGAAGGAAAAATCATAAAGATGAGATTAAAATGAGAATTGACAAACAGACGGGCAGAAAAGCAAATTAAAGCAAGTAAAATTGACATTGGCTTAATACATTTCCGCCTCTCAGTGACACCACATTAATAATATACAGTAATTCAGTATTTCGAGGTAAGGATTTGGTATGCAGCACCATAAAAAACAAGTAAAAGTTGAATTTTATTTCATACTTTTGAAGACTTTAGAACTGTTTGAAAATGCAAATCTTGTGTTTTTTTCAATTATTCTTTCCCATCTTTCCATAATAAGAGATAGACAACTTTTACTTTTGATAGTGTTCTCTGTGTCACTGCTATTCTCTGCTGTTGTATACAAAGAGTGCTCTTTGTGCACTTGCAGCTAAAAGAGCAGTGTCTCAGGACAAACAAATCTACTTTGGTGTCCACAGCAGAGACTTTAATGTGGTGCATGAACAGCCGGCCCCTGCTATGTGCAAGCTAATGAAACATTTACCCATACTATTACAGCTGCTTTTATGTCAGATCTGATTCTTATCATGAATTCTGAATTCAACATTTAAAAAGAAGCAGAGGGAGGCTGTTATGCTTGAGTTTTCCAACTTCCAGTGAATCTCCACGTCTTTTTGCTTACTGCGATCAAAGCCACAGCAGGTCTTTGAAACACATCATTTGTGCAATTATGAAATGAATGTGGATGTTCCTGAGCCCATTAAAAGTGAAATACTGTACTTGAAAAGAGCAGTGTAAACATCTGTCTTCAGAAAAGTGTGATTCAAGTAAAGTTCATCTTTATTATCATGTGTATGTAAATACAATATATACTTGTGTTCTGCCTCTCTCTGCCTCAACACAAAGACTACACCATGCCAAAACCCACTACAGACCTACATACAAAAGTACAAAATTCAATTGCAGGAGCATCCCTTTGTGCCCTTTGTAATTACTCAATATCATATTATGGACCTATACTTTAAATCTGTTCAGTTTGAGTTTATTTGTGTGTTAACACCATAAATAAAGACAAAAGAAAGAAAATGAGAACAAGAAAAAAAAATCAATAGAAGTCCAGCATAGAGAGAGGTTACTCAAACATGCAATGAGAATGAACAAATGCTAAATTACAGTTCACATAGTATAATCAAAATTGCTGTAGAGTAATCACAACACAGGACACAGCAGGCATATAATGTCTCAACGTTGCTGTTGCTATGGACAAAGGCTATACCAGAAGACAGCGAGTCATTCAGAGTTTGCACGTCAAAAGGACACAGTTACTGATGGACTAGCTGCAGCCACAGTCTAAAAGGAGATAGGAAGAAGCCCCACACACAGCAGTCTAACTCATTATTTGCTCCCACTCACACAAGAAGAATGCAGCAACAAGAATCAACTGCCAAGGAAGACAGGATACTCAAACTACAATTGCATTAGGAAAAATCTGAACCTGTGACTCATTGATCAAATTAACCCTGGCTATATAAACACAATACCTCACTCCCAGGAGCTCAGCAAAGTGTAAGGTTGGCAAAAAAAAAGTTACTGATAAATATCATTTAGGTCATAGCTACCTTTTACAACAGCAGCTGCTGAACATGAGACACATTAAAATGCTGCCCTACTGATAAGTGTTTTGACATTTAAATGGTCATCACTCCGGCATGGATTAGGGATCAGTGTATGGTGATCATCAAAGGTTTCATATGATAAAATATTCAGGTTTCAGAATTTAATAGAAGTTGAAGTGTTAAGCTTGGGCCTTATGTTAACCAGAGGACAGTGTAGTTTATTTGTTTTATTTATTTACACAATATTGAAATAGATGATAAATTACATAAAAAGTCAGGTAAAAAAATGATCAAGTTAAAACACAAGAGATGTGCAGGCAGAGCCAAAAGGCTTATTTTGTGGCTCTCCTAGAAGAATATCAGATTTCATCAGATTTCAGGAGCAAAATATCTACAATCAACATTCATCAGAATCACATTTTTTTTTTCAAAATACAAAAGGAATTTCTTAATTTTGTCTTTTGGTTGCAAAATTACAGAAAAATGATTTTGATGTTCTTGAAAATGCAAGCCAAATATGATTCGGTGCTAAATGTATGCAAATAATCATTAAAGAGAGAAGGCAGATTCTTACTGAAATAAATATAATAATGATAAATAAATAAACAACCTGAAGTTGATTTATTTGGAATACACTGAGAATGGCAGAACTTGCAAAAAGGATTTCTGTATGGTTGCTGTATACTACACAAAATAATATCCTAGGTTTTTGTAGATGATACATTTTGTTTTTTATTTGTAGTGTGGTACGGTGTGTACTCACCCAAGCCATATCAAATTAATATATGATTTCATGATCAACTCATTATCTTGGCTCTGATGTGTCAATGTTAAAAACTTGTACATTAACATTGGACTGATGAGATGAATGCATAATGTTTGGCAGCTGAACTGCAAATCATAACATCATAAAGACTCATGGTGCATATGTTGATCCAGTGCATGGTTAGCTGCTGTTTACATGGTGGAAGAGCAGGGCATGTGAGTGTCACTGTTTCACTTATAAATATGTTACTGAGGTTAATACAGTAGTTAGCTGCATACCACATCTTTAATGGTCTTAAAGATCTTTAATTCAAACAGAGGAACTATATAAATAAAGAATAACAACAAGCCCAGAGGAGAGGCCTGTGGTTCAAAACTGCAATAATGTAGTGTAACTTTCATGCCAGCTCAGGCAGATACATTTTCAGTTGCATAAAAAATCTTTAGGAAGGAAGGTAATTAGTTCCATAAAATAATTGACAAACCAATGCTGATGTCTTAACATCAATCTGTGCCTGGATTGTAAAAATCCTTGTGAACATTTAAGGGATCAATAATGTAAGTCATGGGTTTTGGTGTCCATTAACAACTTGAAAGAGTGTTTGGGGAAAAGAATACGTGGAGCCATAAATGTATGCAAATAGCCTGATAAACGGCAAGTGAGATACCCGTGGAAGGGTCTGCAGCCTTATTAGAAAATGTACTTGTGATCTCTGATTAGAGCAATCTCATGTTAAAATACATAAAGTGGATGGCTGGGAAGTGAGACTGCAGTGCCAGATTGAACATTTTGTATTTATCTTAGTGAAATCTGTAGCTCTGATTGCTGAGAGTGCATATATGTGATGTGTTTGTTTATTAGTGTGGTATAATTACATGCAAAACACACTTCATGTCCAATCAAATACTATTTGCACTCTACAGTATCTAGTTTTAATAAACTATCATTTACAGCAATGGATTTTCATGTTATGGGCAATAACAAAAAAAGAGCATGAAACAAGATGGTATTTAAAATTCTACAACATTACCAAGAGTGTCAGTATGAGCAGAAGCAGTGCAGAGATCAACCTGTGAATTTGAATTTCAGCAGAAGGAGCTGACTTTGTAGAGCAAGACTTTTTAATATTACATATTTCTTTCCCATTTCCAGAGTATTTCTTGTCAGCTCTGGTGCTGCTGTAAAACACTGGCACATTAAATCATGTTCAGCTCTACAGTATGGATGAAATGAGCACTCAGATATCAGTGAATATACTGAATCTCTGTGTGGCTGATGTCACATTTGCTCTTCAGTTACTCCGTTTCATTTCAAATCTGCAGCAGCATAAAGAAGAACATCACACCTGACGTAGCGTCGCTGCCTCATAACATAAAACACAGCATGTATCACACCTTTCAACTCCTCTGTAGTTCACTATCATACAGATCCAGATAAAATAATCCATTAACTGTTTGCTCATGGTCATTTACTGGTTTATCATGTCAAGCAGATACATTTAAAAATGAATCTCAGGTAGCTGTGCAGACAAAATGTGAACCAGACAGTTTCACTCCCCCTGCACTACTTTTCATAAACTGTAATTTTCTTTTTACTATTCTTACTACTATTCAAATCACAAACAACTTCTATATCTGTCCCACTTTTTCCTGATGTCTTTCTTTAGATATCATTCCCAGAGGGCCTTTTTATGTTTTACTGTAACATGGACAGGTTGTTCCGCATCTGCTGAGTGTGACAAGGATTAACATCTTTTCTGTTTTGTGTCTCTCAACAGGTACACACACCACGGACCAGACGCTTGTTTGTGTGTGTATTAGTGGGAGTGTTTGTGGATGATCCCTGCTTAAAAAGAAACCTCCTGTGCATCAGTCGGTATTCAGAGACAGTAAGTACACATTGTTCCTTCCATTTTCTCTCAGCTTTTATGAACTAAAGCTGTACATTGGTACTAAAGGATCTCTATGTTAACATCACGCCCTTTGATTGTTTATATAGTAGAAAAGCTTAACTCAATTCAAAGCTAAAAAGGAGTATTAGATGAAGCAGGAATCATGTGATGGAAGACTTCAAACTCCTCCTGTCTCAGTTTGATGTAACAAAGCATATAAAACCTAATCTTACACGGATTAAATTCAAAATCCTTTATCAATGTGAGCCATAGGCAAAAGCCATATAGATGCTGAAATTTGCTGAAATGCATAACCTTTTTCTCACTGACTGATCAGTTGGCTTTTATATAAGCCATTTAAAATGAACCAGACATAATTATTCCAAGTGCATTAGCCTCTAACCTTCTCCATCTCGCTGTCTTTCTTTTTACCACTGCGATATATAACGTATAGACTGTGAGAGGTTATGATCTCTGGGTTTTGTAGGAGTCCTCTGTTGCCATGATATTGTAGTGAAGATGTGATCACAAACACACCCGGCAGTTTGTGTGTGCAAGTGTGTGTCCTCTGCAGCTTTTGCTCACATCTGCAATTCTGCATTGATTCCATGCCAGTGGGCAGAAAGCTGATGCAGAGTGGTGGGCTCTCTGTTCGCCAGGTGCATCAGCTAGTGGCTAGAGTCATAACTGGACTTGTGTTAGGGAGTTTAATAATGCTGCGGAGTAAACGGCTGCAGTCAATACAGTAATCTGATCTGCTGTAGTCATAAGCAATCGTACTGCACATTATAATTGGTTTACATTAAAATATCTTAAATTCAGATTCAAGACAAACTCAAACATTGCAACAAATACAGCATAGAAGACTAACACTGCAGTTTGCAAAAAGTAAATCTCAACAATTGGAAGCGTTGCCTAATTAACATATGAAACACCATGTTCACAAACATCAAAAACATGTTGTTTATCCCTACAGCGCTTCAGGATTGTAATCAACTCATGGGCCCACGTATTGTCTCATAGAGGTGGCCACTTATGCTTGTTAGTACCTCCTCTAAGCTGAATCACTGCCACATATTTTTGTCACCTTGCATTTCATTAAATAAACATGGGTCCATGTCAGAGGAGACTGAAGTTAAAACGCCTGTTGTGTGTCTTCCATTTCAGTGGATGGCTGGTAAAACACTGAGCTGATATTTAGAGTATGACTAGGAGAGATGTTAAGATTGTAAATTTGCTGTTAGGACTTGTCAAATAACAGGCCATTTACATTTCCAATGCAATGTGCCTCCATTTCTGTGGAAAAACTTAATTTAAGATCTGCTTCAGAATTCATTTTAGTTTCAAAACTGCAGTATGTGTAACTCATAACTCATGACTCTTTAATCATCTCGCACAGTTTCCTCTAAAATGAGACGAGGACAAATTTTTCATCTAGATGCAAAGTTTCATATTGTTGCAGCCCACGATGAAAGTGCCACTCCTAAATATCTCAGTTTTAGCAGTGGAGGAGAGAAGTCGGCATCCTTCATCATTTCACAGAGATTTGAGCAAACTATGCAGGGAGAAGAAGGCCACAGAGGACCTGGTGTGCTGGGGATAGACAGTATAGATGCAGCGGGGAAAAAGCTCCCAATGCATTTGCCAAAACATTCCTATGCAATCAGATTACTTGGCCTTTAATAATCACTGGTGGAAAAGAATAGTTCAAACTGACAGTTCAGACTGTGATCAAGTCTTCTATAAAGACATACTACCTGAGGAAAGATAAGTCACTGTTACATCATCAGAAACACTTCACAGACAGCTAATGATATGCAAATGTAGATGGAAAATGGAGATGGAATTCATCAGACTCTAACTTTACACTCTGCTTCTTGCCACTTACTAAACGTTTCATTGGCTCATACTGATTCTAGGATATAGATTTAGTGACATGAGAAGCATGAGCAGCAGCTTAACCAGGAGACCTTAAAACATTCACCCCACCTGGAGGCAGTTTAGAGACCTGCTCTGAGGTTCTATCAAATCTTTTTCCAAAAGGTTTTCATCAAAGATAGATGCACTTTAATACTGTGAAGCTGCCGTTTAACACTGAGCCCTGGTCTCTCAACAGCAACCCCCTTCATTTAAGAGGTCTCTCCTTCTCTTCTGCTGTGTTACTGATATGGGAGCTGACCTGGTTCAATGGTTGTATCGATCACATTGATTAAATAACAGTCTGCCATTTGACTTTTCTATTCTGTGGAGATCTTTCTATCTGATGAGGCGAGCTCTGCTGCAGGACCGCGATGCATTTCCCCAACTCCAGACACCCCGTTCAAAGTTGTTAGAGCAGACATCAGTCAGACAAACCCATCAAAGGCCAGCCTCGATTTCTCAGTGGGGAGCATTTAATAGTTCAAAACCAGCAGACTGATCTTCAGCCTCTAGTAGATTCGTCTTATCTAGACAACGTGACTCTTGTCTCGCTTCATCCCTGCCCTCTTTGTGCATCTCCTGCCCTCAACTTTTATTTGTGTTTTCTTCAACTGCTCCATTTCTCCTTCTCTCTCCATCAGTAGCTTGTATACTTTTTTCCCCCTTCCTGCTCCTTAGTTGAACATTCTGTGATGGAGTTTACAGCACCCATCAAACACTGTGGTTTTCTTATCTCTGGTCCCTTGAGCTGAGAGACTATGAGAGCCCTCAGAAGTCTTTCTTCTCCTGTTCAGATAGAGAGATGCCAACATCTTTGGAGCACAAACACAGTTAAGCTTGTGCCAACGTGTTGATATCAAGAGCTGCGGTAAACACTGACACAGAGTCTGCTGCCGATAATAACCGCTGGCAAAACTGCAAAATTGCAATCAGTCGATCACAGGTAAACCACTGTTGTTGATGCAACAGGACTCATTGTTCAATATTATGAACACACACACATAGACATAAATACATATATATATATATATAATTAAGTTGACAATACTCGACTATATAGGGCTATGTATGAATGTATATATATGATTAATGAAGCCATATAATATGTTAAATTATCTATTTTCTTTCAAGATAAGCAGAAACTCAGGCTAAACCTGACAATTGCCAGCATAAATTGCCGTGGTAACTGAGCTTGAACTATGCTGAGCTTGCTTTATGGAACCGAATCTGCTGTAAAATGAGCCAGACTAATGAAATAAACCTGGCTTATTTGGTAATCCTGCTTCATGGAACAGGGCCCAGGTCTTCTGCTTTTTCATGTGTGTATCTTACAAGTGGACCTTAGTCTGTGTGTGTGATCATCTTAAGACTCATCAACATGGTGCTCATCTCCTGTCACAACACTACCTTGCACTGAGTGGCTCTGTCACATCGGGTGACACAGAACTCTAATTAATCATGGAGAAGGACCACTAATGAAGTCATTATGAATTCTGAGAGTTTCATCTTGACATCCTCTTTTCCCACTAAAGAAATACCTGAGATAAA
Source organism: Scomber japonicus (assembly GCF_027409825.1). Taxonomy (NCBI): domain Eukaryota; kingdom Metazoa; phylum Chordata; class Actinopteri; order Scombriformes; family Scombridae; genus Scomber; species Scomber japonicus. Next base: position 13,050,587 of record NC_070585.1, read on the forward strand.
AATACACATTAAAGGCTTAAAGGCATAGTTCTAACGAATTAGCAAAAATGGAGTTTGACAGGTGAAATGTAGCTATGAACAGGAGGTAGTTGATGCAAAATAGTGGTTCATCTCTGCAGGTGTTCACATAAATTTCCTTTTTTTGCTAGGAGTGTTAATTTTGTCTTATATCTTTATCTGTATCTTAGATGTTTTTCCTCGCCTTTTCTTTTAATTGGTCTGAGAAGAGCTGTAAAATCCCCTGAGAGAACTACATCATAGTCACTGTACGACCTGTTTCCAAAGGCTCAGTGCTCATGATTATCATGTGACTCAAATGAAATAAGCTGCAATGTGAGGCTCACACTTGTTTTGGTATTGTTTAGTTGTAAAGTGATGCATGGTCACCGTCATAAATGATGCACCACTGAAGGCTGAAATAATGAATTCTCTATTTTTCTAGTATGGTCCCTGTATCATGAAATAGTACACTACATATAGGGCCTGATTTACTAAGATCCCAAATAGTGTGTACTAAATTGCATGCACAGTGCAATAGATTGTGCGTTTCGTTTGTGTGCGTTTTGCAGGTGATCTAAGAATAACTGCGTAAATGAAAACAGGTGCAACAGGGTGGAGACATCAGTATTTAAATGAGGGTTTTGTGTGTCTTTAAGGAGAGTTTGGACGAGCAGAAAGCTGCAAGCATAAAATGAAATGTGATCAGGTTCTAGTGGAAGAGGTTAACTAATATATTGAGTTATAACAAAAACAAATATTACCAGAAAAACTGACATATGGAAGAGTATTTGTGACAAAGTTAATTCTGTTAGTAAAACCAAAAATATTCCACTCCAAAATTATTAATACAGGTGGAAAAACTCCATCCTGTGTGTATTCTGTCATTGTGCCTCCTTCTCCTCCTCTCCACAGTGTTTGCAAGTTTACAAGTTTGCACACGTTTTTAAGGCCCATACAGTATTATCAAATGCAAATGCTGAACTGGATTCAAATATGCTGAGAATGTTTGCCCACCAAAGGCATAACAGTATTTACAGACACTTTCTAGTTTCAGCAATTAGTCAAATGTAGTGTCTTGTGTCTTTGCCAGAAAACATACCAAAATCTCCTCTACAACGTCAGCGACAGGAAAACATTTTCTTTTCATCAGCCCCTTAATGCTGAAAATGCTATCATGTACACCAAATCCTCCTGAAATGTGGATTAGCATCTTGGAGACTGTAAATATATTGTCACAGTGCAGGTGGTACTGGCAAAATTATTTGATACAGGTTTAGGGGATTTAATCACCACTAAGCCACTAACAGCTATACTCACAAGCCTCAATATACACTGACTGCCTTGATTGCCAACAGTAAGAACGATTGTGGGTTTTACCTGAACCCCACAGAGCTCAACTAGCTTTCTGAAGTCACTCCACTTGTCCCATGCAGCATCACTCTACACATGGTTGGCCTGGTCTGTTTTCTTCACCTGTGCACTGAGAATGACAATGGTTTTAGGGTTAGGGTTCATTTAGGTTAACAATTAAACCCAGAGGAAAACTTCATTAAGATGTGTAATGGATGTTATCAAGAGTTCCTCACTGCCAGTCACACGCCTCTTACCTCTCCTCTTCCTCTACTCATTTTCTCTCTGGCGTCTGCCCTCTGATAGGCTCATTTTAGATACTATAAGAGACCTGCTGTCTTGAAGTTTGGCAACCAATCAATGGCAAGTGACAGCCATGACAATAATATGTCAACTTCTGTGAGCTTTCTCTTTCTCTTGTCTTCCATTTTGAATGCTTAAGGAAAAAAACCCCAAGCTCTGCTCCAGTCACCATCCAAAGGCACAGTCCCAATTGATTTAAAAAAAAAAAAAAATTGATGTCATGATCACTGATACAGATCAACCTGGGCATTTCTGAAGTGTTCATATTCTTTGGAGGAATTGGAAAGTTGCTATTTCACCATACTAGACCTATCAAATTTGACAATAATAACTGATTGAAGTAGATATTGGACTGGATGGGACTGACATGAAGCTTAAAAGAAGGGTTTAAAACATGTTATGACGTATTTCATCAGAAATATTTAGTACAACATACTACTGAGGTTAGAAATTATGTGTAAATAAAAAGCAAATGAGGAATATATTAAGTCTGTTTAAAAACTGACAAGCAGTTAAATATTTCAATCCAACAGGGAGACTATGCTGATTTTCCTACTGAAGTAATGAAATAACATTTAATCTTTTTGGGGCTGTAACAGTCAGAGATTTTTTTTTTTCATTTCTGATGATTGTGAGGTGAAGCAAAGCATTTCTACTCATGACTGTTGAAAGATTGTTGGCATTTTTAGTTGTTTAGCTGCTTTAAGCCAACAACCTTAGCCTTAACTTCTGAAAGGAACATTCAGTCTTAAAATTTAAAATAATTGGTAATTTTGTAAATGTACCTCAGCCAATTTCCAGGTATTTTTTAAAATTCAACATTTTAGGCAAATATGTAACATCAAAATGCTATAAGACTGAACCAACATAAAGCTCCACAGTGCTGAGTTTGCTGCACAGCTCTCATGGTGCTTGGACTTGCCAAATGCTATTTGTGGCTATATTTTTTAAGTCATCTGAAATCAGCAGCTCGACAGCAGGCAGACAGGCACATGAACATAAACGCATTCATATGCATTTGAATACAGAGAGAGAAGTGAAGAGACGAACACAAAATGAATCTCAAACAGACATTCTGGAGCTGCATACAAATACATCAAAGATTAGAAATTGAGCTGCATACATACTGAGGTGCCAAACTAACAAACTTAGACATAGTCATGTTCACACACACACACACACACACACACACACACACACACACACACACACACACACACACACACACACACACACACACACACACACACACACACACACACACACACACACACACACACACACAAATGGTTCATGTTTTAAGATGGGGGAGAAAACTTGGAAAGATACATAGTTGATCTGAGGATCCACAAAAAAAATTTAAAAAAAGAAAGGTTTTTAAAAATTCTGCATTTCTACACCATCTAACCTCTTGGATGTCAACAGCCACCTGCAGTCTGAGTCTAGACTAGTTTGATTGAGGGTTCTATGAAAACCAAGAACCCCTACTGACTGGGAGGTGCTATGCTGCTCTGTCTTGTCAGTCCGTGCGTGTGCTGTTAGCACAAATTTAAACGTGCCAGTCATATTCTATTCACCCTCTGTGCAGGTGTCATGAACAGATAAATGAGCTATAGAGACCAAAACCATTTTTTGCACCAGGCTGTAAACATGTTTATTTCTGCTGTTAAGTTTGACTTGTTACACATACCCCTTTCACACCAAAGCAGTTCCAGTGCTGGTGCTGGGCTGGTGCTAGGCTGGTGCTGGTTCACAGTCAGTGAGAATCAGTTTGCTTTCCCATAGCCCTTTCACACCAAAGTAGTTCCAGTGCTGGTTCAGTTCCTGTTCACACAGACAAAGAACTGGCTCCGGGCCAGAAAAACTAGTTCCAGAGTGGCACCAGTTCTTTGCTGGACTAGAAGAAGGAACTGGTTACGGTTAAGGGGCGGGGTTATTGAGCACAACCACAGCAAACAAGACCACGTGGTGAATAGATAAGGAGTGAATTGTCCCTTGAACATCTGACTGATGGTGAAATTCATGCGTTTAAATTTAATAAAAATTATGCATAATGCTCAAAGTTATGCATAATTAAAGGCACAGCCACTTTGAGTGACAGGTGGGTCACTGGCACTGGCAAGTCGCTACCACCGAGACAACATTGCTTAGATAATGTAACCATGGTGTAACCCCAGATTCAGAATATAGGTGTAGCAGTCGCTATTTCAGGGAGTTTCCTCATCAAATAATGGTGATGCATTTGCTTCACTTGCTCTGTTCGTCATGCAGGCACCTATGCGTAAAAAACACCCACTCTCACACACACACACAGACACACACACACACCTGTCTCTTTTTGAGTGACACAATGTAACGGGTGCTTTGATAAAACTAGCTGTCCACATGCTAAATATATCATATTTTACACTGCAGACAGCAGCTTTTATTGACATGTGTTGAGAAACACTCATAAAATAACCAAGCTTAGTACAAAAGGAATCACTACAATGAATATCATTGTGTAACAATGTAATAGAGAGACTTTGTTAAGGACCAGTAACAGTAAGACGATGGTGTAGATGTAGATAGTGGTCTCAAGGGTTTGTACATTGCATCCTCTTACTCACAACCTCTCTTCGTTCTTCAGGCCTCAGGCTTACAGTTGCTGCATTGTAGCGAGGATAATTTGCTCCTTTCTCTACAGGTTGCTATGGTGATTACTGACCTGAGGAATATGTAAATCAAAACTTCCTGAGTCTACAGATTATTTTTTTCTTATAAAAAAGTATGAGAGATGATCACTGTTGTTGTGTAAATTAATGACAGAATAGATGACAATCTTTTTGATTATTGAAACAATAGTGTGAAACCACTTTCCTTTTGAGGGGTTTAGCTCATTGGTATAGTTTATTAATTGATTCATTCTTATACAACAACATTTAAAAATGCTTACACCAATTACTGATAACAGATTCTCACATGTGACTATTTGCTAATTTTATAGTAATCCACCATAATAAAGTGCAACTATTTTGACAGTTGGTTGAACAAAATAAACAATTAGATGTGAACTTGGCCTGTAGGTGTGTGGCTGTAACTGTGATGGACGTTTTCCACTATTTCTGAAAATAATCTACACATTAATCAGTAATGAAATAATGATTAGCTGCAGGCTTACTCTTTGGGTCTTATTCCAAAATATTAAGATCGTAAGACGGTATCACATTTCCTTTGTCTTGCCTGCTCAATACTATTAGACATCACAGAATATATGTGTGTGTGTGTGTGTGTGTTTGTGTATAGTGAGGGGAACATTCATAAAGCATCTTATAATTTCAGTGCAATAATCTAAGCATGCCCAATAGACACATTTTGTGCTACGGGCTTAAAGATTTTAATGTGTGGGATTCATTATTCTGTTAGTCTGCGTACTTCTCTCTTTCTCAGTTTTGACATACACACACATACAAAGACACATCGTCACACATGCATGTACATGTGTGTGATGTAAAAGGCTTTCTGGAGCATGAAATAAGCTTTCCTGGGGAACAGTGAAGAAGAGAGTGGCTGATGTCCCCTGCTATTTCTTAATTAAGTACACGCAGCTCTCATTTTAAAATTGTAAATGTCACCTCAGAGCTTCTGGCTACCGTTCTAGTCCTTCCTCTTGGTTATGGCTCATAAGTAAAATGCTGAGGCGCAATTTGAGTAATGCAGCACTTGCCCATAATCATAATAAGATGCTGTGAATGAAGGGCTCTCTGTTGCTACAGTGACAGGTCATCCATTATTTTGTAATCGCATAGATAAACTGGAGAATTGAATTTTGTTCTTAATGTCAGAGTGAAAAAAACCCCACTGAAAACACAGAAATTGTATCCATTAGTTTATTAAACAGGTAAATAGATGCTCTGCTCTCATCCTTCTCCCATCCCCCTACTCCCTCTGCCTCACTACCACACCCAAGAAAGTGTGATTTTGTAGTGTGTGATGTTGTTGTTGTGTGTGTGTACGTGCATGATGTGCTCTGGACTGTGATGAGCTGAGAGGAGGCAGCTCGACGATAAGAAACATATCAGCGGCGAGCACCTGCCTGCCTGCCTCCAGACTGACTACACAAGCCAATTGCGTGTGGAGTCCCTCTTACTGTCGCAGCGAAAAATCCTGACGCTATAATGAGGAAAGTGGAGTGTGAACACTTGCGTTTTTCCACTGAATTCATTTCCTCCCTGCATCCCGCTGAAATTAACCACATCAAAGATTTTGTTTTAGAAATTTCAGAGTATTTTTTGTTGGAACTTCAATTTATGATCAATCCTCAAGAGAGATAGAGAAAACCAACTTTAAAGCTTTGAAGTTTAAACTGCCCATAGCCTCAAAACAAACTATTGCATCTGAAACCTACTAGCTTAAATATATTAGTTACTCTGTCACACAAATCTGAAATAATTCTTCTGACAGGTTAGCTCCTATCAGTTCAGTTGCACACTTATCAGCTTGTTTTACCTGTGCTATAATAGCCTTACCAACTCTGATCACGTTTCCAATTTCCAATTTCCAATAAATATCTAGTGTCTTCTCTATAACATCTGATGTTGTCACCTTGGATGATTCAAAAGCACATCATCTGTCTTTCAAGCCACTCTTTGTGTTCTGTTTGGCTTGTCTGAGCAGCTCAGCAGAGCAGCAGAAACACAGATATATAAATATAATATTTAGCACAGTGTCACGAAGCACAGCTGTTAATTATCTTAATGCAATCAGACATTTGTTTGTCCTTTAAACTCAGAGTAAAAGGTCTGAGCATAGAAGCCTGCAAACATCTGTCTCCACTGCTTCCATTGACGCAAACTATGACGTCTAGAAAATGAATTTTAAACTGTATGTTTCACGCATAACTTCCTGTTTTTTTTCTCCACAAAATCAGAAATTACTCACCCGAACCCCAGCTTCTGCAAAATTCCTTGGTAAAAAAAACAAACACTGTATTGTGCGTTATAACCTCTCAGTGCTCCCGTCACAACACCATCAGTTTGCAATCAACTTTGTTTTTCTCAAACTTCACACACATGGCTGAGCACAGGCGATCACACAGCGCTGAAGAGCAGAGGGAGATGAGCTGTGACAATTAGCTGAAGTAGGGCCGGTGAATACCTCCAAGACACCTATAGTTCTGGCACAAACACGCACTGCGGATCCACCACTAACATTTATTTGGGACCAGGGGATTTAGCAGTCGGGGGAATTTATCCATTTGCATATTTCTAGATTCTGAAATGTGATTTCATGTCAGCTTTTGTACTTAATTCTGATAAGATGGACAAAGTTGAATGTCTGTAATCAAAGAGGTAGAATAGGAAAAATACTATTTCTCAGTCAAAGAACGGCTGAAATTACCACAAAGTGACAAGCTTACACAAAAGAGACCTGTGCTTATTATCTTTGACACAAATGCATTCATATTTCTTCCTATTCTTGCCTTCACCATCACGACACAAATGTTCCTCAGTCGACAGTGGGTGCAGTGAAACACTCTCTACTCAACAGAGACAATTTTACTGATTGATCCCTTCAAATGGTCCTGCAAAAGATTCAATATGACACACCACCCAGGGCATTACCTGCAATCTTGTTGATAATCTCCCCATTTTTATCGATTATCATGTGCCCCCCTCCTCCCCCTCATACTCAGTTATCACTCTGTGGTTGCTGATAGGGAGATACATTATTGATCACAGCCCATTAACAGGGATAGAAGCCCAATTTATCACAACCATCATTCACTGGGCCACCTACACATGCGACTGGAATGAGCATCCTTCTGCAGGTGCACTTTACACCAGGTGCCAAACAAATACTGAACATTTACTGGAGGGTGGGTATGCGCAATTTTTGTCAAAATTAAAATAAAATAGTAAAAAGGAATCTGTATACCATGCTTTCTCTTTTAATTGTACTGGTTGAATGCTATTAGATGTGCAGAATTAATACTGACATTGTGCTATTTTGCATCCTGGGCCAGAACAACAACAAACATGTTGGTGAAGTGAAAGCAATAAGCACAACAAGAAATTTATCAAGCATATGTATTTACTTTTTGTAAGATATCAAGGAACAGTTTGGGTTTTTTTTTCAAAAATTGAACATCCAGTCTAATGCTGGCAAGCGAATTACACATGACAATGGCAACCGCAACAAGAATTCCATGCAGTCAGCGGTTCTGCTTCAATGCAATAGTCAAGCTCTTTTAGATATGTGCACCACAGCGGGCTACATATTCCTCTCCTCTCTCCTTTGCCCAGGGTGCATTAAATGGATTAAAGTACTAAGAGCAGCCAAGCACATATTCATTTCCTCCACACTGACGGTGAGAGAAGCAGACGCCGTACTATGCAGTGTCACAAAGTCCCCAGACCATCTCACCAAATCTAAGACAGAAGATTAAAATCTTTACAGTATATATATAAACTTCTTCATTAAGCAGCTTTAATGATTGTGTTTGTTTGCTTTTTGCCCACCATAAGTAGGGGTTACCACGTTCATATGGGAGAAAAGATGTGAATAATTATGTATTAAAAATATAATGGTCAAGAAGGTGTGATAAAGGCAAAGAGATTTTCACCAGGACATGTTAGGACATTGGCTTTCTGTTGCTTGACTGTGTGTGTGTGTGTGCGTGCGTGTGTGTGCGTGTGTGAGTGTTTCAATACAATGCTGTAATGTCTTTATGTTCAGTCCCTGTTATATCTTTTTATTTCTAAGTCTGACTGCAAATATCAAAGAGCCAACTGGTTTATCATCACACAAATCATTCATTTCCCAAACTGCCACCAGACTTCACTGGTCAGACTTGGCTTAATGTAAACAATTTGAGTTGGTAGTGAAGCGTTGACAGTCAAGCCAAAGTCACGTCAAATTTCATTTATACAGACCATCACAAATGTACCTCAAGGGGGCTTTACAATCTGCACCATCTATCCTTAGACTCTCATTCATGCTGTATACCTATAAATGTTTACATTATAATGTTGATAAATAGTCATCTGAATAAGTCCCTGCAAAACCAAAAGCAGGTTTCAACCAACATATTCTATATACTGAACCCCAAAACTGCATTAGATAATGTATTTAGTGTAATTACACAAGGAATTATTTTACTACATTACAGATGACGCAGCACTGCTGTTCCATTTTTAGGAAAAGCCCAAAAGACATCCATGCAATCATATGAATGAGTAATAGTGGATGGATAGCTGGATTGATGGATGGGTGAACAGAAAATACAGCATCAGTCAAAAGTCTGGATACACCATTCATTCAAATGAGAAAGTGCATCCAAACTCTAAACTGATACTCGTTCAGCACGTTCACACTGCAGGCCTTAATGCTCAATTCCGATTTATTGCTCAAATCCGTTTTTTTGTTTAGCTGTTCATATTACACTTTTAAATGTGGTCTGTCTGCATACTGCAATGTGAACAGCTCACGCTCCTGAAGTGACCCGCATGCTCAGTTGATCATTAATGACGTCACACACAGAATAGTGTTTCCAGAAGCAAACATGGCAACAGCTGGTGAAGTTACTGGTAGTCTCATTTATGGTCTAATGTTTAAAACAGTGTGTGGTGGCAGCCGGCAAATTTGTGAGCGGGTGATGTTAAAAAGGAGGAAGCGGATAAAGAAAATTAATATTTTAATGATGTCCGTTTTTTTCTGCGGCACAGAACTGTGATGTGTGTTGCTCCAGAATAACGTCAAAGTCGCATTAAATGCGACCTGACTGTTCAGATTGCGGTCGCATTCAAAAAAATCTGATATGTATCCGATTCAGTACTACATTTGAAAGTGTCCTGAATCAGATTTGGAAATGTCAGATTCAATGCGACTTGTGCTGTTCACATTGTCAACAAATCAGATATGGGTCACATTTGAGCGAATAAGTCGGATTCATGTCACTTTTAACTGCAGTGTGAACGTAGCCTAACTGTAGCAACACATTAGAGAACAAAAGCTACACAATTGCCGCACAGCAGTGGACTTTGGTCCAGGCTGAGGCTGCAGGGCTCGGGCTGGACTCAAGCAGGCAGGCAGCAGGAGCATGGCAGCACAGCAGGCCAGATAATTACACACCCTGATGGAGCAGCCACTTGGTATTCTCAGCACACCCACAAAAACATACCAGCACTAGATAAGTCAGTGGTGAGAGAGGGAGAGACGGTGAGGAAGAAAAAGGAAGGGGGGTGCTGCTACAACTTCCTGCTCAGCAAGACCCAGACGGTAGGCAGCTGGGTTACAAATCAACCCCTTACTGTGGTCTGCACCTGAGGTGTGGAGTTCTCTGATAGACAAAACCAAGATGCTACACCAAATAACTAAATCTTAGATTTTACCCAGCGATGTCAAATCATTTGAATGAGTGGAATCACCTTGGCCTGTCGATACACAGGCGCTCCTCTGGCCAGAAAGCTGCATCGCTGTTGGGTAATGAAAGCCGTGTTCACACACTGTCATTTGTATATGTAAATGAGAGATATGGGTGGAACTATAGTATCAACTGTTACAACCAGCTTTATTAAAGGTTGAATATGTAGAATATTTATTAAAAGCTATATTTTTTTTAAAATAATACAGCCACGGGGCGTTTTGAGGGGTACAGAATGAAAGTATTGCTTTTCCATAAAAAAAAAAATTTAGTCTGAATTAATATTTTTAAAATTGTTTGACGGGTCGACAATGACGTTCTGACACGTTCTGTGTACACTGTACCAGCCAATTAGCGGCCGGAATTGCGGGTTGCCAGGGTTGTCTGTTGTTCCGGTGCAGCTACTGTAGGCTGGCACTGGGTGAAATGGAGTTGTAAACAAACACAGCCGTGTTGGACTTACTAAAACCAGCGTTTTTTGCTCTCAAGTACAACTTTTCATCACAAAACTTCGAAGGTAAGACAGAATATCTGTTAGTCGCTGTAAATAAGTGGTTGTTTAACTTTGTATTCTTTGGCTGCTGGTTCACTGAGTTTTTAGCGCAATAATAGTGGTACTGTTGAACTCGCCAGGGTCTTAGCTATCATATGAGATGCTATTTGTTTGTGTACCATGAAGTATCAAAACGGTAGCAATGGAAATGTGGAGAGTGGGTTGACTTTCTGACGCTATTCGGATTTTGATATTTGATCATTAACCTCTTAACGCACGCTGTTCCGTTCACGGGACAGGACGGATGTTAGGAGGTAGCCACGCGTTCTTCTGAATGTTTTAAACACCAACTCTTAAACATATATACTCATGCCGTACATTGTTGGAAAGCTTAGATTGTTCTGATTCATTCAAGACCACTCACGACTTATATGGTTGCTCACAGCCGTAATAGTATTAGCGATTAGCTTGGCTAGCCACTCAGCTAAGTGAGAAAAGCTATAATGCTACATACCTTCAAAGTCTTCCCTTTATCCACAACGATCATCTTATGACTCAGGACTTTCTGTACAGCTCGCCAAATATCCATTCTTGTGAAATATGAAATCCGTTTTCCATAAAACCGGAATACTTTCCTCAATATGTCCATGTATTTAGTCCAACACGTAATGTAATAACACAAATAACACACCATATACGGTCCGTTTACGTCATTTCCTGACCTGCGCGTCCATCTCAGAGTACACGTGACTAGATGTTTACGACCGTGAGCCTCTTCTGCTTCTGACGACACCACACACAAGCCAATCGGTGTTTAGGATTAGGCAGTACACGCAGAGACATTGCTGCTACTCCCACTGGCGTTACAATGTAATGTACCTCGGTGGTTTCAAGTCAGTTACAGCGAGGGTATGTTCGCTTCCTGTTTTCAAAATAAAAGCACCAACTCTATCGTTATGGTTTTCTTAATAATAAAAGGCAACGGGTGTTTTATTTTGTGAAAATGACCGGAAGTGCGTTACTCGCTACGGCTAACTTGAGTGGCTCCGAATTCGCAGGAACAAAACTTTAAATAGATGTAGCCATTGTGGATCTAAATGGCTACTTTCTCGCCTAAAAAGGTTAGACATGTGGATAAAGTGGTATATTTACAGAGTTAGAGCTAAAATAAAATCCGAGCTAAAATAAAATCGAGACATTAGATGGCGTTGTTCTGCTCATTCTACATATTCTACCTTTAATATTCTCTGTTAAGCTTTGTATGTGCTGAGATTGATGTACTTTTGAATTCATTTTACAGACAGAAGGTATGTAGAAATGTGTCTTGAGTCCGAAAAAGTGTTGACAATGTGAGAAATGCACAACTGAACATCAGCACTAACAGAAGAGCAGCACAGTGTGGGAAATGAGCTGCATGCTGCAGACTGCAGGAGAAGACCACTTTATTGGTAGTCACAGAAAGGCGGAGCTGGGAGGGGCGTGTGGGTGATATCTCATGGGTGGCAGAGATAGGAGGGGGAGGGGGTGCAGCCATGCTGTATTTCGTAGAGAATGAGTGTCACTCTGTGTCGTTCCACTGTCAGGCGAGCTGCTGAGAGCTGTTTGCTTCACTGAGGGGTGACAGCGAGGAGACAGAGCCGCTCTGCTGCTATCACAGTCACTCTGCCTCTTAGTTTTATGCTGTGGGCATCAGGCTAGTGTGACTGGCTGCAGGCTGCTGGACCTGAATGGCTAATCATGTCACCTTCAATATAGCCTATATCAGAAAGCTATAGTCAAAGACAACTGTTAACTAATGGCCTCATTTACAGCCCCTTTGCACCAAAAGCATGGCGGAGGCTAGAATTGATTTTGTAAAGGTCAGGTGTATTAGCCTTTGGTGGTAGCTTGGCCACACTGCCAACACTTAAATCTTCCATCTTATTTACGGTATTTATACATCTTGAAAGGTCAGGTAAATAAGAAATAGATCTGGAATGAAGTGGAAGCCAGCACACAGTCTCTACAGTCCCACCAGAGCCCAGGCTGGTTGAAAGAAAATAAAGTGACGTAGGCCTGAGTTTCTCCTTTCAGCTCCAAACTGACTAATCAAATGGAGTTAAATTGCCCAGTCTGAGAACATAGATTCAAAATAACAAGCTAAGTAAATTGCATCTGCTTGTTGGACAATGACAGCTGATTCCTTACTTCACTTGGTAAATATTCCCCATGGCCTATTTTGCAGCTCTTTATTTAATCTTTATTTCTGCTTTATTGTCATGTGCCTTTCATTTATTTTTTTTAACTGATTCTCTATTCCTGATCTCCTTTTTTCCCACCACCAGCATCTGACTTAAATTTAAAAGTAGGCCGTGTCACATGATTGCAGTATAAAAGGTATAGATGTTTATTATTAAATTAGGTTTTGTCAGACTAACAAGCAGCAACACACAGGTGTGCCGCTTCATGCAAGGTTAAGAAGATTGCCTCCCATCCTTGCTGCGGGAATTCAGATCCAGCTCAAAATATAGAAGGATTTTATGGATATTATATAATGTATCACATGCAAAATATTCTTTATTCTACGTCAAATTGGCAAAGTGAATAAACTCTGTGCAATGTTCGGTCGAGCAAAGAAAATTCTAAATGGGAGTAATGAAGTGTTAATTCTTTCTTTCACAACGTTAGATCAATTCATTGTGACTCAGTTTTAAAGGCTGCATTCAGGAGAAGATTGTGTAGTTTTGAGAGCAATGCAGAGCAATAAACAGAGAAGAATGCCAACGCCGTTTTGGCTTTGATCAGACCGCATCGTCATGTTTGCCTTAATATTTATGACCTCTACAGGGCTACTGCAGTCTCTGGACAGCATTAAAGTCTGCCCCCTGTCCTCTATAAATATTTTCTTTATGGCTGGAAAGTGAGGGAAAGTCGTAACAAGCCATTACATGGATGAGCTGTATTTCTTAACCTCATCCACCCTTTATCAACAAAGATCCTGCTCAGTGACCTGCAGAGACGGTCAGAGCCGAACATCTGTTTGGCTAACCTCCTCCAACACATTACTTCTCCGTGACAGACCGCCTCTTAACCACCATACTGATCCATCATCTTCCTGTCTCTTCAATCTGTGTACAAATATATGACAAACTGGGTGCAGTGCATACGCCAAAGTCCAATTAAAACAGTTTCAATTATTTCTTCTACAATTCTATTTTTGTTTTTTCTTTGTTATACAAGTGGCCAATATAAAAACAAGCGGCATGACAGAGCATAAGACAAAAGGGGAAGACTACACTCATACAAACTGAAAAACAAGACTTACGAAAGAGCAAACAAACACCAAATGAAAAAGGCATAATCTTTGCCTTTGATTTTTCTACTGTAGCAGACATGTATTTAGGTGTGTGTGTGTGTGTGTGTGTGTTTGTGCGCGCGGGTTTTCTGTTCTGTGTGTGGGGGGGGGGGGATAGAGGAGAGAGAGAGAGAGAACATAAAGAGGAGAAAGTATTAAGCAAAGGAGAAAAAAGTAGATGACAGTCTGCCAGTCTGTTGTCTCAAATTAGTTAATTAGTTGTCACAATGTTTTGAGATGATTGAGGTTTTTAATGATGGTGAATCATCCTTTAAACCTGTCAAAAACTCTGCTGGAGGAATTAATTGTAGTTATGAATGAATGAATACTTTGTGCACAGATTATATCAACAAGGTGTCACAAACACTCTGAGTGCTTTAGAGAACATGTGAGTGAGGGCTGTAACAAATAATCAAGTGATCTGTTGATTTGGCAAGTATTTTGATTATCAATTAATCTTTGGAGTTTTTTTTTTCAAGCAAAAATGCCTAAAATTTGTGGATTTTAGCTGCTCCAGTTTGAGGATTTGATGTTTTCCTTGTTTTTAATAAAGACATCATTTTTGGGTTTTGCATGGTTAGTCAAACAAAACGAGACGTTCAAACTTCAAACATGCCACTTTGGACTCTTGGAAAACTGAGATGGACATTTTAGCTGATTCCTGTCACTGTGCAGACTGATCAACTAATAATTTAATAGAGAACATAATCCTAATCTGATTAGAGCTGTGACAAATGATTATCCTCATTGATTCATCTGAAAATTAATAATTTGGTCTGTAAAATGTCAGGAAATTGGCCAAGGTGACTTTTTCAACCTGGTTGTTTTTTTCCAACCGACAGAAAACCCAAAATATACAATTTATGATGACACACCAGAAAAGCAACAAATTCTCTCAATTGAGAACCTGAATCTTTCAATATATAGTTAACACGGCATGTGCACTGGTTAGGGGTGTGTGTGTGTGTGTGTGTGTGTGTGTGTGTGTGTGTGTGTGTGTGTGTGTGTGTGTGTGTGTGTGTGTGTGTGTGTGTGTGTGTGTGTGTGTGTGTGTGTGTGTGTGTGTGTGTGTGTGTGTGTTTGAAAACTTTGTTATAGCTAAATGAGACATAAAATCTTTTCACTGGTCTATCACTGTGTGGCCTTTTTATTATAAAGCACTGGGAATGCAAAACAGGCAGCACTATTGGTCAGTAAATGTTGGTCTCTGATAGTTGAGGTCAAGAGCAAAACGTTTAGTGCTGTTTTGGTCAGCATATCAGTTGTATATTGCAAAGGAGGGCTAGTAAAAGAGGAAACAGTCACAGTGAGCTGGCTGGCAGACGAGGAGCAGCAGAAAAAAAGCTATTTTGCTGCAGTGCACATTTATATTATATTTATATGTCATTAGAGGAAAACAACTTGTTTTGTTCTGCTGTCCTGTCCGAGGAAAAAACCATCAGCACAGTGCATCACAGATATAATTGTAGCAGTTCACTGTGAAATGGCTTTCTTCCATATGGCAGAAATACCCACTACAGCATGGATATCTGTGCCATATGGAAGGAGGCCATTAGATTTCTGTAAACATGGTATACACAATCCCTATACACAATGAAAATAAATAAATATGCTTGTTCCTGTTCAACAGTTAACAACAAATAATTGTCAAAGTTTCTGTTCTCGTTAATTGAAATTTGAAAGTATGATTTGAAAGTTTACAGCATTACACAGATAACTGTAATCTGATTTACTGTAACATGGCTGGTGTTGTAATCCAATACACAGTAACATCAAATTACAGTGTTTCATTTTACATACAGCTACTGTAAGTGTAGATACACTATCATTATATTACAGTTTCATTTTTACAGTTAAAATATAGCTTCTAAATAAAAACACAATAAACCTGCTGTCATTTATTTTACAGTAAGTCTATAAATCACAAAGTTTCTTACAGTGTTGCTTGTTGTGACCAATTCGGCACAAAGTTTTGTGTTATTATAGAGACTCATATTGTGCCTGAGTAAGTAAATTCCAATTAAATTAGTTTAGTAATCATTTTCATTTCCAACTAATCTGGTAATGAATTGATTAAAGATCTGGTCTATTAAATGCTAGAAACGATCACATATTCCAACGCTAAAGTTGACATATTTTAATGTTTTTGTTGTTTTTTCCTGATCAAACAGCCTAAAATTAAAATATATTCATTTGAAAATTATATAAAACTGAGAAAAGTAGCAAATATTCACATTTGAGAAGTTTTTGGATTAGCAGATTATTGCCAATTAATATTATCTCAAACAACTTGTTGATTAATTGACTATTTGATTTAACTCTATTTACAATATGGTGACCTTCACTTTACATCAGTCATCATTAATCAGTAAACTTTGGAGATCATGATTGATGCTTATAGATGAATCAGAATACTTCCAATATCTATTTGTTGAGTGTAAGAGGGCAGTCAATTATTAACCAAATTAATCAATTAATCATTTTGGCTATTAAATGAAAAAATATCCATTAAAATTTCCCAGAGCCTGAGGGGACATATTCAAATTAGTTTTATTCAACTATCATCACAACTCTAAAAAAAGTACACCATGTCAACAACACATGATAAATGATTTGTGACTGCAGTAAAATAACAAGTAAGAACATAAGTGTGCCAACAGCTTCTACCGGTTTCCACACACATCAGTTAGGATACAGAGACACACAGCAGGTTAAAGCTGATATAAGACACTCAGAGGAGGGGCTGACATACAGAGCAGAGGGTGGCACCCTAACCTTTGGTCTTGTCAGAGTGAAGCTCTTGGCTGGCGCCAGTGTAGCACAGAGAGGTTGAGGGGTTAAGCTAGTCAACAGACTGTGCACTCCAGAAGGTGGGATATTAATTTCCATGTTGTGGTGAAGGTCGTGTGGTGCAATGATCGCATTAATAATGTTGGAGTGAGTCAGAGGAGCACCTAAACCAAAGACTAACAGGTCAGCCCAGTCCAGTCGAGTGCAACCAAGGAACCATTCAAACATGTGAACAAGTCTTTGATCATATTTTAACATGAAGATCTTTTTTTTTTTAGACCTCATGGGAGACATAGGGTGCTGAGTTTTGAGTTTTACCCACTGCCTGAATGGTCTGATCATGTGTCATGTTTTAAGCTTATTCAGCACTTGCAGAAATAACTAAAGCTCACACATATTTCATGCTGCTCACAGCCTGGAAACATGTCAGGTGCTTTCTGGATCAAAATAGCAAACAATGGTGTGGGAGTAAAGTCAAGCAAAGATCTCTAGCCTTTGACACAAGACAAAGATAGAAAGGCACACTATGGCAAAGATGGGTGAATTAGTCATTGATATGTGGTATTTGTAGAAACATCTGTTTATACTGTTCAGATAACAGTGTAGGACGTATTATGATAAAAACCACTGTCATTCACCTTTATTTGTCTTACTCAAGGTGCTCATGAAAACAAAGTGACTCAAAGTATAGAGGAGGGAGAGAGATGTAGATAGAGTTAAGTCCAGGTAAGGATGTCAGTGTGTTAGAAAAGTTTTATCTTCCAATAAAATCCATTTCCAGAGGGTGTTTGTTTTCCCTGTATGCTCCTTAATGGAATTTGGAAAGCGAAGCAAAATGATGCGTTGGTATTCTCCTCAAGGTTGTGAACTCAATAGTCCCAGAAGTACCATCCACTCCAAACCCCACTTACTTTTTTCAGATCCTTCTTGACCTTTTACCATCTCTAAGACAATAACAACTCGTGGAGACACAAAATAACCAAAACACACTTGGAAAAGCACATGCCCTAGCACTTTTTGTTATTGGAGTCTCTTCCCCCCCCCCCCCCCCCCCCGAGTTTCCTCTCATCCAAAACTTTTCTCAATATGTTCATTATCTTCTGCTTGCTTGCACTCAGACAACTCTTGATTGGGGTTGTAACCCTGATTGTCTGCTGAGGTCATTTTAGCACTTGGAGACCAATGATGGAGTTTGAGTTTTGAGGAACACAACTAGGAAAATTGTGCAGCATTTGTGTGTCCTAAAGAACAGTGGACAGCCTCAGTCGTCCCCTGTCAGATGAGCTCAAACACACCTTTACTGACACCACCCGCAATGTGTTCATTTGAATTGATTTTACACTGAATTAGACTTGGGCTGTATCTATTTTTACATACCTTCCTGACAATTTAATATGACAAAACATAAAAGCTGAGCTCCCTGGGGATTGGAGTCGTTGTAGCATGTAATGTAAGCTATGATACAGTATTGTCTAGCAGTCAGTCAATCATCCGAACCAGACCTGACCCACAAACTGCCAACTACACAGAAATATGAATATGAGCGCTTAGGTAGAGGTACAAGACAAAACATTAGAGAGGAAACAATGAACAGTGTTGAATCTTAACCTGTTGAATCACTTCTTCTGTAGTGTTGTATACCTCGGACTCACCATAGACAATAAACTGACATTTGATCAACACACCACCAACATTCTCAAAAGGTCCCAACAGAGACTCTATGTCATTCGCAAACTCCGTGCCCTCTCTGTCGCCTCCCACCTTCTGTCACTACTGTACACCAGCATCATTCAACCCATCCTCCTGTACTGCTCATCCGCATCCAAGATCATTAACCATCCCACACCCAACCTCACTGAGCTCAACCACAGAGCAGTCACACGCCTCACACAAACAATAACTAACGACCCGGATCAACCTCTCTACCCTCACTTCACACTGCTGCCGTCTGGTCGCAGATACAGGACTCTGAGATGGAGACGGGCACGCTTCAACAAGAGCTTGGTCCTGTCTGCCATCTCAGCACTCAATAACCTCCCCCAATAACCCCATATGGACCCAGCCCTCCTGAGTGTGATATGTGTGTCGGTTGTTCAATGTCTGGTGGTGTGTGTGTGTTTATATGTTGCTCATGTTTAGTGGTGTTTGTACAGTGTGTGTGTATTCATATGTTTCTCAGTGTTTGGTGGTATTGGTGCTGTGTGTGTGTGTGTGTGTGTGTGTGTGTGTGTGTGTGTATGTATATTGTTCAATGTTTGGTGGTGTTTCTGACAGATTGTGAAAATGAATTTCCCCATGAGACAATAAAGGCTATCTATCTTACTTCCTGCGGAGTCACCGAGCAGAAATGCAGACAGCGTCTCTGCCATTGCAACCCCTACTGTGATCGGAGGGGGTATTACATGCTGCCATTAGGTTTACTCCAGTCTGTATTTTTGACAGTACTGAAAATATTTTAGGGACTGCTAAATACTTTGGTTTACCGTAATACTATGATACCACACGAGCCTACCTTGAACTTCAGTTTTACAAATTTGATTTTTCTGCTCACTTGCTGATTAGCATGAAAACCATCTCAATCACATCATTTTCTCTGGACACACACTGTGCATTTAGGCTATTTTACTAAATCATATATTTCTATTGACCATATACCATAATCCTTCGACATAAATCCCTGATAACTGGATTGCAAGTATCTTTGGTTGGGAATCATTGCTGTTGAAGACACACTAGTCCTCTATTCAGAGATATCATGTAGCTATACAGACACAAGCACATTTTGTCATGGTCATGCACAGCTGCAAGACTGGACACACTGAAATGCGACAGGTGCACATCTGACATGACAACCTTTCCCCACATAACCATGTCACCCTTTTAGGCCCAACATTGGACAGTGCAAATCAAGGAAGTGGCTAATTCTTTAGCAAGACCAGTGGTCAACAACTCATTCCATTCTCTGCAAACATTCAGTGGAAATTTCATCCAGAAGAGCTGATGCTGTCCCTCCTGGCTGCATCAATCACCACTCAAGGTGTCACTTCCACCCACATCCACAATCCATTTTCAAATAGGCAGTTAGCTTTGGCTGCTAAAGGAAAGACACTGGGTGGTGACAAACAGACAAAAAGTGACAGGGAGTTTGAAAGAGGAAAAACAGAGCAACAGTCTAGGTGGGCAACAAGTTCAGATAGTGTAAGTAAGAAAACAGTCGCTAAATGGATGCCATCTGGCCCTGCTGGGGAGGCCATTTGTGTAAAGAGAGGAAAAGATGCAGTCATGCTGTCAGGCAGGCCAGTGGGTGAACACAGCCAGAGACAGACAGGGGATGGGACCTGCAGTTGCATAAATCTTTGTGTCTCTTTCTTTATTTCGTACAGCAGAAATTGCAATTCTGTGGGCTTTGTTAGCAGCCAGCATGTCAAGTGAAGCTTACAGATTTGGAGATTGAGTTTCTATTGTTTACCTGACACCAGGGGTAAGAGTGGTTGGCTGGAAAATCGACTTGCAAGAGTGAGAAAAAATCCAGAGACAAGATTAGATGTGAGTTAGGACAGATTTAAGTCATTGTTACTGTAAATAAAAGAAATGCATCTCTGTGTGTGTGTATGGGAGTCAAACAGTGCACCTCACAGGTCATTTTCAAAAAGCTTCAAAAGTTTGGACACACCTTCCTATTTGCTTGAATGAGAAATTGTGCCAAAACTTTTGACTGGTACTTTGCATGGACACAGGACAGAAGATTTGCAAAAAAAAAAAAAAAGATCAAATTAAGTCAAAGGGCTGTCTGTTTTAAATGATGCAATACTAAAGATAAAAAAACACAATATAAGGTTATTACTGTAGGTGGCCCAGGACTGATTATCATATATCAGTATTTGCTTTCCCAACAACGTGACTTGGTTATGTTGTTCTGTGGGATTTCTACGGGTCTGGCCAGGGCAGCCTGCATTGACAGAAAGGATTAGGCCATTGCATTGGCTCGCTCAGTGTAAAGGCCTGTCTATCACCAAAAGTCACAAACCTCAAATCCTTTTATAAAACAGAAAAAATATTTGGTAGAGGTTTTATCGCAGCCAGCAATTGAAAACAGACTGAAGCACGCGCTGCCGGAATGACTTTCATGTTTGCTGCTTCCTAGAGGCCATACATTTGACAGGCAGAGGGAGGCTCATTTCATAGTACACTGGAGAGATTACTGTGTTGCCTCTTTCATAATCCTAACACGATTTTTGCAGATTCAAGGATTTGTTACATTTGATACGAAATGTTGGCAGCTTGCGCCACAGGCTGACAGAGGATTTCTCTGTGATTGAATAGGATGTATCAGAATGCAACATGACTTTATGTACTGTACATACTGTATGTTTGCAAAATTAGCTGAAATTGAAAGATCTAGCATCCTTCTGGTGCATTTGTTGGTGCTTGTAGTCCCTTTCTTAATTTATGGTCAGAGTTTTCTGCAGAAGAAAGTTAATTTTCTAGGATCCCTGATTTCACATCAGCCATTTAAAACTGCTATTAGCTTGAATAGCATATTATATGTTGTATATTTATTTAATTTGTCAGAAGCTAAATATATATGCAGCTAATGAACATGTCTGTCTATCTTTCACTTGTTTCTAACACTGCATCATCTCTGTCACCACTAATATAATACAATAATGATTATACTTCAGCCCATTACATATTTAATAATTACAATAGTTTACAGTGTTTACATTTCATGGTTCTGATGTTATTTGGACCAAAGAAAACATCTCCTATGCCAGATTATGCACATTGCAGGATCACTTCTCTACAATGAAATGTGTAGGAATGCAACATGTGTGTGACTGGTTGGTACAATCACCACACATGCTCATTTCTTAACAGCACCCATTGACACTGTCCTCTATTGTTGCTCATTGCAGCAAGGTAATTGAGGTTAGTGTTTGTCTGGATATATTCCAATTCAGGAAATTAATTCCTAAGCCCTTGAACCAGACTACTCAAGCATAAAAGAAAATGCTGTTGCTTTAATTGAGCTCAATTCATAATTACACCTTATTGAATTTAACTATACATTCATTTCATCTAGATTTTTACATTACTGTAGAGGCAACAAAATCATACATTTGTGTGTATGTTGTTGTGTGTGTAAGAGGATGAGCCAGTATGAAATAGAAACTTCTCTTAGATATATTTTATATTTGAAAATGAATGCCCTTCAAAATCTTGTAAGCTATCAAAGTAATTTAGACTATAACCCAGCCTATAATGATTCCTAGCACCATTGTTTCCATGCATAACCCCTCAGCTTCAGTTCACATAATCAAATGTGATTAAGTTTTATTCAGAGCAGTTTTCTAATATGGTACCACCACAAACTGAAAAACAGAGCAGTTCACAACTACGGTAATGCATATTGTACTCCTCACATGGGAAAACCATTATTAGATGGAATTCACCAAATGCCAGCACTGATGCGTAGCCTTTATATGTTCATGAATTATTTAGTCAGCTAGAGGCTCTCAGTAATCACTGCAATAGTCCGTACCTATTGCCTGGCATCTCAAGGCGGTGATCCAATAACATACAGTTACTTATGACTTTCCTCAATATACAGTTAGTGCTGCACAACTCCCAGGTTTCTGCAGCTGATTCCATCTCTGAGTCAAATTATAATTTATAATTCAGGCGTTTACCAGACGGAGTTAATCAGAGAGATTAACAATTAGTGCAACAGTAAAATAAGTGAAAATTCCTCAAGCGTCAACAGGGTAAGAGCGAGATCATTCAGATTGCTGTGTGGAAGTGCTATGCTAATTGTCACTGGAATTGACTGTTTAATTCCTTTTAAACCATAATTAAGAATGTACATTTGAGATGCAGCATCCAAAAGGCTAAGCCGTAACTCCTGCATGAGGGAATAGCCTAGAGTAATTAAGTCTGAATATGAATGTTGTGCAAGTATTTATACTGTAATGTTGCAATTATTTACCCTAAATCTTAAGTATAGATCTTTCTTTTATACAGTCTATGGTATAGATCTGTGTTTTCAAGTTCTGTATCCTCCATATTGATATGCCCCCTGAAGTTAGCTATTTTATTAAAAAGGCCTTATTACCAGTTTTTCATATTTTTCTACAATATTCCCCACTGATAAATGCAGTCACATTAATAAATCTTGTAAGGTATCTATTAAACGCATAATGACACTGATTGTTCTTTTATTTGTGCATTGTGAAATTATGGACCAGCCATGTGAACTAATGCTTCAGGGGAATTCAAATGATTAAAATGAGCAAACTGCAAGTCTTGAGCCCTTCTTCATACAAACCATTGTACCACTACAGGAGAAGCAACTTATTTACCCTTTCCTCAAGGGTTCTCAGAGGTATGTCTAATTTTCCTGAACAGGATTGCTGCTTTCAGCCTTTACTATTTGTATTCACAATGGCCTTCATCTTTGCTCTCAGACTAAACTAATTTGCCTTCTTTCATGCCAAATTTACTGCATCGCCTATCCAGTTTCCACAGTAGCAATAGCAGCTGCTGACTGTTCTCAATCTCAATAATGCAATTCAATTCCATACAAATATTTACATACATTTTCTTTTAATAGGCTTCACTTATGTAACTGTATGTAACAAAAAAAACATGTGGCCATTAGTTGTTGGTTGTTTGTTTCTTTTAACCATGGCTCATATTCATATTTAATCTGGTGGAAAATCTAGGTTTCATCTTGGACTCTGGTCCATTTTATTGGCCACAAATGAAATGTGACAGTCAGCCCTGAACTATTGTAATGTTCTCCTCTCAGATTTAACTACAGTATGACATAACCATGGGTCAACTACCCTGGAGTACCAGAAGGAGGGCAGTTTTTACTTGTCACTTTCAGAAATTAGTTTTTAGGGGATGTATCACATTTTTAGGTCTATATTTTTATTCTGGGGCTCCACTGGAATATTCTTTTTTTCTTTAAAACACTATTTATCTTTTACTCACCCTGTATGCAGCCCCTTACTTCAGCCTCTCTCTGAAATAGAATCCTGTCTCTTTAATGATGAGATCTCTCAATACTGATGGCTCAATTTTTGGAAGCTGTCCTTTAACAGACTACTGGTGGATTCAGTGATTCAAATCATTGTTCAGCCTGTAACCAAATAGACAATTACATTCATGCATTCTGGCTCTGTACACACATCCAGCCATTTTGGTCAGAGATCGCCAAGAGGCTCTCCCAAATCCTTGACCTCAGCATTCCAGTGACACCATCTCTCTGCCTGTTGGGTGACCTGCCAGACATCACTATCAAAACACCTCAAAAGAAATTTATATTAATATCTCTTACAATAGCAAAGAAAATAATACTACTACACTGGAAAATCTCAAATCACTAACAAACCATTCAAATATGGAACAACTGACCTTCACAATAAAAGACAAAATTGAACAGTATAATGAAATCTGGCTTCCATTTATCAACTTCATAAAGGAGAGCTGAATCCTCCTCTCCCACAACTAACACTACAGAAGGGACACACAGTTGACATAATAACTGAAGGATAGACACGCACACACGCACACACTTCCTTTTTTGTTTTTTGTTTACTAATATTATGTCCGGTTTTGTATATTCTGTCTCATTTGATTGTTTGTTTGTATGTTTTTCCTGATCTGCACTCTCTTCTCACGCTGTGTATAGCTTGTTTTTTCTGCACAATAAAAAAAAAAGACTACTGGTGGCTACGGAGGCTACATAAAGATACAATAATGCTTGTATTTTTCTTTTTTTCTCATTCTTTACTCAAAATATCAACGTGTTTTTATATTGCCAATTGATGGCATGACTACTTTATTGATCAATTGACTGATCAATTAGTGGCTTTCACAGTCACTTTTGTGCACCTGACCACACTGGAACAGAGCCCATTGAGCACTGTTGCTGTTATATGAAATGCAGGCCTGGGAGGATAATGAGTAAAGGTCAGTGTTCCCAGCCCCCGAGGCCTGATAAGCTGCTGCCAAGTGGGATGCTGGAGCAGAGCAGGTATGTGCTGCTCTGACCATGGTGCCCAAGGAAATGCTGACATCTGGCAATTGTGGCTATGGTGGCATTGTAGAGTGACTGGCTAGTCTTCTCTCACTCATTGTGGCCACATCACTATTCTCATCCACCCACCATCCCTTCGTCCACACGAGTGTCGGCAAGCTACTAGGAGCTGTAGTCATAGCAACGGGCAGGCCTTCTTATGCCCTTGGGGATCATTTCTTGACAGAATTCCTTGGTGTCCTCTCTCAGTAAAAGGTCGGCCCCTCTGCTGAATGGCTGTTAATCTCTGCAGACGTGTAAGCTTCAGTGTCCCGCGGCTACCTTCATCGCTCTCCCTTCTGTTCAGTTCTTTCTGAAAACTCATCTCGAAATTGAGTGTAGAATTTAAAGCTACAAATTCTGTGTGGTGTCCACAAAGCCTCAGGACAAAAGCATACAGAGGAGCAGTTGTTCCTCTGTTTCTGATTCAGTAATGGTTATGTGTGTTTGTATAATAATGGCAGTGCACGGTTAGCAGTTCAGCTGTATTCCAGTTTTCCTATTTGATCATACAGTAGTATGTATAAAAGACTCGAGACTCAATACAATAGGGGCTCTGTTAATAATGGGCAAGGTGTAAGTGCAGGCTGTTCACAAAAGGGATATTTATATTTTCTCCTTGCTGAGGTCACAAATTGTGGCTCTTCTCTGCGATGGCACTGAGGATTTACTGGCATTCATAGTGACGTGCAGCAGTCACGCACACCTGATGAATGGTCACACCCGCACCTCCTTGAAGATCCAACAAAAAGGGTGTCCTTCCAGGAACTGGTGAGGGAGACAGCTGCTGGATAAAGGAAGCCATTAGATGGTCAGAAAGAAGGAGAATATGGATTGAACTGCACTGTCAGAATCCATTGGCAGAACCAAAGGAGAAAATAATCATTCTCAATCAAAGACATGTAATCATTTTTAGAGGCAGAACCAGCTGGTGCAGCATCATTTATCACCAATGTGCACCTATGATACAGACAGATGATCCTTTGCAAAGTCAGCTGAATATTGAATACAGACACTTTTATTTCAATCTAATCTTTTGAAATGATTAGTGTAATTGAAATTCAAACCACATGTAACTTAATGGATTTTTAGTCATGGACTGAGTTTAAAATGAAGCCTATCTACGATACATCAACCCTCATCTGATACTATGACACAAGGTAGAGATCAGTAATGCATCACTGGAATTGTAAATGAGCCGTGCCCCCCTATAAGACACTGTTATGAGAAACAGCATGTGACAAGAATATGAATCTAAGCTACTGACTAATGTGACTCAGCCTCCTGTTACTGACAGTTTGTTCTCTGCCTGTGGCACCCAGGAAGGTATTTGCTCTCAACAATGTATCCCTGCATAATAATCCTGAACAATACTGTAGTCCTCTTTATCTGTCTCTCTCCATTTTAGCCCATCTATGCCATTAACATCACAATCACTGTCTCCTCTTTAGTCAGCAATCATCAGGCTCCTAGATCACAAATACGAGCATAAATATCAGTCTCTTTCTTTGCCTCGCACACAATCATTTCCATCCATTTTTGTCTGTCATTTTTGTACAAACAAAGAAACCCATGGGCCACATACACACTCACTGTCTCTCACTGTCTTTCAGTAATCTTGCTTTCACTGCCTCCCACACAGGCACCTGTAAAAGAGCATGTGTGGTTCACACAGCAGTAGCTTCGTTCACACTGGCAGAGACTGGCAGATTCAGAGACTTTAATGTGTTAAATACTACATAGGGGTGCTAAAGTCCCTGATAGATTTTGTTTTCCTAAATGTAGGCCTGAAATTTTAGATGCCTTTAAAAAGATGCCTACATTTTTACATCTTGAGCCTTTTTTCAGCACAACACAGAACCCTATGAGGAGCCAAATGCTTCTTGTTGTTGACAGTGTAAAATGTCTGCTTCACATTTATCTTTTTTTTTTGTGCTCCAAGATGTGCTTAGACAAGCTTTGGTTTCAACCCAGAAAATGAAAAAAAAAAATCTACAAAAGGAACAAACACAGTGTCAATATTTCTTTTTTTGATTGCACCCTATGTCTCCTCTCTTCTATTGTGCAGGTGAATGATTGCAAAACAGAGAGCAGCCTTTGCAGTGCGACCCTGTCCCATGCTGCTCCCTCCTCTCAGGGGATGGCCAAGGTCCAGGATGGACACACGAACGCTTGTGACAGGTAACTCAGTACTCTATCTGAGCACACATCTTATGTAGGTAAGAACACACATTTTTACATATTTATTTTCCCTTCCACTCATAGATTTGTGTGTGTGTGTGTGTGTGCTCTGCAGCTCTGCAATGTTAGAGGAGAGCCAAGATGGTATGGACAGTGGTACCCTAAGCCCTGCCTCAGCTCGACAGGTCACCATCCAGCGCCACCCAACTCAAGGCTTCGGCTTTATTGCAGGCAGCCAGAGGCCTGTCATTGTACGCTCCGTCTCTGCTGGTCAGTGTGTGTGTGTGTGTGTGTGTGTGTGTGTGTGTGTGTGTGTGTGAGTGAGAGAGAGGAGAGAGAAGACAGGAAGAGTGATGGCAGCACACGTAGACCCTATAATGACTTAAATTAAACTTTCATTTTTACTGCATGTATATGATTTTGTATGCTGGCTGTGTGTCCTGCCTTATCCGCAGACGGCCCATCATTTGGCAAGCTTCTCCCTGGAGACCAGATCTTGGCCATTAACGAGGAGACGGTGAGCGACGCGCCCCGAGAGAGAGTCATAGACCTTGTAAGGTAACATCCTTTACTGTCCCAGGAGGGAGGGAGAGGGAGCAGGGAGGGGGAACTGGAGGGGTGGGGGTGTGGGCCAGGGAACCAGTAGCATGGACAAGTGAAAAGTAAAGAGGACACGGGTGAAAAGAGCAGATCAAAGGGAACAAACTGTTTCTCATTGCTGGTGATGCATTACATCATGAAAACCTGTGGATGAGTCAGTCCTTTTTTGCAGCTGAAGGACAGTGAGGAAATGGCAGATATAAACTGGAGAAGCTCTCCAGATACCATGCTGTTCATGGCGTTATCTAACCCACTCTACTCTCTGTTGTCTTTCCATAGACGCTGCAAAGACACTATAGTTCTCACTGTGCTGCAGCCCCATCAGGTAGTATATTAGGACACTCACTTTCTATCATGTGTCTCTCCCTCAGAATTTCTCCTACTCTTTATCAGCCTTAATACTTTTCCTTTCACTGAATCATACAGAGACGCTGTACAGTATTCTGTTGGAAAAGACCAAAATGCTGTGCAGACATACATTAGTATTCATGGTCATGCCTACACATTAGAGTAATTTCTTTTTCTGGTAACCCCTTTCAGAAATGCTGTGTGTGGGCACCTAAACACCTACACGAGACATTATTAAATAAAGCTAGTGTGTATCCATACAGTGAAAATGAAAATGTGCCTATGCAATGGATCAAACACAGATATAAAAATGTAGAATGATTTTATTCTGATTTGATTTTCAATTTTTTTCAATTTGATAATTTGAAGCCTGGAGTCCCATACTTTCATGAGTTATGCAGCCATTCTGCATGGATTTGTCTATGTGTTGATGGTTTTAACATCTTGGCTAACTTAGACCAACAAACACAGCAATTTGATAGTTGAACAGGTGAGTTTTGTGTTTAAAGCAGGTTTGCAGTTGTCGCATTGCAGTAGCATTAGCCAGCTCTCCAATACACGTCTCTTCAGCCCTGGCAGTCACAGGGGCTTTTTACTCATTTACATCTCCTCTTTCAAGCTGATTCAGTTGAGTTCCTCTCTCTTTTCTTATCCTCAGTCACCTAAGTCTGCCTTCATAAGCGCAGCCAAAAAGGCCCGCCTGCGAACTAACCCGCCTAAAGTGCGCTTTTCAGAGCAAGTGTCGATCAGCGACCCAGACTCAGTAAGTTCAACTTGTCATGTATTTCTGTGACTCGTGCATGCTGTTACCCTTTCCCTCCCTCTCCCACTGTGCATTTCTTTTGTTTGATCAGCAATCACAAAAGCTTCAAGTATCCTCTCTCTACTGTGTGTATGAGCAAGTCTTTGGTCCAACAGTTTAGCCCTTATCTGACTGATTTGAATTCTCACAGGAGAAAGCTAAACTTCTTTTCAAAGGCATTTTGAGAGTAGATGCATATCAGACAACACATTAGGGTCCAACATGGCACAGCTCTCATGTTCTCACCTTTTTTTCCTTTTTTTTTTAAACCATACTAAACAACTACAAGTGACAAAACACACTCAAAAACAGCTGCGTCTCAGTTCAGGAGCCACATCATTCAAAAGCCACATTTGATGTCTAAATGCATCACAGATCACAGTGGTGTGACCAAGGCAGTCCCATTTCAAGCCAGGCTGATCTATTGTAATTTTCACTGTAGGACTCTTAATATGTCACTTTATTATATTTTATTATCTTTTCAGAAAGTAACCGTTTAGTTTCCCAATATGTGGTCTGCTTATCCAAATGATGCCCATTTGGAAATTTGCTCTGATGCAGTCCAAAAAATTAATTTAACGTTAGCTCTAATGTCTTCGTAGCATTTTGGCTCATGATATAATTGCTTTTGGAAGATAAATGTTGGTCTCACAGATAAAATTTAACCCTTTGCTGCCACATTAGTTTGTCAGAATGTAAAGTGAAGTCTCATGTTTTACTGGACAGAACAACAGTGCTGCCTCTGGGGCTCTATATATACACAGATATCACCACATTTACATAAATATAAATGTATTAAAATGAACAGATCAGTCTATATTAAATGTTGTTTTATTTTATTAGGATAACAGTTTGTTTTTTATTATAGCTACCTTATGGACTGAATAACATAGTTTACTGCATATCTTTGTCAATAAAGCAGGTAGTGGGGCTTTGAGTTGAGATTATTTTGTAAGGTAGTTGTGTTGAAGCTAAGCTGCTGTTGTCAGCAAATACGTTGTTGTTCCAACTGCAGAATGACCGTAAAGTCGTCCTCCTGTCCTTCGAAGCGAGAGGCACTTAAGAGGAAGAGAGAGAGTGAGAGGATGGGCTTCTGCAGTTCATGAAGGAAGACATGGGGTTTCAGAGAGAGGCAGAGCACAGAAGAGCAGATAGAGAGTGGACAGGCTCTTCTATCCACTCGAGAAATGATTTAAAAGAAAGAAAATATTTCTTAATTAATTAATTTAATTAAAGTACAGTCACCAGCCACTTCATTAGGTAGGTACAGCTGTGCAATCTAATTCAATCCAGTACAACAGCTCTTTCATAAATTGTAGTTTATACATTTTAAGCTTTGTTGACATTGTCAAAAAGGTGATAACTCTACTTTATGTTTATTACTGAGGTCATAATAAGTGGTGGTGGTGGTGTACTGAGGTGCATTATATTAGGAACACCATTCAATATAATGCACACTAATACAACACCGCCCCCCACTATGACCTCAACAATAAACACAAAGTAGAATTATCATCTTCCTGACAATGTCAACAAAAACTGAAAATGTAGAAGCTTCATAGATGTAGAATTTATGGAGTAGCTGTTGTATTGGATTGCATTAGATGTTCTTAATATAGAGCTCAGTGTAATTGTTAAAAAAAAGTGTATTTCTTTCACAGCTGTCTTTATAACTATGTAAACATTAATAAACTCCATTTTATTTCTGGCTCCATTTCTACGAGCTGTGTCCCAACTGCAACTGTCAAGGGTGCTAGGCAGGAACAGCTGATAACTCAAATAGGAAATACTCTGTCGACTTATCTTATTTAACAACACTCAGTTTGGCCTTTGCAGTCTTCAAATGACAAACCTGTAGATCTCGTTCATCAAAGGATGCAGCCCCTGAATTGAGATGCTGTAATCCATTGCAAGTGGGAAGTTGACAGTTCCGAGTCTGTATTCCCAGCTTCAAATCTAAATGCATCCCAGTGCATCTGCACGGGAAAACATGGACACCTGCAGCAAAATGATGTTTGGAGAGTCATGTACATGCAGGGTTTCATTCTTACACTAAAAGAGATGGGAAGAGTCGGCTAGTACTGCATGCTCACACAGGCTTTTACTTTTTTCTGAGTTTCGAGTACAATGGATTGCAGCAATAGCTTAATAATATAAAGCCATGCTAGCTGCTCTGTGAGGCTGTACTCAGGCATAGTACTGGTTTGAGCTAAATACTAATGTCAACATACTGATGTGCATACAAGAACATTGTTAACAGGCTGAACAGTTGCAAAAAAGTTTAATATCATAATTTAGCATGTTTTCACTGCAGTATTGGAGAAAATAAAATATGGCCACACGACAGTCAGAGAGTCAGAGGATCACCAATGTGATGTCATTCTGGGGCATGAATATATGCACCAAATTTAATGGAAATCCATCCAATACTTGTTGAGACAAGACTGATGGTGCTAGCAGGAAAAATAGGGGATCAAAGTCATTATGGCTTCATGCTCTGGGCACCATGGATACATTCATTCAGCATTAGCTGTAAAGATGTTTCATTAAAAAAATGTGACAAGTATATTGAGGGGAATCAGCAAAGTCAGTAGGATCCATCCTCATGGCATATTCAGCAGTTGCTGAAATATATCAGTCTAAGCCAAAGTGGTGGACAGACTAATCAATCCATAGACCCATCAATAAACTGACATTGCCATCCCTAGTGTCATAGTAACTAAAAAGAACTTCACACAGCACAGTAAATAAAGTTGAGACACAAAGATGTCAAGTAACAGACAATCAACAAAGAATCAGAAGTTAAAGGATAGGGTATTTTATCACTCTATTTTCTATTTACCAGAACTTAATGGAAGAAAGCAGAGAACAAGATTGCTCATCACTTGGACCACCCGGTCTCTGATAACCTTTGGATTAAGCCAATACAACAATGTGTGAGGCAGGCAGATCAAACTCGCTTTTCATTAC